>NC_092227.1:7598920-7638920 GCF_036320965.1 Panulirus ornatus
CGAAATTGATCAAATCAGTGTTCGTGCTAATGGCCAGTCTTACGAGAATGTCGAAGGCGAGAGAGAATGTTTCAAATATCATCTAGTTATGATATTCGGCGAAGATTTTTATTTCTTTGTGAGTTAAACGGTTAGAAAGGAGAAATATTCGAAACATTTGTGGTGGATGTGATGGATAAGAGACACAATGAAAGAGCAAGCTCGTTCCCGTAGGAGGTATTTGATCAATGAGGAAGGAAAGAGGCATGCATAGGATGGAACAAATTGGAGCGGTGTGTTATAAGGGAGGAGGGGAGGCGACATGCCATCAGTGGAGAAACCAAGAGATATATATTGACCCGCAAGGCTTCGTTGTGAATGGTTGCTCTGGTTTCCGGGTATTATACATGACAGCCAGAGTGTGGGCGCAAAACAAATAAAGATGCCTTTGTTTTTTTCGTCTGTTCCTGGCGCTAACACGCTTAAGCAGGAAACGACCAGCAAGCATGAAAAATGAAACATTACTGAACATGACGAGAATCCATTATGTACAAGCAAGAGTAATACAGAACGAATGGGACTTAGAGCGAAAATTTACTCCTAGGAGAGGATGAGAATGTGATGGATGACTTAAATACACAGATAATGGGAAACAGTTGGAATAAGACATATACAGTAGAATACGAATATGAGACGAAGGTTTTACACAAAATGTATGAAAATTATGGGCTGAAAATCATCTCGTCAGAAACTCAAAAAGAAAATGGAGGACATATAGTGCAATGGCTACACAGATCAAATATGTATAATTGCATGGAATATTAGGGATATCCCTTGGGATTGGGGGGAGCGGGGAGTATGCCTAATATATCAAAAGGGGGGATATGAGTGTGTGTCAAATTCACAGAAGTATATCACAATATATATACATATATATATATATATATATATATATATATATATATATATATATATATATATAATATATATATATAGTTGAGAGTGAATGTGGACAAAAGTGAGGTACTGAGGTGGAGCAGGAAGATGAGACAGGATGGTTTAGGAGCAAGTCTGAACGAGGAGGACCTGGAGGAAGTGGAGTGCTTTAGGCACCTAGAAGTAGATACCTGGAAGTGGATTCAGCAGCAGATGGAGCTCGGAGGCTGAAGTGAGTCGTAAGGTGGAAGACATGCCTAAGGTCTGGTGCGCTGAGGAGTGGAGGAAAGGAGATATCAATGCCTCTTGAGGCAAAGTCGGGTATGATTCATGGTACAGCAGTCACGACAATGGTGTGCAAATTTGAGGTTTAAGACCTGAACGCAAAAGGGAGGAAGGAGGAGGATGGATATGAATAGTCTGAGGAGTATGTGTGGTGTGAGGCGGGTTCACTGAATGAGGAAAGACGGTTCAAGAAAGAATGAGTGGTAGAGAGCACAGTATGACTGAGAGAGCTGTCCAGGGTGTGTTGATATGGCGTGGACTTATGGAGAGGACTAGTGAAGAGAAAGTGATTAAGAGGATATACTACGTGTCAAAGGTAGATGGAGCAAGGGGAAAGGGGGATACCGAGAAGGATATGGAAGGATGGATAGCTAGAAGGAGGCTTTGAATTGTCAAGAGTCTGGACATTCAGAAGGGTGAGAGCATTCATGAGACAGAACGAATTGGAGAGTTCTGGTATACGGGGGACGACGTGCTTTCAGTGAGCTGAACCTGGGTATATGAACCGGTCAAGAGGAAGCAAAGAACAGTCTGCTTGGCTGTGGATGGGAATCTGGTTTGTGTGCATTATACAGTTATGTTGTCCGACAGTTAAGACAACGAACTTCGAGTGAATGAAACCGTTTCGTCCGCTCCTGGCGCTACCTCGTTGAAGCTGGAATCGAACGCTCGAGGCGGTGGAGTCTAGGATGTGGAGGGGGCTACTGCAACACACCGGGTCAGTACTGAGCCCTCGGAAACACAGGTAGAAATACAAGGGAGACCCACTGGTGTGGGAGGAAGCAAAAAGAAAACAGCAAGGGTGTAAATCAGACGTAGGATTATCATGGTCAAAAAGAAGGGGAAAAAAAGATATCGGAGATGCTGCCTCCATATGTGGCAGCGTCATCAGGGTGACTGACACTAATGAGGTCATAACAGTCATCAACCAGGATGAAAAAAATGGTGCCAGCTTCCTCCTCAGTCCGGAAATCCTTAAGAAATTCAGGAAAGCAGGTATGGAACTGGAAAGCAGGTATGGAACTAGAAAGCAGGTATGGAACTGGAAAGCAGGTATGGAACTGGAAAGCAGGTATGGAACTAGAAAGCAGGTATGGAACTGGAAAGCAGGTATGGAACCAGTGCTTCCCCCCTACCCTCTAGAACCAACGAACCTGCGGGAGAGTCTTCAGCATCCAGACTAATCTGACAGCTTGTCTGTCATATACAAACCACCGGGGAAGCCAGTAATGGAAGAGAGACTCAAAAGAGACAACTATAAGCCATGATCAGAGAACTAATCAAGCTACCTGATCCAGGATAAATACGGAAGCCAACACAGTCAAGATCATGTTTTACCGCACAGGAGAATCACCTAAAACAAGGCACAGGAAGGAATCCTTAATGGTCATACTACCCTACACTAACCATGTAACAGGATACGAGATAGGGGAAAAAAGATAATAATGCGTACAGATATTAAACGTACGAAATGCTCAAAAGTGAAAACCACACGATCAACAAAATTCCCAAAAAAACATCAGACTTACAAATCTACACAGTCTCTCTCTCTCTCTCTCTCTCTCTCTCTCTCTCTCTCTCTCTCTCTCTCTCTCTCTCTCTCTCTCCCCGGAGATGGACCGCCACCCGGAGATAGACCGCACATGGAAAACGTGTAATGCAACATCGAGGGAATACATAAATTGTGGAGAATCGCACCCAAACTCTAGCAATGATAATGATAAAAAAAACAATCAAGGGACGATAAAAGTCTGGAAGGCTTTCGCAAAGATGTAGAAAACGTAAGCCTTCCAGTTAAAAAACATAAGGTACGATCACTGAAATCTCTTACGTTCGTACGTAGAATTCGAATCTTTGAAACAGTGTAGGTGTCTAATTCGAAAGACTTTGCTATAGAGTTTGCGATCGTAGTCTGAGGTCTGAGGCACGGCTGTCGTCCCACACACCCAAGAGCCAACACAGTTCGTCTCCTGACTGTGTGGCCAGCTGCGTGGGTCGCAGGCCAGTGCCGGCCGCTTGAACTACTGACAAGTGACAGTTTGTGATATTGACAGAGCGTCACGAAAGGAGCGAGAAGTGACTGACTGTCCCCGTGGTGCTGTAACGTCCATCATACGTTCGTACAGGAGCCACGAACAGGATAAAAAATAAGCTATGAACAGAGAACTTACGAAATTGAGACGGCAACGATGGTAGACACACCGTCTCACATGACAACTCTTAACACGAAACATCATCAAAAAAACGACGACAATGATCCACCTGACGCCCAACACACCTCGTCCCTCCCTTCGTAAAACCCTGGATCGTAATGGCCAGTACTGGCTTACACTCAGTCCTCACAAGTCAATCTCAATGTCATCCTCATTAACAGGTCATTACCAGAGAGCAATGACCTTTTTAAAAGCAGAGAGCAATGTACAATCCCCCAGCTCGGCTACACATAAGTGTAACACCACTAAAAGACTCGGGGATGTTGGCATGTATTTTCTACAAACTAATTGGTGGTTTTTCCGTCAGAATCCTAAACCTTGTAAATCACCTAGACCGACCCGGTTTTATCGACCAAACGCTATATGGTAGGAAGAACAGCTGGGTTTGAGTGTGGACCGACTGCCGGAACCAGGATTCGAACCTATGCGCTCTCGACCCCGGGCGGCCCGTGTATGCGTCACGGGTCAGGAACGCTAATAGCTACACCACAGCGGCTCATAGTTGCTACCAGGCAGACTACTCCTGACTATTATAAATTGCTCGTAGACAGACTTCTGACGATGGGCTGTGCGAGCGAGAACCGCTGGCTGGAGTGTGAGAGAAATGCGCCAGACAAATTCCCCCACAGCTGCAGGTATCCTCATCCCGCTGTCCATATTGAAGACAGGACTCGCGAGTAATATATATATATATATATATATATATATATATATATATATATATATATATATATATATATATATATATATATATATATTCCTATGAGTCCACGGGGAAAATGAAACACGATAATTTCCCAAGTGCACTTTCGTGTAATATTCACATCTTCAGGGGAGATGAAAGAAAGAAATAACAGTCAGTTGATATACAACGACGAGACATAGCTAGGACGCCATTTGGTAAACATGTGATTGTCCAAGACAGACAACGAGCGTATCATAAACTTATTATTACGTGACAGTAGACCATGTGAGCAGGTGATGTCTTATCTTTCAGTCACTATGTTTCTGAGGAAGGCCATGTAGTCTTGGTGGTCGATGTATGGTATCCTGTATACCTCATCCAGTGTGCCCTAATCAATCTCTCTTTTTCCCTACCGTGTCTTTCAGCATCTTGACCTTCCTAGAACCTTGAAGTTTACATTTCTCACATCTCCCCGGGGTACGTCGGTTCTTTGGATCTCAAATGGCCTTCTTTTACCACTCATTTGACTCTTGTCTTAGGACAGGATCAACACCCACTTCTTCACTTCGTCCATTCTTCTTAACCCGACCCCACTCTAGATCTAGTTACTACTCTGATTAAGTGTCTAACCTTTTGATCTCGTGTTCTTGTATCTCACTGTACAAGACGGTAATGCTCAAACCCCAGCCCCATATTCTATAAGAACCTGTCTTTACGAAACAAAGGGTCACCTTCATCTGGTACGTTATTAACCTTTGTTCTTGGATGTGTCTTATAGATTCTACTCTGGCTAAGGTCTTCCTCTGTTCTTTGATCATAAATTCTTCTCTGGTTAACGTCTTCTTCTGTTCGGTGATCATAAATTCTTCTCTGGCTAACGTCTGCTTCTGTTCTTTGATCATAAATTCTTCTCTGGTTAACGTCTTCTTCTGGCCGTTGATCATAAATTCTTCTCTGGCTAACGTCTTCTTCTGTTCGTTGATCATAACTTCTACTCTGGCTAACGTCTTCCTCTGTTCGTTGATCATTAATCGATTTCACATTCTGAATGCTCAATACTGATCGAAAGACTCTGGCTGTCGGCCAGTTGAGTGCTGATGTTGCGTCGTCCCGTTCCTTTAGGATATAACCGTCACTCATGATTTTATGTGTCGTATTATTTTTTTGTCTGTAGACTGGTCGGGGTCTTCTCCTGGCACAGGCCCTTCGTGTCCGGACGGCCCGTTCTCTCTCTCCTGATTCAGTGGTCTTACACACGACGTTTCGCCCATGGGTATGATGGCATCTTCACGTGAGAGGTAATTAAGAATAACATAGGATAACATTATGTACATTCACAGCCTCCACCGTAAGGAAGTGAGGCTCGAGCTGCTGTGTGGGGGTCACGGCTTGATTGGCTGACTAGAATGGCTGACTGACGAATATATATATATATATATATATATATATATATATATATATATATATATATATATATATATATATATATATATATATAAATCTAAGGCTAATTGAAGAATATGTATATAAATCTATGGCTAATTGAAGAATATGTATATAAATCTATGGCTAACTGAAGAATATGAATATAAATCTATGGCTAATTGAAGAATATGAATATAAATCTATGGCTAATTGACGAATATGTATAAAAATCTATGGCTAATTGAAGAATATGTATATAAATCTATGGCTAATTGACGAATATGTATAAAAATCTATGGCTAATTGAAGAATATGTATAAAAATCTATGGCTAATTGAAGAATATGTATAAAAATCTATGGCTAATTGAAGAATATGAATATGAATCTATGGCTAATTGACGAATACGTATATACAAATCAACAGTCAACAGTATGACGCCCTCAAAGTCATCAATATAATAGGCGAGTGATCCGTCCCCCCCTTGGGCACTGCACACCTTCCATGGTCGTTCGCCAGCATCTTCTGCGCCGTTTGTTGTTCTCAGCCTCTGGGAGCACGAGAGAGAGAGAGAGAGAGAGAGAGAGAGAGAGAGAGAGAGAGAGAGAGAGAGAGAGAGAGTACACCTACCACTGGATTGACCTATGATTAAGATCTTGCCACAGTGGCAGGCCTAGGCTAACGCGTAGCGCTCCACGTTTCTCTCGATGCGTATCTTACATTGCTGTCAGTTCGTCAGTCATGTTTCTGTTGTATGCATATTGTATGCATGTTTGTACGCATGTTGTATGCATGTTGTACGCATGTTGTATGCATGTTTCTACGTTTTCTTAGAGCTGTACTGAACACTCCTTTAAAACGTTTTCTGCTGGACTCTCGTATATTTTTGTCTGATACACATCTTTATACCTTCCTTTGTATCTTCCTTCGCTAAAATGCTTCCAAATATATTCTGTTGCCTTCGACTTCCTGTCGTCCATGTATCATCATGAATCTTTCTCTTCTTTTTAAGAGGGTAAAATTCGAGGTCTTCTCGCGGTAACTGATGTCTTCCAAACCTCAAATACCGCTTGTGAAATGCTTTTGATCTCTCTCTCTCTCTCTCTCTCTCTCTCTCTCTCTCTCTCTCTCTCTCTCTCTCTCTCTCTCTGTCTTATCTTTCATTTTCAGAGTTCGGCCTCTTTGACTGGAGACCGGAGAAAGCAGTATGATGTATTCCGTCGTGCCTCGTATGTATACATAAGACATAAATGGCCACGGGCTGGCCAAGTCTCGTTTCGGTATGAGCTTTGAATGTTCCCTCGCCTCGTCGTGTATTTGTGTTCGTTTTGCCATCTGATACACATCTGCTGTGGCACATGACTGATCGATGATACATTATTGTCTAAGTGACATCGGAAAATACTTTGCTGGAGCTTTCTTTATCTTTTTTATCTATTTAGGAAGTCAGTTGGGAGATCTCATTAGGTCCTGGTGCTGAGTTCTCTTTGATCCAACTTCTCTCTTTCTCTGAGAAACTGTGTCAGGTCAGGTTCACCGCTACGGTAGAGGTGAGTTCGATCACAAGTAATGCCAGGTGTTCTCGACGCCACAGCAGAGACCCGCCTGCCCCACCAAGCTGGACACAATATCCGGTAAACACGGGGATCACCAGGTAAGAGTGGAACTTCCCTGAGACAACAGAGTTGTATCCACCAGACCTGTCGAAAAGTCCCCCTTTGTGTACCGTGGCCGGAGCCGGCCAGCTTGACCCACTAGGGCCCCTGTTTGCCAACCACACTCCTCGCTGATAACTCAAGTGCCCCTAAACAGCCGGTATGGGTAGAGGACTCCCTCCCGCTGGGCCTCTTACAATAACCCACCTCCCTCATAAAATGGTCCCTCTACACACACACACCCTCATGCGACGACTTCATAACATGGATCCTCATCATGTAATGCCTTTTCTCATGGCCTAGCGCAGCCCCCTAACCCTCCTACCATAGCAAAATCTCGTTCATAAGTACGCGTAGGTACTCTAGTCTCTTGCCTCATCTCTCTCCATCCATGGGTGTAGTGGCACTCAGCCATATGCTGCTGTTCGTACGTACCTGGTCCTCGTCATACACAGGTGCCTTCCCTTCCAAAATCGTCTCCCATACATTAACTCCTTCCATTCAACGGATCTCCCACGTTTACCAGGTTCCCCCACCGTAGACACAGGCTCCTCACATGTACCAATTCGACTCGACAATGCAACGGATGCAAGGCAATGCCTCTCCTCCGTTCGCTGGTTTCCTTTCGCACACCAACGCTTTACGCATCTTTACCCCGGCTCTAATCTGCTATACGCCGGCTCGCCTCATCAATACACCAGCCTCACCCTTCCTTACGCACTGATACTACGCCTCCACATCCAGCCTCTACCCTTCCAAACGGCAGCTCCAACCCCATGAAAAACACGAACTCCGATCCCTCACACAAACCGGTCATCTTCATACACAGATATGTCATCCCGTACAGATAGACAGACCCTCTGCCTCCCGAATCATTGTCTGCCTCTTCCTCCAAAACAGTCACTGAGAGACACATCCTCCCCTGTAGGAGAGAGAGAGAGAGAGAGAGAGAGAGAGAGAGAGAGAGAGAGAGAGAGAGAGAGAGAGAGAGAGAGAGAGAGAGAGACGCCCTTCCTAGACACGATGCCAGCGCCTAGGAGGCAGGTCCTCCCGTGCGGTACTTTGCACTTGGGGCGAGTGGCTGATGATGCGCCCCCTCACTCCCTCGGTCGGTCACGACACTCCCATCGCTCGAGTCGTGTCGCAATCTTGAGGATCAAAAACTAACAAGATCCATAAAGCACGTCATTTATCCCAGGGACCTTCTGCTACACGTCTCTCAATATACCTCCTCAACACACACTTCCTAAAACTTCTCCCAAACTTGCCCCCCTAAAACTTCTCTCCAACACATCTTCCTAAAACTTCTCCCCAACACATCTTCCTAAAACTTCTCCCAAACTTGCCTCCCTAAAAGTTCTCTCCACAACGTACCTCCCCTAAAACTTCTCCCCAACATACCTCCCCAAAAATTCTTCCCAAAGTACCTCCCTAAAACTTCTCCCCCAACGTACCTCCCCAACACAGCTCTCCAACGTACTTCCCTACCACATCTCCCCAACGCACCACCCTTCCACATCTCCCCAAACGTGCCTCTCCCCACCACATCTCCCCATCACACCTCCCTTTACCCATCCTACCAGCACGTCCCCAGCGCTGGGTTCCTCCCTCCCCCTATCCTCCCCCAACAAACACGATGGGGCTATTAATCAACTTTCCCCCACTGGCCTCCCTGGCGCCAGACCAACCCAGCCCACGACCTCCCGGCCTAGCCTGACGTCACCACTCACAGGGGCGTGGCCGGCATAGGCGTCGTCTGTGATAAAGGGGAGGAATGAGTGGGATTGTGGGCGTGGTGTGTGTGTTTTAAGGGCGTGGCGTGTGGTGTTGAAGCAGGGTGTGTGTGTTGTGAGGGGCGTGGGCTGGGGTAGTGTAGGGGAATGAGGGGGGGTAGTGTAAGGGCGTGGAGGTAGTGTAGGGGAATGGGGGGGTAGTGTAAGGGCGTGGGGATAATGTAGGGGAATGGGGGGTAGTGTAAGGGCGTGGGGGTAATGTAGGGGAATGGGGGGTAGTGTAGTGGGCGTGGGGGCGGAAGTGTGTAACACAGGGGGCGCGGCGACTTGTTCATCAACACAGGGCGTGCCGGGGAGGCAAATTCTCGAAGGGGATTGGAGGGCGTGGGGTGGGGTGATAGGGCACCGGATCCCGTGCAGGGGCGTGGGGTGGGATGAATGGGCGTCGGGTCTTGTGCAAGGGATGGGGGGCGTGCTATGGGATGAATGGACGTCGGGTCTCATGCAGGGGCGTGGGATGGGATGAATGGGCGCCGGATCCCGTGCAGAGGGGCGTGGTTGATGACAAATGTAGTGTGTGGGTATTGTGCTGTGGTGAGTGCTGGGAGAGTATAGATGATGATGATAGTGTAGCGTGTGGATATATATATATATATATATATATATATATATATATATATATATATATATATATATATATATATATATATATATATATATATATTCATATAAGTCCACGGGGAAATGAAACACGATAAATTCCCAAGTGCACTTTCGTGTCATAATCACATCATCAGGGGAGAACACAAGAAAGAAATATAACAGTCAGTTGATATATAACGAAGAGACGTAGCTAGGGAGAGAGAGAGAGAGAGAGAGAGAGAGAGAGAGAGAGAGAGAGAGAGAGAGAGAGAGAGAGAGAGAGAGAGAGACGCCTGACAGGAATTGGAATGTTAATGATGATGATGATGAGGGGCAAGAAAAAAAAGGAACGAAAGACAAGAGCAAATTGAAAAGGAGTTGATGAATGAAAATTGAGCCATCATTCTAACGAGTTACGACAGCTATTTAGTGAAAAGAACAAAAAAGAGGGATACAGTAAATGGATGGGTTTGAAATCACTCATACTTCCATACTAACAATCCCCACCTCCTCTGTATACATTCTGGTACATCAATCTTTTACAAATCTTTTTGCATTTATAATGTTTTTAATGTACGTATTCTTGAGACTTTCATATCGATATAACATCCTTGACACTGTAGCTGGTGGCGCTGGGAGTTTAAAGCCCCCAACGCAAGTGACACGATACACCAAGATCAACTCTCTTAAACCATCCGTGTTGTTCTCAATAATGCAGTTATGTGTGTATACGTCTACTGTGCACACAGCACATCATAACTAACTTACCGGGGCTGTTTATAGTAAAGCGCTCAGCTTATCTACTGTATACACGTTATAACTAACTTAGCAGGCCGTTTGTATTCGTCTGTTAACGGGTATCAGCCCACCTCGTTAACAGTAGCGACGCCCACGGATCCTTGACCTGACCTGGACGTAGGGGGAAAGGAAAACTCGACCCTCGCCAGCAACCCTGTTAACACTGGGGTGTTGTCGACCCCCCCCCCCCCCCCACACACACACACACACACACACACGCCCTCCTCCCACTGGCGCGTTACCCTGGCCTAATATCCCTCTCTCTCTCTCTCTCTCTCTCTCTCTCTCTCTCTCTCTCTCTCTCTCTCTCTCTCTCTCTCGTCTCTTCCGCTGTTCACACCCACCCCGCCTTCCGTTTTCCTCCTCTGTGCCTTCCCCACGGCATCCCCACACAGCTTGTGGTCGTCCACCCATGGTCGTGCCTCTTCTTCTTCCCCACCACGCCCTCCTTCGTCCTCTCCTTCTGTCATCATCCTCGCCACGCCCTTCTTAATCCTCGCCACGCCCTCCTTCATCTTCAACACGCCTTCCCTCATCCTCACCACGCCTTCCATCATCCTCTCCACGCCTTCCTTCATTCTCACCACGCCTTCCATCATCCTCATCACGCCCTCCTTCATCTTCACTACGCTTTCCTTAGTCTTCACCACGCCTTCCATCATCCTCTCCACGCCTTCCATCATCCTCTCCACGCCCTGAGGGTGTAGGAGGTGTCAAATCCTCCTCCCCTTCTTCTCCCACTCATCACAGGGGAGCAAAAAGCATCATTTTCTTTCCATCAAATTCCTCTTTCATTCATATCTTGTACTTCTTTCGTCTTTGCTTCTTCCTTCATATTCCTCTTTCATTCATATCTTGTACTTCTTTCGTCTTTGCTTCTTCCTTCATATTCCTCTTTCATTCTTAGCTTGTTCTTCCTTCGTCTCTGCTTCTTCCTTCATATTCCTCTTTCATTCTTATCTTGTTCTTCCTTCGTCTTTGCTTCTTCCCTCTTGCACTCGAGTTCTTAGACTGTTATTCGTCACGTGACATATAACATCCATGTCTTGGTTCATGCGTGTCCACGGTTCTCTGTTCTTCTCGTAAGATGAATTTTGAATTTCCTTAGGCATGACCCGCACGACCCTTGAGCACGACGGTACGACTCTTTTAGTACGACGGTGCAACCACTGACACGACGTTACGACCCTTGAGAACGACGGTACGACCATAGACACGACAGTACGACCCTTGAGCACGACGGTGCAACCACTGACACGACGTTGCGACCCTTGAGCACGACGGTACGACCATAGACACGACGGTGCGACCCTTGAGCACGACGGTACGACCAAAGACACGACGGTACGACTGTAGACACGACAGTACGACCCTTGAACACGACGGTACGACCATAGACACGACGGTGCGACCCTTGAGTACGACGGTACGACCTTAGACACGACGGCACGACCCTCGAGTACGACGCATGCGTAATGGCTACCATAAAGGGACGTCCAAAAACCAACTCAGAAATTTTGATTCTCATAAATAACTGACTTACAGAGATAACTTTTTGAACGGTGAGTTGAAGAAAAATGATAAGGATACTGTACTTGCACGCATCGCTAACTGGTAAATGAGGTTGATTTCTACAGCGAGAGAGAGAGAGAGAGAGAGAGAGAGAGAGAGAGAGAGAGAGAGAGAGAGAGAGAGAGAGAGAGAGAGAGACTCACTCGTTCCAGTCATTACTCACATTGGTGCAAAGAGATGGGCGAAAAAAGCAAAAAATACAAAAAAAGTGACATTTTTTTTTAAGCTTTCTGGTTTCATAGTTTTTGACGTGTTTTGGTGATGTCTTTTCGCGATATTCTCTTCTCTTTTTTTCCTTACTTTATATATATACATATATATATATATATATATATATATATATATATATATATATATATATATATATATATATATATATTTTTTTTTTTTTTTTTTCTTTTCTTTTTTTCATACTATTCGCCATTTCCCGCGATAGCGAGGTAGCGTTAAGAACAGAGGACTGGGCCTTTGAGGAAATATCCTCACCTGGCCCCCTTCTCTGTTCTTTCTTTTGGAAAATTAAAAAAAAAAACTGAGAGGGGAGGATTTCCAGCCCCCCCGCTCCCTCCCCTTTTAGTCGCCTTCTACGACACGCAGGGAATACGTGGGAAGTATTCTTTCTCCCCTATCCCCAGGGATATTATATATATATATATATATATATATATATATATATATATATATATATATATATATATATATATATATTCTGTTGGTTGTAAAAATATTCGGTGACGAAGGCCTTTTTTCATTCTTTTTTTTATTTTACAAGCTTATAAAGCTTACGGTGGCTGATACTCTTGAGTTTTTTGTATCTTTTTTACCTGCAGGGAGATCCTGACCATATCTCTCTCTCTCTCTCTCTCTCTCTCTCTCTCTCTCTCTCTCTCTCTCTCTCTCTCTCTCTCCCTCTCTCTCGTGTGTGTGTGTGTGTGTTTAAGCGCACGCGTACGTTTTGTGTGTGCGTTTATTTGTGTGCGCGTATCGATGTGTACTAGAGATAGATAGATAGATTGATAGATAGATAGATAGATAGATAGATAGATAGATAGATAGATAGAGAGAGAGAGAGAGAGAGAGAGAGAGAGAGAGAGAGAGAGAGAGAGAGAGAGAGAGAGAGAGAGAGGGACGACGACCATTTGTCGATGTCAGTGACTGAAGCGATGTCGTGGGATAGTAGGATAGTCAAGTGCACGGGATAGTAACTCATCGTCCAGTGGGCTCGTCATGTTCTCGTCTGGTCGTCCAGTGGGCTCGTCATGTTCTCGTCTGGTCGTCCAGTGGGCTCGTCATGTTCTCGTCTGAATAGTTACATACACACTGTGTGATGGGTAAGGTTTACGAATAGTTGACAGGGTAGTTCTGACGTGTCTGAGGCGTGGTGTATGTAATTAATGGGATGTCTGTTGGGAGAGTTGGGATAGGTCTATTGCGAAGTGGGTAATGGCTTCCTTCGTACGATGTGGATTGGTTGGGTTTTGAGTCGATTGGAATGGTTTAATCGTGGTGTAGTTATGTAGTGGGTGTGATGATTGTGTGGTGGGTGGAATAGTCGTGTGGTGCTTGGTGGAATGGTTGTGTAACGGGTAGACAGGTTGTATGGTGGGTGGAATGACCATGTGGAAGGGGTGGAATGGCCGTGCCCCTGAGTGGAGTGGCCACATGGTGAATGGGATGGTCGATGTGGTGGGTGGAAAGGTCATGTCGGGGGTGGAGAGGATGGAATGGCCACACGGTGGATAGGGATGGTCGGTGTGGTGGGTGGAAAGGTCATGTACGGGGTGGAGAGGATGGAATGGCCACATGGTGGATAGGATGGTCGGTGTGGTGGGTGGAAAGGTCATGTAGGGGGTGGAGAGGATGGAATGGCTACATAGTGGATAAGGTGGTCGGTGTGGTGGGTGGAAAGGTCATGTAGGGGGTAGAGAGGATGGAATGGCTACATAGTGGATAAGGTGGTCGGTGTGGTGGGTGGAAAGGTCATGTAGGGGGTAGAGAGGATGGGATGGCCACATGGTGGATAGAGTGGTCGGTGTGGTGGGTGGAAAGGTCATGTAGTCGGGGTAGAGAGGATGGAATGGCCACATGGTGGATAGGATGGTCGGTGTGGTGGGTGGAAAGGTCATGTAGGGGGTGGAGGAGGTGGTGTGGTAAGGTGGGAAGGTCAAGCGGTGGGTGGGAGCGGCCGTAATTACATCTTTTAGTAGAAGTCGGAATATCAAGGGCATTTCCAGGGAATAAAATTCTATCCACATTAAACTCGATGACAATAATGGGATAAGTGGATGGAGCCAGGTGATAATTTGGGGTTATTAATTAATATTTCGTCAGCAGCTGAGGTGAGAAGGACGTTATTTCATTGAGGGGGAAACTGTCCATAAACCTTGAGACAGAAAAATTGGTTACTCAGTGAAGGTGTTTACTGTCACGTGCGCGGATGGGAATCGCTTCATATTGTCAGAGTAAACCCATATATATATATATATATATATATATATATATATATATATATATATATATATATATATATATATATATATTCCTATGAGTCCACTGGGAAAATGAAACACGATAAGTTCCTAAGTGCACTTTCCTGTAATAATCACATCATCAGGGGAGACACAAGAGAGAAAATAAGTCGGCTGATATACAACGAGGAGACGTAGCTAGGACGCCATTTGGTAAACACGTGATTGTCAAGGACAGACGACGAGCGTATCATAATGTTATGTGGACAAGAAATCCCATGGGGAACTGTTTACAAATTTTTCCAGCAATAAAGCTATCCAATTTGTACAGACCTTCACTAATATTAAGGTTATAATTCTTTGTCTATTTAATAATAGATGATTCAATGATATTTCTCGTGGTATATATATATATATATATATATATATATATATATATATATATATATATATATATATATATATATATATATATAATTTATCATACTTAATGGCACGTTTCCCGCGTCAGCGAGGCAGCGCCAGGAAAAAGACGAAGAAAGACATGTCCACTCATATACACACATATATACATACACGCACATAAATGTACATAAACATACATATATATACACATACATATACAAACATACACTGTACACATGCATATATTCATACTTGCTCGCTTTCATCCATTTCTGGCGCCACCCCGTCCCACAGAAAAGAGCATCGCTACCCCTTCGAACAAAGGGGAGAAAGAATACTTCCCATGTATTCCCTGCGTGTAGTAGAAGGCGACTTAAAGGGGTGGGAGCAGGGGGCTGGAAATTCTCCCTTCCTGTTTTACTTTACCAGAAGCAGGAACAGCGAAGGGGGCCAAGTGAGGATTTGCCCTCTGAGACTCAGTCATCTGTTCTTGACGCTACCTCGCTAACGCGGGAAATAACGAATATGTATATATATAAAAAAAAAAGTCATATGCATAACCTTGGTATTCTTAGAGTCAAGTGAGTGATCATTTCCACCAAGATGTACAAACATGGCATTATGATGCTGACCAGTACGTGAACTGTATTCGTGCTGTCTTACTCTGGTATCTGATCCCTTGCCTATTTCACTCAAGCACAATTTAGTTGCAAAATCTCTGCATGAAATTTGATTAACACAACTGGTGACCTGGACAGGATATTCCCTGATCAGTATACCTTTAACATGGCAATTGTTCTAAATAAAAAAAAAAAGTAATCTACATGTTGCATTCAAAAACAATTGTAACGTTAAAAGCATAATGATCAAGAATTCTCCTGTTAAGGTCACAGGTTGTGTTTGTCAAATTTCATGTAGAGATTGCCACGAATTTAACATGGGTGAACTAGGCAAGGGAACAGATACTAGAATGTAACAGTACAAGTTCAGGACACTTACTGGCCTGCAATATTATGCCCTATGTGTGTATGTATATATGTATGTATATATATACATACGTATGTATATATATATATATATATATATATATATATATATATATATATACATACATACATATATATACATACATATGTATACATACGTATGTATATATATACATATGTATGTATATTTATATACATACGTATGTATATATATACATATGTATGTATATATATCTCAGTGAAAATAGCCACTCAGCTGGCTGGAAAAATGTCAAGCGTACTGTAAAGTGTGGGGATACGGACGGGAGAGAAATAGAACCCGGTATAATTCAGAACATATGATAATGTACTAGATATCAGTCAAGGGGTGTACAAGTTAGATCCATACATTATACTGTGGGTGAAAAGTTTTTATCAACTGTTCCTGGGGGTTATGTTGTGTTCATGCCAGTCAACCTTGTGTTCGGTTTTACATGAGTGAGGTCATCCGTGAGAGGATAGGGTCGTCAAGGTCAGGTCACGCAGACCCTTGTGCCAACATCACCTCTCGCTGATTACAAGGTTACATGACCCATGCTCCATGTTTCCTCCGACTCTGTATACATAACGTTTTACTGCATCAATTTATTCACTCTGTATTTTATCCTCTGAAGACGGGGTAATACCCGAAAGTGCTCAGGATTCTCGAGTTTCCTTTTCCAAGTGGTGTTTCTGCATTTATCAAGTCACGTGTTTGTCGTGATTTTCTGCATACACACACTTTATATATATATATATATATATATATATATATATATATATATATATATATATATATATATATATATATATCCACAATAATACTATGGAGATTTAATCCAAATAAACCCACAGGAAACAGAAAGGCAGAGACGCTAAACTTTCATCTGTATATATACACACACACACACACACACACACACACACACATATATATATATATATATATATATATATATATATATATATATATATATATATATATATATATCGACATAAATAAAATCTGATTATACTCTCGATTTTAAACAATACGGTTTCCTCTAACCGTTGTTTTAACTGAATCCCGGTTTATTCGCTTATGACATCAGCATTATCAATATGCAGACACTATGCAAATGATTCGCTGGTTTTGGATAACGTTACATTTATAGCTTTAGTCAAGGAGGGGGGGCGGGGGGAGAGGAAATATATATATATATATTCGTATATGAAGGAAGCCACTCAAGTCATTATCCACACAACACATTTTAACCAGTTACCTAGTGGGTCAGTGTATTCAAATAAGCTACATGTACAAGTACATATGGGTATCAGATTACCATTCATATTGGAAGATATCGTCACAGGTTACTCCACGACTGGGATTTAGATTGTTAATTGCTTTAATGATCCTGACAGTTGATAGGTTTAGAAGCCTCGCCTTCCCCCCCCCCAAAAAAAAAAGCCCTAACCAAGTGATCTTAAAAGACAGTCAATCAGATCCACATGGATAGTGAGCGTCATTGTGGTCTTAGAACTGCTCCTCAACACGTCGGAAGATATCAAAGGTGGAAGAAGGGTTGACGACGTTGCCGGCATTTTAATAACACCCTCACTCTCGACAGGTTTAAACCCCCCAAAACAACCACCTCATCCTACAAACAGACAGGGCAGACAGGGAGACAGAAGCGTACTGAACATCACAGGTGTGTTGACCGTATACATCTGGGTCGCAAAAGCTTTGAAATACTGGTGGCAATCGCTGCCGCCCACAGGACCTCGGCATCAGGCTCCCGTATTGAGGCAATTTAAGGTAGTTTGAATATCTGATCGCCTCTCCTCTCCCCACTTATGTGAATCGGATCCGATACAAACGTTTCACGAGAACCTCTCAATCGAACATCAGAATGCATTATGGGATCCAGACGATTTCATATTTATCATACCGTGTGGTGGAGGTGGTGGTGGTATATTGGCTCCTTGTATCTGTCACCTCCTCTAAATACGTTGCCCTTGACAACTTTAAAAGCTTATATATATATATATATATATACATACATAAACAATTGTATTATATACATATATATTTTTTTCCTTAACCAGTGGTTGGGTTGATCCACCAACAAGTCTTTTTCGCGACATCCTCGGCAACAAGGCCATAAAACACGAATTAATTGAATGGGTGTTTTACGGGCGCCCGCGGATCAAAGAAAAACGGCGAGAGTAAATGGCAACTCGCAACTCGTGCCGGCTCTCCCGCTCCGTTCAAACTTTGGTATCAGTCGCTCGCGGGCCACGGTGCGATAAAGTTCTCTTCGGGGAGGGAGTCACGACGCGGATGGCCTGGTCCTGTGGAAACGTGCTGGATACGTCCCGGATGACATGATTCGTAAATTATAATATGTTGGGCCAAAAGGAGAGACAATGTCGTGTCATAATTTATCATTCGGAGGGGCACTTTGTTCTAACTTAGCTTCACAAACGGTGTCTGAATTCACGTAATTCGGGAAAGAGAGAGAGAGGGAGAGCAGTAAGAGATATAGATATATAGACTCTTTGGCAGTATGGGTGTTAGCCGGAGAAAATCCTATCATGGCAACCCCTACGACCATTCCTTATCAACGTGGGTTTGAAATCCATATCTTCAACGGCCGAAGATAAGGCCGCAGTATGCCCTGATAGTCCGGACAGTGCTAACCTACGTCTCCCATGGTGATAGAACTATAACTAAGTGCCAAGTGTTAGTAGATAGAAAAAAAAAGAGAGAGAAAAAAAGAAAAGAGAGGGAGTGTAGTTGAAGTGTGTGTTGACGATGAGGGAGGCAAGGTGGGTGTCGGCATGGAGCCTGGACGTGGGCCGTCCTGTGTGTCGTCTTCTGTGGCTGACTGGTATTATGATGGTCGTGCTGGATTTAGGTAAGTCTCTGCTGAACAGGTTTTACTCACCTCCATGACCCGCGTTTAGATTACGTGGGGGGAGGGGGATGATGCTGTTTCCACACTAATGTGCTTGTTCGTTACGCCATTAAAAAGGACCCATTCACCTGTTAGTTGTTTGTTTTGCCTTGTTGAAGTAGTCATTAAGCGTGTGAAAGGTTAACTACTTTGGTCGAGTTAGTTCACTAACTTAGTCGAAATCTTCTCTCATAAAGAGTTTTAGGAAATCATTTAGTATAAAAATGCTTTCTGTTCATGTGGATACCCTTTAGTTCTTCGTCAATTCCTATGAAATTTTACCTTGACTGAGAACAAGACTTTTTAGGAAAAGAGAAAGACACAATTCTAACTCCGATCCAGGAAGATATTTCACGCAGTCGCTTCCACCACTGAGCGATGTCTATACCTCACCAGTTCTCCGTGTACTCTTTCGTGTAAAGATGCCTCGCTGATATCAAAATACCGCCTGTTTGCCTTCGACTGGGCTTACCACTTTTTTTTTTTTTTTCCCCCACTACGTAACTTTGATATGTGGCTTTTGATATCTACACGTAATTTACGGATATCAAGTTCGGTGACCGGTGTACTGATTATTAACACACAAGAGTTTTGATGGCAGTCTGAACACGCATATTTACAATGTCGACAGCGTCAGTTTGTTAACGTACTTGTGGTGTATGACCTTTTAGGTATTGATGTTTTTGTGTCAACAAATGTGTTGGTATCAACGTGGGTCAACGCCGGTGTGAAGGAGTAACTTTGATCTCTTGTGTTGCGTACGGCTCTGACTGAGCTATTTTCTTTTTTTCATTCGCAATTTCGGGAAAAAAATAAGTATATGACATACTTTTGGATACGTTCCCCCAAAAAAAGTCTTGATTCGCTGCAGATAAAAAAAAGTTTTCTAAATACTTGAGGAAAGATCAATAACATTGGATGTTCATCAATAACACTGGATGTTCATCAATAACATTAGATGTTCATCCAGACTTTGTATGTGGGATGGATTCTTCATTTTCTCTGAGAAGTGAATAATGCATTTTTTCACTACGTTTCACGAAACGGTATTCGCTTTTTTTTTTTTTTCACTGAAACTTTCAGTGAATTTCGCACCTGAACAAAATTTCAGCCGTGATTTCTGATGATACTCCAATCACACGTCACACACACCGAGGGTCTGAAACTCATTCAACGACGTGTTTCCCCAAACAGAGCGGTGGAACCTGTGAATACGACCATCATATACCTCAAGATGTCAAGAAACATTACATGTAATTACGGATTGACCTTTTGCCTATGCTACTGACTAGATAGATCCTCTGGCCTTTTGGTATTTCTATCCACTTGACTCCCACGAAACCGCTGGGACATTCTCTCTCTCTCTCTCTCTCTCTCTCTCTCTCTCTCTCTCTCTCTCTCTCTCTCTCTCTCTCTCTCTCTCTAACCTCGCCCGGCTTGAGCCTACACACCAAAACCTACGTTAAGTCGAACGCGTTTACATTCACGAAACTTTTCCTCAAAGTTATTATTATTCCTTCTGACACCATCCTCGCGTTCGTTTTTCCGAGTAATGTGCCTGACGCCAGGAGGAGAATACAATCTTTTTTTTTAAGGTGACGGGCGGGATGTATTACTTCGTGATAACTGTTAAGATAATACTGTGTTTAGATGAGAGATGCAGATGAATTTATTTTTTTTTTTCTCTCTGGCAGGGCAATAAATGTGGCTGGACACACGTAGCCTGGCAGGATGCTCTTCGCTTTTGTTTGACTAGTTCACATTATGTGGGTGCCGGTGTTAATGTTCGGTCAATTTTGGTAAATAATTTCTAGACGTAGTTTAATTCTGAGTTAACTGATCACTTGAGTACAATAACCGGCGTGTGTGTGTGTGTGTGTGTGTAAATATAATATGCTCAGTCTCCAATACTTATCGATTTTACTAGTGAACAAGTGATACCCTTATATACCCTTATTGACACCCTTATAGTGCTGACTGTTTTACGTTTTCGACTATGTAACGATTGCATCGAACATTTCAAAAAGACGTCTTGTTAACCACACAGACAGACAGAACCAATGTCTATGACCTAGCTCATGATCAACTAACACTTAGAATGTATTTCCACACATCTACTTGGCCAAGTTATCTTTATATCTTCGGTACGATTTCTAACGTGACCACCACAACTCTCAAATGGTCTCCTATGATTAAAATGGAAGAAACATGGACGTCGATATTGTCTCTATCAGAATAAATCTTAGGACCATTAGGATATCGCCTTCTTGAACACCTCCCAAATATATATATAAAAAAAAACTCATTATCTCTACCCAACTCTCATCTTTTTCAGGCCTGGAATGAGTTTAGTTTCCGTTGCGCAGCTTTTGACAAAGTATATCCTGACATAAAGTATATTCTAACAAAGTATATTCTGACATAAAGTATATTCTGACATGAAGTATATTCTGACATAAAGTATATTATGAGATTAAGCGACACTCTCCAAACGGGATTCTACAACATGGGATCTCAGACAAGTACTATACAGTTTTCTAATATCTCTTTACTCTTCTTGGTGACATTTCTTTTTACTTTTTTCTTTTTAAATCTTAACTTAGCAGCTTCTTGTTAGCTTTCTTTTCAGCCTCTAGAAATTTTGGGTCTGCTGTTACACAGAGGTTTTATATATATATATATATATATATATATATATATATATATATATATATATATATATATATATATATATATATATATGCTTAAGGATCACAGCCCTCCCCTGGAGATGTAATACACGAAAGTACACTTGGAACTTATATGTTTAATTTTTCCTCGTGATTATCAGTATATATATATATATATATATATATATATATATATATATATATATATATATATATATATAGACAGATAGATAGATAGATAGATAGATAGATAGATAGATACTGTTAATTCTGTCGGTTGCAGAAGTAGCTTCTTAAGTTTAAATTTCAATGGCTATTTTTTTTCGTCCAGGCAGCCAACCTACCTAGTTCTTTTTGTAACATGAGAAAATCCTGAACATTTCTGGCGGGAGTCAATAATTTTGTGTAATCTGCAAATCGACATATTTTGTAACCTAAGCTAACGTCTAAACCGCTCAGTCCTGCAATGAAGATAAATGATGGTTCCAACACTAACCCTTGAAGCACACCACTTCCAACATTTAAACCATGTAGATAAATCCCCATTCAAAGTCGCTCTCTGTTCCGGATAACTGATTTATTTCCGGACGAAGTTTAAGAACACTTCAGGGAATATCATGTAGTATTATACTGTGAAGAGAATATCATGTAGTATTATACTGAGAAGAGAATATCATGTAGTATTATACTGAGAAGAGAATATCATGTAGTATTGTACTGAGAAGAGATTATGTATTATGCTGTACGGAGTTCTGTGTGTAACCTTATCAACAAAAGTCTTCATAAAGTCGTGTGTCTATTTTCATCCCTCAGTCCCCAGCATCTGTAATGTATTCAAGAAAGTCTATAAGACTTGTGAGAGACACGACCAGAACTAACGTGAGGGGGTCCTGATCGATGTTTCTCCGGATGTTTGAATCGATATTTGATAATATTTGATCCTTTCCTTACCAGTAAAGTCAAACCAACTGGAAAATATTTTCCTTCCCAGAACACTTTTATTTCGCCTATATTAAAAAATTGCTGTGCTACTCCATTTTTACACTACTCCTCTGGAATGAGTGTAAAGCCGATGGATCCAGTGAAGGCAAAAATGCCTAAACAACGTCAACTGACTGACCAGTTCTTTCCTTCTTCCTCAAGGGGGCTCCTTGCGTGTACAATACATCAGCTCCAGCTGCCGTTTTCTACTTCCCTGCCGTTTTCTACTACGTATGATCATTCTAACAATTCCATTTATTTTTTTTTTTTTAACTAGAGAATCTCTGGTGTCTTACATCGTCACTCTTGCCTTCAGCCGACGTGACTCCAGTGAGTTTCTCGTCTTTTAAAAGACTGACTGAACGAAAGTAATCAGGTTCGCCCAGCTTGTCTCCTGGTTATCTTATGTCCTTGAACAATGAAAACCTTAACTTCAAGTCGAATTTACAAGAGATTGAGCATTGTTTTCGATCTTTGTTTCTGTGTCTGCCTTGATTAAATTCTACCTCATTTGAATCCGAGATAAATCTCTTCCCTGCCATCAAATGATGTTCAAGTCGAATACATTCAGCTGCGCTGTACTTGATTGCGTGCGTCTGTCAGTTCGTAAGTGCCTTTCCTTGTTTGAGGCGCCCTAACCCACCCACACCACCTTCCCCCCTTTACCAAAAGGGATTCCCGACCCCGTCATCCCCAATTTACTATCAGAGAAGCACATCGCTCCTGAGTACTGCCATCTCGTTGCCTCGAAAGAGTCCCACTTATCGAGACGTTGGTCACATCTTTATCGTCTCACTCGGGTAGTCCTGTGAAGCGACAGTGGACTGCTTTTGAAAAAAAAAAAAAAACTCCCATCACTATAACTTGGAGGTGTCTATCTCTCTATAGTGGCTCATTTTCTTCAACAATGACCTCAGATATTATGATGGCAAGTGTCCAGTGTCTCCCTTCAGGATCACCGTTCGATGACTGATACTCGGAAAAACTTGTGTCTCCTGCTCACCAGCTTCTTGGATGAGACGGTTGTCTAAAAGAAGAAAAAAAGAAGTGGAAAAACACTAGGTAAATTCTGTGTCGTTTCCATTTCCGCAGTAGTCTACAGCAGGTAGATTGATGTCATCTAGTATCACAGTTACTATATGTGCTGCCCAAATTTCTTCAGTAATACTCCCATTAACTTTATACGATCGAGGTTGTGGCCCGTGGCACTCCTACTGTGAGTCAACCATGATGTTCACCTTTTTTTTCATTCTTCGGCTGAAAGAGGTGAAGGTCCTTTCCAATCCCTGATCAAAGAACAACTGATAACCACCTCTTTTTTTTCCCCCTCGAGAATGTTTTCTAGGATATACTGCGGCTTTGACTGAGCTAAGAATGATTTGATAAGATTATCAACGCCTTTTCTTGACTTATTTCGAAACGGTACGTACGATATTTTTCTTTTAATGGAAGCTATTTCTTTTTTTTAGCGTCTCCCACAAGAGTGTTCGTTCCAGTGGAAAATGTCTACTTTTTCCCCACCCGGGCTGTTCTGCCACATCTCGCGTTTTCCCCAAAACCTCAACCACACGCTCTAGGCCCTGACTGAAGCGCACGACCCCACGATGGCTGAAGGGAAA
Organism: Panulirus ornatus; assembly: GCF_036320965.1. NCBI lineage: Eukaryota > Metazoa > Arthropoda > Malacostraca > Decapoda > Palinuridae > Panulirus > Panulirus ornatus. The sequence goes on from NC_092227.1 coordinate 7,622,925, forward strand.
CCCGTCACTTGAAGGCAGATGTCCCTAACCTGCAAACCCATTCATTTCATCCATAAACCCTCCTACATCCTCCCTCTCATACATCGATCTCACACATCGCAAAGACATTTTTTTTTATATCCATAAACGACTACCTCCTCCCTCTCATGCATCAATCTCACTCCATCGATCATAGAAATAACATGAAAATATCGTTTCCTGTTGTCACCTGTTCGAGGCAAAAATCCCAGAGCATAACATCCATCTGTTTTAAGCTCTCACACTTTTTCCGTATCCCTCTCCAACGCCTCCTCAATGTGTCAACACCCGCGCACATCACAGCTACGCTTCTTCCCTTCTTCATGCCGGAACTCCCATCAATCCTCTCTACGACACCGTGCACCCCAGGACGAAGACACTGTGATCCTCTTCTTCATATTCTTAACACACAATTCCCTCTCAGGGGTATCGAACCACAGCGTCAGTGTCCGGACAGTGAAACCCACTCATATCGTCTGCTAACTCGTCAGACCAGCAACCTATCGAACCTATCATCCCCCTCCTTTAACTACCTTCCACTCGCCTCCTTTATCCCCGGCTCCGATTCCTTCTCCCCTCCCTGAACAAAACTGCCCTCACAACTGCCAACAGCAATAAGCTAACATGTACAACCTCGGGGGAGAGAGCTACAATAGTCATGCCTGGAGACCACCTCTTTTCTGCATCCACCTCGTCCCAGCATCTCGTCCGAACTGGCCACCTTGTCTCTCTCTCTCTCTCTTTCCAAACCCAGGAAGCACCACCTCAGCTTGTGGTCCTCCTACAGAAGGAAGTTAACCCCAGCAAGACCAGCAGATCAGGGTCTTCCTCGTACTGGCTCTAGAGAATATAAGCCTCGGGAACTCACAGCCCAGAACACCCGTCACAATCAATATGCCAAATGAAGACGGTGTGTGTCTGTGTCTGTATGTGTATAGTGTGTGTAGTGTAGTGTAGTGTCCGTTTACAGGTATCCATTTACAGTCCGCTTACGTCAGGTCTCCCACTCACCCAGAGCCACGCGAATTCTAAACGTAAACCCTGCCGGCTGAAGTTAACAACCAACTTTTGAAAACTTCTTCCTGAATCTGATTTTAATAAGAGAACGCCTTTAGAAAAGAAAAAAAGCACGAATCAGAAAGATTATAAAACTATTCGAACTTCTTTGGCAAGGAGACGTCTGGCCGCTCCAAAAATTTAACCAGATGTATATATATATATATATATATATATATATATATATATATATATATATATATATATATATTGGTAATGGTAAAGCTTGGTTATGTCTTGTAGTACATTAGTCCCATCAGTGATGTACGGGTGCGAATTATGGGCCCTAAATGCTAAAGAACAGAATAGGACAACCATGATGGAAATGACGTGCATGAGGGTATACTATGTGGTATGAGGACGTGCTAGGAATGGCAGTGTAACGGAGATGTGTGGCGGTCAGCAGTGTGGTGTATGAGTGACAAGAGCCGAAGTGGGTGTGCTCAAATGGTTTGGATACATGGAGAAGATAATGAAAACAGCATGATAATAGTACTAGTAATAACAGTACTACTACTGACATTACTACTACTACTACAACTACTACTACTATTACTTCTACTGCTAATACTACTACTACTACTGCTACTTCTACTACTATTACTACTACTACTACTAATGATAATAATAATGACAATGATAATAATGATAAAAAGTGATAATGAATGATGATGATAATCATACGCATGTATACGCATCTAATGATCCAGTCTTTCATTACGGGTTAACGCATCGCGCACTAATTGGCGCCCCATCTCTTAACCTGGGGAATAACCAACCTATCTGTACAGTGCAGGGGAAGAGTTCAGCATCCCTCGAATTTTCTTTACCTATTTATGAGATTTTGCCATTAGGCTGGTCTAGCAGCGCGTGGTGCTCAACGCTGGAAGGTAGAGAGATGAGACTTAAAACACCCCACGCGAGTTATGTGACGCTGGGTGTCGTGTGTAAGCTGGAGTGTGTGTGTGTGTGTGTGTGTGTATGTATTTGTGGACTGAGCAATGCCAGCAATCACCGTATGTGTGTGTGTGTGTGTGTGTGTGTGTGTGTGTGTGTGTGTGTGTATGTATTTGTGGACTGAGCAATGCCAGCAATCACCGTATGTGTGTGTGTGTGTGTGTGTGTGTGTGTGTATGTATTTGTGGACTGAGCAATGCCAGCAATCACCGTATGTGTGTGTGAGTGTGTGTGTGTGTGTGTGTGTGTGTGCATTTGTGGACTGAGCAATGCCAGCAATCACCGTATGTGTGTGTGTGTGTGTGTGTGTATGTGTGTGTGTGTGTGTGTGTGTGTGTGTGTGTGTGTGTATTACCGAGGGGTAACTACGGTCGACAGTTTTGTAACTGTGGACAGTGATTTGAGGACGAGAGACAACCATGAAATCTCGTATGTTTGTATGGATGATCGGGTATAACAGATAGCTAACAAAACCTCCTTCGTCAGTAGGGCTGGAGTCTTATCTGTCTCCTTCTCCTACTCATGAATGATGGGTACCGTCTAACATTGCCTAGCAGTTTATGCTCACATTCAAGCCGTCTAACATTACCTAGCAGTTTATGCTCACATTCAAGCCGTCTAACATTACCTAGCAGTTTATGCTAACATTACCTAGCAGTTTATGCTCACATTCAAGCCGTCTAACATTACCTAGCAGTTTATGCTAACATTACCTAGCAGTTTATGCTCACATTCAAGCCGTCTAACATTACCTGGCAGTTTATGCTAACATTCAAGGACTGTTTCCAGGTCGCCAGTGTATAACCTTACCTGAAGTGTATGTATATATCTACACAGATTCAGTCAATTGTGTTGAGAATAAAGCTGATATATATATATATATATATATATATATATATATATATATATATATATATATATATATATATATATATATTTGTGTGTGTGTGTGTGTGTGTGTGTGTGTGTGTGTGTTCAAACCTTGTTGAAGATGATATTCTCTGGTCATTGTTAAGCTAAACCTACGTGTTGATGGTTTACTTTAGCAAAGGAAGGTGGTCTTTGGAAAGCCACGCCGGGCATGGAGGTGGGTGGAGTTAGTCTAACGGGAACCTGGGGCAGAGCCCCGCTGTTGCACAGCAGGGAGAGAGAGAGAGAGAGAGAGAGAGAGAGAGAGAGAGAGAGAGAGAGAGAGAGAGAGAATAGAATATATAATATAAAAGCATATCTTAACCTTGGGTACCTTCATGGCATGTTGCCAGTGTTGGTATGGTGGTGGTGGTGGTTGGAGATGGAGAGTGGAGTGAGAGGGGGATGTGCTTAACATGATCCAGTTGTGCCCTGATCCCAGAATAGCGTTCGCGTTGTGTGTGTGTGTGTGTGTGTGTGTGTGTGTGTGTGTGTGTGTGTGTGAACAGCTGGTTCGTTGTTCTGGCGGCCGTCGTCTCATTGGTGGATGCTTTCCAGAGGGAGGGTTATGCCTTCGTGACAAGTGCCTGCGCTTCTCGTTTTTCCTTTTTTTTTGGGGGGGGTGGGGGGAAGGGGGTGTTGTGAAGGGGTGGGGTTGCGCTAAGATCTTAAGGCGGCACCAGAGTAAGGCTGACGGAGGGTGGGTTGGGGTGCAGAGGGGCGTCCAGCAACACCTTTCCACTTGGCTGGGAAGTGAGATACATTTTCTGCTCGAGTCCAAGTGAGGGAAATGTGGTAAATGTTGAGTGGTACCTACTGCAGGTGAATTATTATTATTATTATTATTATTATTATTACTATTATTATTATTGTTATTATTATTATTATTATTATTATTATTATCATTTATTATTATCATTATCATTATTATTTTATTACAAGAAGAAGAATAGTAGTGGTAGTAGTAGTAGTAGTAATAATAATAATAATAATAATAATAATAATAATAATAAATATCTGTCTATCACTAATATCATATTTTTGATTCTCATCCTCATCATCATCTACACACGTACGGTGCTGGAGCGGTCTCCGCAGCCACCAACCCACCATCCCTCACACAACACTTGGAAAACACGGACGCAATTCTTCATCCTCAGTGACAAATCTCCCTCGACCCTGAGGAGGGAAAGTGGAGCGATATAGAAAAAAAAACCCTACCCATGTATCTCCTGCGTGTCGTCAGAGGAGTCGAACGTGGGAGGGGAAGTTTTTTAGGGGGGAGCTACGAACACGCCCTCTCCTGTATTAGCGATCTCTTTATAGAAAACGGGAACAGAAGAAAGCACCGAGCGAGGGGTTTGTCCACTAAGGTTCTTCAGGCTGTAGTGGGGGGGAGGGGGGCGCTCTGAATCTGCAAGGATAATAACAGTACGAGAAGAAGTGGGTCTTGAGGCCTGAACATTAAGGAGGGTGAGAGGCGTGCATGGGATACGGTGGTTTGGATCGACGGGTGAGAGGCTTGCGTGGGATACGATGGTTTGGATCGACTTGGTATACGGGGGGCGACGTGGCGTCACTGGATTGAATCAGGGGGATATCAAGTAAGAGGTAAACCACGGGGTAGTTTGTGGGGCCTAGCTGTGGATTGTGAGCTTCGGTTTCAGTATATTATACATGACAGCCGGGGGATAGGCGTGTGCAGGGGGGGGGGGCTGTTCGTTCTTCCTTTGTTGTTAATACTGCCAAGCTAAAAGGGAATAATAATAAGAATATTAATAATGATAATAATAATTATAATAATGATAATGATAATGATAATAATAATGATACTACTATTACTAATACTTATAATAATAATATTATCATTATTATTATTATTACTATCATCATTATCATTATTATGATTATTATTATTATTATTATTATCTATCATCATCATTAGTAATATTATTACTGTTATTGGCCCCGGAACCTACGGGACAATTATATTTTTTCTATTATATTTTCATCTTATATTAGTATAATTGCTTTGGTAAACGTAGGCGCTTACTATAATTCATTAATAACATTATGACTCCGTTTGATAAACCATTTACATAATGATAAGTGGAGCTTTTCATACTTTTCCTAAGCTCACTTCTTAACGTCATTTAAAAATTTTTCTAGATATATCATCTTGCTCATCATATATATATATATATATATATATATATATATATATATATATATATATATATATATATATATATATTCTTCCATACTATTCGCCATCTCCCGCGTCAGCGAGGTAGCGTTAAGAACAGAGGACTGAGCCTTTGAGGGAAATCCTCACTAGGCCCCCTTCTCTGTTCCTTCTTTTGAAAAATTAAAAACGAGAGGGGAGGATTTCCAGCCCCCCCCGCTCCCTCCCCTTGTAGTCGCCTTCTACGACACGCAGGGAATACGTGGGAAGTATTCTTTCTCCCCTATCCCCAGGGATAATATATATATATATATATATATATATATATATATATATATATATATATATATATATATATATATATATATACACGTACCAGTAATTGGTCAGCTATTTCCTTATAAACAGGTCTTTTTTTTTGTACACATTTTACCTACACTGCCACAACTTGCTATGTAATTCCCATGATGCTCACGGGGCACAATTTAGTGTTAATTCACATTTTAAGGTAATGATCATAGCCAGGCCGTAACTCGGTGTTTGTGAAGGAACTTATGTCATAAACTAAGGTTACTGGAGGCAAGCATTGGGTGGCGAGGGAGGGAGGAAGGACAGGAGGAGGGACGGTGGTGGTGGTGGTGTTGTATATACACGTTTTACAAGATGAGGTGGTATGTCTGAAGTTTGTGGGGCACAGACACATGCAAAGGATCACAGGCGATGGTTTGGTGTCTTGCCCGCGGGGAAGTAAGGTACGGGGTGGGTGGGTGAGAGGGGATGAGGGGGTCTTCAAGCAAAGCATGCGCGCGTGTATGCATAAGCGAGTGTAGGCTAACATCAGACACAACCACGGGATGCTCGGGAGAGAATCTTATGAGCGCCGCGGACATGATGTGCTCATATGCTGAAGACTCCATTTCCTCCACATCCTTCACATTTGCTCCTTCTCGCACGAACTGCATCTCCCCTGGACACCAACTTCCTCAAGGAACTTAGATTCGGACAGGATATCTCAGTGCGGTAAAGGAAATCCGGGTAAGTTTAAGCTTAGCCTCAAAGACCACATTGCTGCCCATATCTGTATCGGAAATTCCTCATGATTTTCTTATCTCCACCTCCTGACTCACTGAACACACTTGGTATTACCAATGAACACACTTGGTATAACTGTAGCATTATTCACGCTGTCCTGGAAACCTCACATATCGGAAATACTTAAGTCTGCCTCTAAGAAACTTGGAGTCATGTTTAAATGCCGAAGCTTTTTTTTTTTTTTTTTCTAGGCAGTTGCTCCGTTTATACAAAGGCCAGATCCGTCCATGCATGAAGCACTGCTCTCACACCAGGGTCAACTTATCAACACCCCCCAGGCTGATTTCTAAACTTGACCCACTTGTCTAACTCTGCAATGTCGGTTCACTTACTCTGTTTTATAGGTATTACTTTGGGTTTTGCTCCCGAGAACTGGTTGCTTGTATGCCCCCCACCACTAGCCAGACCACGTAATACTCGGGAAGCTGCTGCGTCACCTGATTACTGTGTGGCCATTGGCAACACAAGGGTGGGCCGTTTTGATACCTGCTTCTTTTCCTACCTCGAAGCTTTGGAACTTTCTACCATCTCATGTGTTTCCTAATAGCCATGACCTGGCACATTTCAAAAGACAGGTTTTTCACTTCCTCCAAAATTTGCAAATACTTTTCTATGTCTCTTCTTTTCGATTTCCTTAACCTTCTCTTATTTCGATGAAAGCCCAGCCTTGGTGTGTACTTTCCTCCATGACTGGATCTTCACTCATCAAAAATTGAAGAAGAAAAAAAAAGTTCGTGTAAAGTGTACCGGACCAGCCAGGCTGTGAGGGTATGTGGTCCTGTGGGCTGCGGCATCCAACAGCATGGTCGACCAAAAAACCCAGTCCAACAGCCTGACACCAGGCTGGGCTGTGGGGGGGTGGTGAAGAACCCAGAAGACTTCAGGTTTCCACCAGGTATTCACTAGGTAACCACAAGGTATTCGAATACCAGGCATAAGCACATTCTTATATACGCCCATGTGTATGTCTGCGTATGTGTGGGGTGTGTATGTGTGCCTTTTTCGTACACACGTACCATGCACAGAGTCGCTGCTGGGTCGGTTCTAAACGGGGAAAAAGAACTGAAGTTCAGGCATGACGGGGAGGAAATCAAACCGGATATTATGGGAGTTGCAAACGCTAACTTTACCAGAGGCGAACTTATATCTGATCCTGTGTGTGTGTGTGTGTGTGTGTGTGTGTGTGTGTGTGTGTGTGTGTGTGTGTGTGTGTGTGGTAGGAGAGGAAAAAAGATGACAGTGGAGGAAGGGTGTTTGGATCCTCTAATCAGAACTAATCATGTATTTCAGGCCCTTAAAGTGTCGAGAAAACCAGTATCTAGATGATGGCCCCCCTCCAAACATATATATATATATATATATATATATATATATATATATATATATATATATATATATATATATATATATATAAGCACAGCCTACCTGATGGTTCTGATAATAGGGCATAACCCTCCCAGAAGATGTGGGGACTCTGAACAGATACTCATTAATGGTAATGAGGGTAAAGTGAGGGCGGTGTGGGAGGCCATGAGAGGAGCTCTCGATCTGTGATGGACCACTCGTAATGATTGGGGGGGTGTTTCCCCCACCACAGAGGGGGGTGATCGGCAGGGAAAGACAAGGGCGAACAAACTTCTTGGATATATAAGTACTATTATTGTATTTTTTAAGTCTAGGGAGATCATCCTTATTCTACCTACGAGTCACTGGCGCCGCCCGCTATCTTGAATACGGTGTTCACTTTCGGTCACCGTGCTTCAAAAATACACAGGGGTAATGGCGGAAGTACAGAGACGAATTACCAAGATGATTCCCGGACTGTGAAATAAGTCCTGACCTGAGCCAATTGAACGACTTAAATTCTTTAAGCTTAAAAAAAAAAGGGATAAGTTTCAGAGGAGGTTTAATGCAGGTTTAAAAAAACAACTATCCAAGGCTTTTCAAATCTGCTTTAAGGTCGAATCGTCCGACTGCGCTCGTACTAACTGATACCAACTCGTGGGCAAACGTTTTTAACACGAATGAGGTGAAGTACTTTATTTTTAACAAGACTTTGAACATATGAAATGATATATGAAAAAAAATTTCGAGTATATCGTTCCAAACAGTAGTGTAGATACGTGTAAGAATCGACGTAATAAACATGATCTGCAACTCCTTAATTAACATGTGAGGTAAACATGATCTGCAACTCCTTAATTAACATGTGAGGTTTTGCAGGTTTTCTCCCCTCTTTGAAAAACCTCTGTATACGTCTACTCCCCCACCACACTAAACCATGAGTTTCTGTTCTCTCCCGCTATGACTATCAGCCTCGTTAGGACCCCTGCTGTCTGAATTCCTTTTGTCTTCGATAAAACAACCTGGACATTAGAAAAAAAAAAATGTATCACTAGGGTGCTCCAGTTGCAAAAAATAAGTGATTACAACTTTCAAGTCTGAGTCCCATGGTAAACAAGATGGGAATACACAGTAAACAAGATGCCGAGGCGGGAAAAAAAGATTTCAGTGCGTTGGAGGCAAACAACTTATACATTTGGGTAACATAACCATGGATACGAAAATCCCTCAGAGCCAGGAAGAGTCTCGCGACAGGCTCCGTAGATCTGTAACGTAGGGGAGTCGGCAAATGTGTGTCAGTCAGTGTGAGACGGAAAAGAAAAGGGATGGAAAAGGGACAGAGTCTTGGTTTGACCTACGTCAAGAAGGCAAGATAAGATGGGACATACCGTGATGATGATGTAGACGTCAGGGCAGCCAAGTATAAGACAGTAGGGGATAAATACACGAGCATTAGGAAGAAAGAACACAGAAATGTGAAGAACAACACAAGACTTTAGACGACCAAGCAAACGAAACTTCCAAACAGTCCAATGGAATATTATGGACCAGGTTGTCTGCAGAAGACTAGATTAGCCTTTCAGGGCTGAGAAAAAAGGTTGGTTAAGGAAAAGGACACATGTGAGGCGCTGAATGCCAAGTACCAAAGCATATTCACAGCTGAGGACACGTTCCATCCACCACTGCTTGTATGAGAGGAGGGAAAGACCACCGAAAACAATGTTAGACGAGACAAGAAGGCTCATGGATGAGGTGTATAGTCTGGATAGTAAACCCTTACGTACTCGAGATTGTGCAAAGACACTGGACAGGATGTTTGAAACTAGAGTGGCAGCTGGAGGAGGAAGTGGAAGAAAATATATACTGAACCTCTTTTCAAGAAAGGTGACGAGGAAGAGACACAAAACTGAAACATTATGAAATAGTTAAAAGTAACCAGTGATGTTCCTGCAAGTCTAGGATTGTGTGGCCTTTTAATGTGTCTAGCGACCGTAAATGATATGCCAAAAAGACCAGAATTTTATTTTGGCATCCCCATGGCTGATGCTATAGGCAGGAGAAAAGTGTGTTGTGTGTGTGTGTGTGTGTGTGTGTGTGTGTGTGTGTGTGTGCGTGTGCGTGTGTGTGGTGAGAGGGGGTCATGAGGCTTTCGCCAACCTACAGAGAGACGTATGAATGTGCTTCTGCATCACCCAGATAAATGGCTAATGAAATACAACTCAAAACCAGATGCAAAAAATGAAGAATGAGAATGAAGGAGGGCGACACTGACTACCATTTCGCAAGGGGGAAGCGCGCAGGTTGCAGGCATCTGACAGAACCAGAAGAGATCTGTGAACTGATGATGAATACGATCTGTCACCAGAAGACAAGAGAACAAGGGAATAGAATGATGGATAGGCTGATGAGGGTCAAAAACTGCCATCAGCTTCAGTCACTTTGGAAGTGAACGATAAACACAACCCGTCTGGATATCCTCACATGAGGAGATATATACACATATATGCTAGTGACAGTGCCGCTCTTGGACTCCCAAAGGCGCGTGTGTATTAAGAGAACTGGAGCTGCTGGGAGTGGAGAGATAGCAGCCAGGGAACTACCCAAGTGAGAGGGGGAGAAGGACGAGATGGGAAAGCTTGATCATAACTTTTACAAAGTTCCTCGACATGTTTTGATGCTGTAGATAGTGAAGGAGGTCTTTGAAAACTGGGGAGGAACTGAGGGACCAGGACGTGTTCAGAAGGGGAAGGCGAATGGAAGACTCAGAAGTGGAAGGGAATATTTGAATAGCATTACAGCCTCGTACGACTGGAAAACAAGTGTAAGTATTTTAATTTCAGTGACAATTGGTAACTTTGAATTATATGTAAGAACGAAGAATTAGGTTAAGGTATGGAGACCCATGTGAATTTAACTCTGTTCCCCCTACGCATAAAGAAGCAGTTATAAATTGTTTAGTTGGCACACACACACACATGTATATATATATATATATATATATATATATATATATATATATATATATATATATATATATATCGCCCTATTGCGCCTTATTTCTGCTTATTTCTTGTGTGTGTGTGTGTGTGTGTGTGTGTGTGTGTGTGTGTGTGTGTGTGTGTGTGTGTGTTTATGTGCTTTCAGTGATAATTAGAAACTGCGCAAAAGTTCGTGTCTATACCCTCTCATCTTTCACTTACAGCTTTCTTTACTTTGAGCGAGCCAGGCAAGGTCTCCCATATATATATATATATATATATATATATATATATATATATATATATATATATATATATATATATATATATATACCTCGCAAACGCGGGAGACAGCGACAAAGTATAATGAAAAAAAAAATATAAATATATATATATATATATATATATATATATATATATATATCATAACACGGAGTTGTTCTGTGATATAGCCTATTCATAAGGCTCTGTGTACTATCATGTACAATGATGTACGTACAGCCACCAGCACGCTACTTCAGTACACTGGCTTAACTAAAGTGGAGGGTCTCAAAGTGGCACCAAAATCTCACCAGCAACTGTTGAGGTCACAGAGCTCGTCTACGCTTTAGGGAGCTGAGCCTGTCGCTTCGGTTCAGTCGAAGCTTGTGGCCGACTCTGCTGATGGAGTCGAAGTGTGGTCGCCAGATGTGTCATACACATGCAAAAGAAAAAAGAAAAATCATAGCGAACTTTTTGCATCTAAAAAGTTTATTTTGGCTGTCGGTATGTTATCGCCATCTTCACCAGAGTCAAAGAGAGAGAAAAAAAAGTCTTCAAAACAACCCCCAGGAGACTTGTTGTGTTAAGGTTTATATTCCTGTGCTGAGGTGGAACAATAGACAGATTTCCTTTACTAAACAAGAGGTTTAGCACATCCAGATCCAGCCAGGCCACAGGTAATGCCTTCTTTTTTTTAAAAGGATCGAGACGACGATTGTGCGAACGTTCGATCCTGTGGATTCTTACAGACGAGAGGTCCTGTTTGTGGACGTGGCTTAAAAAAAGAGTTTCCACAACTGACGAGTAGCAGTTTACTGTTTCTTTTTAAGGGAAAAATGACACTCGCCAGGGAAAACATTTCACAGTCAATCTAACATAGTTTTCGTTGTTCCAACAACCAACTGTTATGTTTTGATGCGACGGGAGAGTCGCTGCTGTTAAAAGGTGGTACAAAAATGGGATGACACTCGACAGGAGTTGATACCGGATGACGTTACACTGTCGCAGGATAATAGACTCTGCCAGTCGTCTGAACCGCGATAGATATGATAGATATTTAGAGCCTTGTCATGTGTAGGTAAATCATTGGAGGAACTGATCACGATATTTAAAACATGTACTTGAGCCGATTGCTTCTTTATATCACTAACGACACGACGTAAAGTGTGAGTTCAGTGGGTGCTGACGGAACTAGTTCTAACCACACACAAACTGTTAACAGAATGTATGGCCTATAGGAATGAGCACGCTGCCAGTTTCTGATGGGTACGGTGACCTTATACTTTGGGAGAGAGAGAGAGAGAGAGAGAGAGAGAGAGTCTTCAAAGTTGCCATCTTGTTTCGTCAAGGATCCATCCACTCGATCCACCGAATCATCCATCAGTTTCCTGACGCTGCATCGACAAGCCTGAGAGATAGATAGATAGATAGATAGATAGAGAGAGAGAGAGAGAGAGAGAGAGAGAGAGAGAGAGAGAGAGAGAGAGAGAGAGAGAGAGAGAGCTGTCGTTTCTAAGCAGTCCTCTTTCGCGTCCATATGCCTCAAGCGATGAGAATGGGACAACTGACACAACTTTGGAAACTTGGTGCTGAAAATGCTGTTCCCGAGCTACAGCTACAGCAGCAGAAGGGAGGAGGAGGAGGAGGAGGTAAGGTAGGGTTGAGGGGTAGAAAAGAGGAGGTCACACTTAATTGAGGTTATGTATGCTGTCCTTATTCACCCTTATCAACAAGGTGTGGGGGGGGGATTACAAGTATGGTGTGACCTGGGCTACGGAGAATCGACCTTCGACTACTACAATACCAAGCAAGAAATATCTTGACAGTTTTGTCACTCTCCACAGCTGTGGCCATGTTTCCCAGACAGACCTCACGAAGGCCAAGCAATGCACCAGCGCATCATTCCCCCCCTGCCCAAGCCTTCTTCACACAAGAGCCTTGAAGCATCTGCCTCCATCTGTTTTCGTTCTGACTACCACAACTTCCAGAATGACAAGAAACATAGACGGTACTTTACTTTTCCTTTAGGTCAAAGATTGTCCTGCTGTTGACCCACATTTGTCCTCTGCTCTTGAGTGAGAGCGGCCCTACCGTGTGTGTGTGTGTGTGTGTGTGTCAGCGGACAGACGCACTCGAGGGGAACCTACGCAATCCGACATCCGTGAATAGAATGATTCCAGGTCAGATAAGACGATGGCATTGTTTGAAGACACACACTGGAGTCTAGTGTGTGTGGAGGGTGGGTGAGGATGTGAGTGAAGGACAAGGGGTATCGGGTATTCAGAGGTCTAGCTGTTTTGGTGGGCATATAATACCCGCCTTCCACCCATGAGAAAAATGAATCAAAATTACTTTCCAACTCGTCCTGTCACACGGACGCCAGGGGGGGCCTTATCACATCATATCTGATAAGAGCAGAGATAAAGGTCGTCTCACCTGAGTCAGATTACGCTGAACAAACTCCGTCCCCCTCCCAGCTCCTCCTCCTCCTACCTTCACACACACACACACACACACACCACTACCAACCCTGCCCCATGTACGTTGCCTTCTCCCTCCAACACTGTCGACAACACAATCAGTTACTTATTACAACGAATACGCAAATATGTATGTATATATATATATATATATATATATATATATATATATATATATATATATATATATATATATATATATATGTGTGTGTGTGTGTGTGTGTGTGTGTGATTCACTGCTTGCAGTAAGTTGTCGAAATTTTGCGATAAACATTTTTAAGGAACTTATCATCTCTTTTCCTCCTTCATTCTTTCTCTCTCTCTCTCTCTCTCTCTCTCTCTCTCTCTCTCTCTCTCTCTCTCTCTCTCTCTCTCTCTCTCTCTCCTCCCTCCGTCCTCCCTCACTTCCTCTCCTCCTATGCATCTACAACTCAGCTCGTCTCCCCTCTGAGACATATATACCGTACTGTTCCCACAGGTATATATATATATACCACCTGGTATATGCATGACAAGCATACCCGATAGCGCTCTCTCTCTCTCTCTCTCTCTCTCTCTCTCTCTCTCTCTCTCTCTCCATGACGACACACCTCTTCCTTCAAGCAATGATTGACAACCTTACTAATAATATATCTTTTTTTTCTTCCCTTCATACCTCCACAACCCATTAGAATTTATGGAGCACCTACAACCTGCGGTGAGGAATGGTCTTCTTCTACACTGTGAAAATCCTCACTCTTGGGATTTATGTCCTCATATAATCAAGGATGATGCATGGATCTAATCACGCTCCGTACAGAAGCCTTAAGGTATGTTGTATGTCCGGCAGCTGGTGCTGCTGGCACGGAGCGGCCGGCCGGGGAGGGCAGGGAGCAGCCAGGGAGGGTAGGGAACGCCTAGAGAGGGTAGGGAGCGGCTAGGGAGGATAAGGAACGCTCAGGGAGGGTAGGGAACGCCCAGGGAGGGTAGGGGCCTCCCAGGGAGGGTAAGGAGCGCCCAGGGAGGGTAGGGAGCGCCCAGGGAGGGTAGGGAGCGCCCAGGGAGGATAAGGAACGCCCAGGGAGGGTAGGGAGCGTCTAGAGAGGGTAGGGAACGCCCAGGGAGGGTAGGGAGCGCCCAGGGAGGGTAGGGAACGCCCAGGGAGGGCAGGGAACGCCCAGGGAGGGCAGGGAACGCCCAGGGAGGGTAGGGAGCGCCCAGGGAGGGTAGAGAACGCCCAGGGAGGGTAGGGAGCGCCCAGGGAGGGTAGGGAACGCCCAGGGAGGGCAGGGAACGCCCAGGGAGGGTAGGGAGCGCCCAGGGAGGGTAGGGAACGCCCAGGGAGGGCAGGGAACGCCCAGGGAGGGTAGGGAACGCCCAGGGAGGATAAGGAACGCCCAGGGAGGGCAGGGAACGCCCAGGGAGGATAAGGAACGCCCAGGGAGGGTAGGGAGCGTCTAGAGAGGGTAGGAAGCGGCCAGGGAGGATAAGGAACGCCCAGGGAGGGTAGGGAGCGCTCAGGGAGGGTAGGGAGCGCTCAGGGAGGGTAGGGAGCGCTCAGGGAGGGTAGGGAGCGCTCAGGAAGGGTAGGGAGCGGTAAGGGGCTTAGGGAGCTGCCAGAGAAGCGAGGGAGCGCTCAGGGAGGGTAGGGAGCGCTCAGGGAGGGTAGGGAGCGCTCAGGGAGGGTAGGGAGCGCTCAGGGAGGGTAGGGTGAGTGTGGAGTGTGTGTGGGGGGGGAAAGCCTGGTTCGCGTGATGGACGAGCAGAGGTCAGGAGACCATGCAGGTATACCGGGGGCGGGGGAGTTTATTGCTTCACTTTACCGGGATTACGTTGCGGGAGGCCTCCTCCTGGGGGCTTATGGGCTCGTGTGTGTGTCGAGAGAGAGAGAGAGAGAGAGAGAGAGAGAGAGATTATTCGTTGCGGTGAGCCCGAGCGGGGGGTACGAAAACTATGATGACACTGCCATCACAGGATCTCTATCATAACAATAATGATAATGATGATGATAATAATAATGATAACAATAATACATTCAGATCTCACGTGTCCGCCGCAGGAAAGTCTGCCCCACATAGCCCAAGCGGAGGTGTCGTTTCGCCCATTGTCTTCCCTCGCCGTAGATGACGAAAGGAGGAGGAGGAGGGTGTCATTATCCTCAGGGGGGGGAAAAGGAGCACAAAAGACACTTGATGTAGTAATGTGTTGACGACGTAGCAGCCCAGAAGAACCTCCAAGACCCCGCCCGCCCGCCCGCCCGCTAGCCCGCCCGGGCTATTGTGCTTTGCGTCATTCGTTGTAATTGCTGTATTTCCAGATGGGATGTTCGGGACGGCCCGGCTTCCGTCTTGTAAATGAACTGCAGTTCTTCTGGCTCTCACATTCTCTCTCTGACTCTCTCTCTCTCTCTCTCTCTCTCTCTCTCTCTCTCTCTCTCTCTCTCTCTCTCTCTCTCTCTCTTTCAATATCTGCCGCCTTACACAACCTTACTCAAACATACAGCCAAACACAAATCACCACAGCCAGCACAGGTATATATATATATACATATATATATATATATATATATATATATATATATATATATATATATATATATATATATACATATACAATGAGGTTCTTTTGGTTCTTTTGGAGATAGACAGATAGATAGATAGATAGATAGATAGATAGATAGATAGAGAGAGAGAGAGAGAGAGAGAGAGAGAGAGAGAGAGAGAGAGAGAGAGAGAGA
>NC_092227.1:7641420-7643920 GCF_036320965.1 Panulirus ornatus
AACGTGTCAACGGGGACGCTTCGTCGACAGCGCGAATGGCTGGCTCTCCAGGTTCGGCGGAGGAAGCAGTTGGCTGGTGTCGGGTGAGGGAGGATGGGGAGAGGATATGAGCTTAGAAGGGAGGAAAATAAAGAGCGGGGAGAAGGGAGAGCAAAGTGGGAGAGGAGACGGTGAGTGATGGAAGGAAAGCGGAGACTAGGATGAGGATGTGTGAGAGAAATGGAAAGGGGGGGATATGGGAGAGGAACGGAAGGGATATGGGAGGGGTACCACAAGAACATGGTGAGTACTACTCCTTCTGCTACTTCGACAACCCGAGCTGAGCCTAGGCTGTTGAGCTGGGGCATGGGTCGACCAAGTTATTGGAGGCCGCTATCCGCAGGGCCCACGTAGCCCCCAGAGCTTGGCCGATATGATACACTTTGTAAATTCTCATCCAAGACCCACTGCAACGCCTTCACTGTACATCCAGTCAAGTTTCCGATGATTACAGGCAAGGTGCTGAAGCGTCGAAGGCTTGGTATTCTCTCTTACTGTACAAATCGTACCTTCGCCAATGCGGACGGAGGCAGGATAGTAAAGAAGGCACATCCTCACCCATTACAACTGATAAAGACGAGATGGTAGAGCAGGAGGCTCCTCCCCACCCACTACAATAGATGGAGACGAGATGGTAGAGCAGGAGGCTCCTCCCCACCCACTACAATAGATGGAGACGAGATGGTAGAGCAGGAGGCTCCTCCCCACCCACTACAAAAGATGGAGACGAGATGGTAGAGCAGGAGGCTCCTCCCCACCCACTACAATAGATGGAGACGAGATGGTAGAGCAGGAGGCCCCTCCCCACCTACTACAATAGATGGAGACGAAATGGTAAAGCAGAAGGCTCCTCTCTACCCACTACAATACAATAGATGGAGATAGGATGGTAATGCGAAAGGCTCTTTCCCACCCGCTACAATAGATGGAGACGAGATGGTAAAGCAGAAGGCTCCTCCCCACCCACTACAATAGAAGGAGACGAAATGGTAAAGTAGAAGGCTCCTCTCTACCCACTACAATAGATGGAGATAGGATGGTAATGCGAAAGGCTCTTCACCACCCGCTACAATAGATGGAGACGAGATGGTAAAGCAGGAGGCTCCTTCCTCACCCACCGGTCCAGTATAGATGGAGAGAGAACAGTGAGGCAGGAGTGAGTAAGAATGATGGTGTGGAACTCACGCAGGACAGAGGAGAGAGTGTCAGTGAGGAACGAGAGGCGTTTACACCACACCGTGCTGGTGAGGAGGGCGTGGTGTTGTGCCCGTCTGGCTGGCTGGAAGCGGCCGTCCACAGGTGTTCCTCATGTACAAGTGTTCGAGGTTGACGCTCTCTTCCTCACTCCACCCCTCGCTCCTCATCGTAACACCTGCGGAGGGGCTGGGGGCAGAGAGAGAGAGAGAGAGAGAGAGAGAGAGAGAGAGAGAGAGAGAGAGAGAGAGAGAGAGAGAGAAGCCAGCAAGCTACAGGATGAATGAACTCAGACTATGAAGAAAAGTGAAATTTAGATTGAAAAAAAATATACGAATGAATGAAGGAAGGAAACACGTTATTAGTGATAACACGCTCGTGGTGATGTGTATGTGTGTGCGTGTGTGTGTGTGTGTGTGTGTGTGTGTGTGTGTGTGTGTTCACGCCACGCGTGACCTGGAAGCAGAGAGGGAGGAGGGGACCTGGAGATGCCCCGATACAAGCATAAGGTTCACACCAGTAATACGTATCATTACCACCCCACCGGGAGCACGGAGGCGCTTGCCTCCCTTGCCAAGGCGGAGGGAGGGACGAACAGGTTTGGTTAGCTCGGCCTCGAGGTCGGTAACCTCTCCAAACCCAACCCAGGAGAGACAAAGCCATCGGACGCCCTTCCCAACCAAGGAAAGCTATAATGCCGTACATCAACGACCTCCCATCTCAACCAACCCCCCCTAAAAACACTCCCCGACATCAATGACCAACCACCTCAACAACCCCCACTTCATTAACCTCTCAAACCAACCACCAACCAACCCATCCCAACCATACAACCTCCTCTTCCTCACCTCACATTAGCAAACCACCAAACCCCCAGCGGACGACGAAGCCACTCACCAACCCCCCCACAACATGGTACCTCCTCAATAACCCCCCCACAACATGGTACCTCCTCAATAACCCCCCACACAACATGGTACCTCCTTACCAACCCCACACAAACACGGTACCTCCTTACCAACCCCCCACAACACGGTACCTCCTTACCACTTCATACCTGACGTACTTGCAAAGCCCAGAAGAGACCGCCCCACCCACACACACCTCCCACCCTAAACACAACAGACGGTTGTGATGGGTCGTCTCGAACACTACCAAAAAAAAAAAAAAAAAAAAAAGACGCTGAATTTCGATCCTTCGTTTTCCAAATAACGAAGGCGATGCTAACGTTTATGACGCAGAAGCTAACGAGATGCAACATCAACAC
>NC_092227.1:7661420-7678920 GCF_036320965.1 Panulirus ornatus
GAAGCTTTGGAACTATCTACCTTCTCATATCTTACCCAATAACTATGAACTGGCACATTATGAAAGACAGGTTTTTCACTTCCTCCAATATTAGTAAATACTTTCACTTCTCTTTTCTATTTTCCCCTTCATTATTGTCTCTTTATTCCAATTATGGCCTGGCCTTGATGTGAACTTTCGTCCGTGACTGGAGCCTTCAACATAAAGAAAATGAAAATAAACCATTATTAATCTAAGGACTTTCTCCTTACTCTTAATTGCCTATCCAGCTTTGGCGACGTCAGGAAGACACGAACAATGGCCTAATTTGCACATCCACTCTCTACCTGTCATGACAGCGGGAGCGAAAAAAAAAAAGTTTACAGTGAAACCAATGTACCCGTGTTCGTAAGGGCTGTAATCACAGCTAACAGAGTAGCGGTGGAGCCACTGCAACCTGTGTTACGAAAGAAGGAAGAGGTACCGATCAACTTGCAAGGGGCTGTATCACACAGTGTTATAAAGTCGAGATGAGACTGATTACAACACTGATGGGTACTGTTGTCCCTAATTGGGTCCAATCCTCTCTAATCTTCTTCGTAAACACTGGGTGTGGAACTTATAAGTCGTTAGCATGTTAGAATAGTTTCCTTGACAACAGCCAAACATTGGTGCGAGTTTATATAAGTTTCATCATATTCATTTACGATAAGAATAGTCGTTTGCTCATTATATTCAGAAGAAAAGGTTCAGTCGTTTGCTCAAAACATTCTGAACCAGAGATTCATTCATGTGCTCATAACATTCTGAAACAGATTCATTCGTTTGCTCAAAACATTCTGAAACAAAGATTCATTCATGTGCTCATAACATTCCGAAACAAAGATTCATTCGTCTGCTTATAACATTCTGAAACAAAGATTCGTTCGTTTGCTCATATCATTCTCAAACAATGATTCATTCGTTTGCTCATAACATGCTGAAACAAAGATTCACTTGCTTACACATTGCATTCTGAAACAAAGATTCATTCGTTTGCTCATAACATTCTGAACCAGAGATTCATTCATGTGCTCATAACATTCTGAAACAAAGATTCATTCGTTTGCTCATAACATTCTGAAACAAAGATTCATTCGTTTGCTCATAACATTCTGAAACAAAGATTCATTTGTTTACACATTACATTCTGAAACAAAGATTCATTCGTTTGCTTATACGATTCTTAGACAAATTCATATCCTCGTGACGTTTTCAAACACACACATCCGCTTACCCTCAGCATTCCGATACACAAGATTCTTTTGATCACAACATTCCGAAGCAAATTTCTTTGCTCATAACTTCGTGAAACAAACATGTGGCTCATTACAATTCCTCATGAATGAAGTTCACAGAGCACTGAGGAGTGTCAGCAGTCAAAACTCGAAACCCACAACTTGGTCTCTGTACCGCGAGAATTTATCGACCAAATGAAGTAATAATGGAACTCCAGCTTCGACCACTTTTGGCAACCCCCAGCCCCACTCTGCCTTAAGGGAACTTCAAATTTACCACACGTAATGGAGGAAAAAGAGGCGAGAGAAATACGTTGTACCAGATACAAAGGGGGAATAAAAATCCTATCAGACTGTAAGTAAGCAAATGCTGGAAACACGATCGTACTGACATACGTAATGGAGACCTAAGTACGTAACGCCACCACCTCACACACACACATCAGCCTAAAACAGGCACGACCAAGTATGGATAAAGTGAACTGTCTGGGGCAAACCACACGCCGCCACTGGGGCGAATCTAGCAATTCTAGTTAATACGAAAAGGACAAAGTGGGAAGACATGATCAATAAGGTGTCTGGTACGTGATGGAACACCCCCCTACATGTGCCACAAGAGCTAGAGGAGTGGGTTAAGTGTACCACCATGGAAGCACCCAAGAAATATTCCACTGAAGAAAAGGTACGGGAGGTCTGTCTCATTTAAGAGCAAGGCGCTTCCTGCTGCAGACGTCATCAAGACACAGTTCACTCAGGACAGGGAGGAAGACCTGCGAGATAAACTGAAGGACAGGAACCATAAACTCAAGAGTCATACGACACCCATGAAGAAGGGGAAGAAGGAGAAGGAGAAGAAGAATAGAGAGAAGAAGAAGGAGAAGAAGAAGAACAGAAAGAAGAAGAAGAAGAAGAAGAAGAAGAAGAAGAAGAAGAAGAAGAAGAAGAAGAAGAATAGAGAGAAGACTAGAAAAAAGAAGAAGAGGAAGAAGAAGAAGAAGAAGAAGAAGAGGAAGAAGAAGAAGAAGAAGAAGAGGAAGAAGCCGATGTAAATGAAAGAAGAGGAAGACTATGATATATATTACCACAGTAATCAAAGGGGTGTAATAAACACAAGGTATTAAGAAAAAAAAAAACCCATCTCGTACATGCGAGGCCCAAGACTTCAACACACCGCCCTGAAGCCACCACACTGCAGGACGTGCCTCGGAGAAATTTAAGACGGCTCTGGCTGGCTACTGGCGAAGTGCACCGGACCAGTTAGGCTCTGGTGATTACGCGAGGATAGAGAGAGAACCTGCGGGTCGCGGCCTCCAATAAGCTTGATCGATCAACGACCCAACTCAGCAGCGGCTTGGAGACTCGGCAGGAGCAACGGGAGGAGAAGAGGACGAACTTCGAAGTCGACGCAAAGTAAATAGTGATCAAGACGGAAGGAAAATCCATTAGCGAGGAACACAAATTGTGCTAATATTCGTGACGGAGTCTGATCAAGTCTTTCAGTAACTCAGCAAGATATGGATTTTCATTTTTTTTCCTAGTACCTGTGTTGAAAAGAGAGAGAGAGAGAGAGAAAAAAAAAAAGAGTGGTTCACTGACCTTGATACACCACATCTGAACGAGCAAGCAAGGGGGGGGGCTAGTTTAGTCAACACAGTTTTACAAATGTAGCCTAACAAAGCCGTGGTGTGTGTGTGTGTGTGTGTGTGTGTGTGTGTGTGTGTGTGTGTGTGTGTGAGAGAGAGAGAGAGAGAGAGAGAGAGAGAGAGAGAGAGAGAGAGAGAGAGAGAGAGAGAGAGAGAGAGAGAGAGAGAGATCAAAGTAAAGCATTACACTATGGGTCAGCCAAGATCAACATTATGGTGTCACACACGCAGACACACACACACACACACACACACACACACACACACACACACACACACACACGCACACACCTGCAGCAGCGCGCACGGACTGGCCAGCGGAGGTGACAGAGAAGGGGAGGCTCTGGACCAGGGGTAAGGGGAAAGGGCAGGGAGGCAGGGTCCAGGGGGAGGAGGATATAGTAACACGGTAACGAGTCTCCTGATGTAGGGTTGGTGAGAGAGAGAGAGAGAGAGAGAGAGAGAGAGAGAGAGAGAGAGAGAGAGAGAGAGAGAGAGAGAGAGAGAGAGAGAGGAGGGGGGGAGGTAATATACGGATGCTCGGGGCGTAGCCGAACGAACGTACGGACGCCAGGATGTGTAGTGAGGGAGTCTTGAACTGGGGGGATGGGTGGAGGGTTTGGTTGGTTGGTTGGGTGGTAGTGGTGGCGAGAGAATGTCCAGATGGCCAAATTGGGTGTGTGGGTTTGTTGAGGGTGGAGGAGTTGTTGGGGAGGAGAGGGGAGTGGTGGTGGCATGGGGCGGAGGTGGGGTGGTTGGGGTGTGTGTGTGTGTGTGTGTACTGTGCTGTGTTACGGACGACAACGAGCGCTGCTGGTGTGGGAGGGTGGAGCGCCTCCCCGACCCACATGGCTGTGTTGTGGATGGGGGTGGAATGCGGATGGGTGGGGAGGTCCGTAGGTAACACAGCCGGCGTCCGGTCACGGAAGCTGCTGGGCCGGACGGCTGACGACGGGGGCACAGTGTGTGTGTGTGTGTGTGTGTGTGTGTGTGTGTGTGTGTGTGTGTGTGTGCGGTTAGGACGACGACGAAGTAGCGATAATGACTTGGGCTATGTGCAGGCGTAATGGCCCCCCGACCTGTGATGAGAGTAACAGGGGTGAGGAGGAGGAGGAGGAGGTGAGTCAGGTAGCCAGCCAGGTGTCAGGTCAGGTCGTGTGGAGACCCATTGTGGAGAGTAATTTGATGGACCTACATTAAAAGCGTACGGCTGGGTTCACGTGTCCGAGTGGGTGGTCGTGGGGGGGGGGGGGGCTCGAGAGGGTGGGATGTGTGTGTGTGTGTGTGTGTGTGTGTGTGTGTGTGTGTGTGTGAAGTGGACAGTGCACTGCAGCTCTCGCCTCAGTGTTTATACCGCTGACGCAGGGCCATACCTCATCACCCTCAGTGGACAAAGGAAGGAAAACGACTCTTTTGGAGGGGGGGGGGGGGGGGGGATATACTCCGTCTTCTGCCATCGTCTCTCACCTCCCGAGTCCATCAGACTCGATGCAGACTCGACCAGCCAGCCCAGCGGAGGCAGGCAAGGTGATGAGGGCCGTGTGTTAACACCCCACCTACCCCACCTCACCCTTCGTCTCAGCGTTCCCAGGCTAGGCCGGACCAGCGGAACGCACGGAGACTCCGGTGTGTGCTGAACATGACCGTGGCGCACGGGGTACGTACACAGATACGAGCCGGGAGAGAGAGAGAGAGAGAGAGAGAGAGAGAGAGAGAGAGAGAGAGAGAGAGAGAGAGAGAGAGAGAGAGGAATCTGATGCTCTGGCTTTCCCACAGCATATGAAAGGACGCAGAGGAGAGCCTGGTTGTTGATTTAGCCATATCTTTTAAAGAGATAAGGTTTTTCCCCTCCTTACACACAAGGCATCTTAGTTAAGTTGACCTATCAACTGGTTCTACCGTAACTTAGTTAAGTTCGCCACTAACTGGTTCAGCCATGAATTGGTTAAGTTCGCCACTAACTGGTTCTTCCATAACTTAGTTAAGTTCGCCACTGGTTCTGCCGTAACTTAGTTAAGTTTTCACACTCCCTCTTTCGTACCATAGTCAAATGTCCCCACCTTACTACCTTAACTGGCTCTGCTCTGATATAACTCAAAGTTATTTTGGTTTACAGCTAAGCTAACTACGATGAATGTTAAGCAAAACTTAAGTATTTCTTTAGTATTTCTTATCATGGTGTATATACATATTGGCTACCGAGGGCAAGATAATTAGTGATTATATTTAGTAATCGTCATTGCTCTACAGAGCTCGCCTTGTTGCAATGTATTGCTGGAACACTTCATATCTATACGTCCTGCTCTCGTATCTATACATCCACTTCAATTTTCTATTTACTCTGTCATCTCTATATATCTCCTTTAGTCTCTATATTATTTCTATACTGATCCTTTCATGTGTATATGTCTCCTTTTATTCCTATGTTTCCCTTCAGTTCTGTAAGTCTCATTTCATTTCAGTCTTCCATTTCATTTCCGCGTTCTTTCACTTGTATAATTCTTCTTTCATTTTCCTTCGTTTCCTTTCATGCCCTTTACGTCCTCTTTCACACTGATACGTCTCCTTTCATTCCACTTTACTTCGTTCCATCTATCGTTACAATCTTATTTCGTTCCATTTATCATCACAATCTCATTTCCCTGAGATTCTTATTGCAAAGAATCTTTCCCATTTCTTTTTTCCCCCAGAATCGTGCATTCTTGACATCCTTTATAAACACTGTACGTACTACAAAACCTTCGTACATCATTCTGGTAAATTGATGTACACCAGCAAAGACCTTATGTCGACCTATATAAGATGACACTCCTGTAATTATTTTTTTTGTCATGCTCTTTGTTCTTATCATTTTTTTCTCCTTTATCTGATTTTTATTATCCTCGCTTCCGCTGATGTTTATTGGTATATGCTTATGATTCCGACATGATGGTACGATTATTTGGAATAATGACATAGGGGGGGTGGGGGGACACTCCATGTTCATACGGTGGTGATTTTTTCTCTTTTGATTAGCTTCGTCGTCTTTACGTCTCGTCTCGTCTCATCTCGTCTCAAGCCACTGCAGACTTTCATTTGATCAGGACTTCCCCGTTTGGGGCGGACTCAAGTCTTTTTACCTTTAAAGTACTAAAGTCTCTCTGGCGTTGGCCTACAGGCCTGGGGATGAGGGCCGTATCCTCCGACATGGTCACCCCTCAGGGATACACGAGCCACTTTTATTCAGAATCTCTGATAGTCCTCAATATTTTTGGCGTCTCCCTTCGATGGGTCTGTCACTCCACTATCCAACATTGTCAACATACGTAGCGTTGCCATTAGAATGACAGTCCTACATGACACATTTGATTCAACACTACCTTAAACACTGCCTTTAAAAAGAAATGCAGTTAAGAACCCCTTTTTAAGGTGGAGAAACTCTTCTCATCTGAACAGTTGCTCCGGTTATTCAAAGGATGGACCCGGCCTTGTATGTGAGAATACTGCTCTCACATCTGGGGAGGTCTTTGCTCTACATACATATCTGATAAAATTTCGAAACAATCCGACTCGTCAGCTCTCCCAGTCTGACCTCAAAACTTGGCTCTTAATGCCCTGAGGCAACCTGTTTGTTCTGTTTCCCCTTTTCTACAGCTATTTCTCCGGTTTCTGCTCCCGAGAAGTGGCTTGCTGTGTGTGCCCCCATTCTTTTCCTCGAGAGTCCAAACCGTCAATCTCTTCCCACCTATCCATGTCCAACTATCCACATCCTCCTACGTTTCAAACCATCCATTCCCGGTACGAAAACTACCCGAAATCTATCCCCTCTCCTCCCCCTACCCGTCTGAACCACCCACTCGCCCTTCTCCCTCCATCATCCATCTACAGTCTCCCTCCATCCTCTATCTACAGTCTTCAGCCATCCTCCATCTACAGTCTTCGTCCTTCCTATATCCACAGTCTTCCTCCATCCTCCATCTACAGTCTTCTTCCACCCTCCATCTACAGTCTCCCTCCATCTATAGTTTCCCTCCATTCTCCATCTACAGTCTTCGTCCATCCTTCTGTCCTCCATATTTTCCACCAGGGTTTCCAATTCTCTGCTTCTCCCCCCACTTACGTCTCCACCCCTCCCTCTCCATTTATTTCTTTCTTTTCTTCCTTATTCCGCTATTCTCCCTCTTTCGTAGTCATCCAACCTCTCCCTCCTCCTCCTTCACTATTCCTGGTTCCCCCCCAACTTCCTCACTTTTGTTCCCATTTCCTTCTCTCTTATTTTTTCAACTCCCTCTGCATCCGTCTTTCTTATTCTCCAGTATCTTCCTCACCTCCTTCTCAACTTTCTTTCTCATAATTATCACTTTTTCCAAGTATTTCTCATTTTCCGTATTTACACACACACACACACACACACACACACACACACACACAATATATATATATATATATATATATATATATATATATATATATATATATATATATATATATATATATATATATCTTTCCGGAATAGGACCTATAATCAGGAAGGATGATAAGATTGTCGTTATGATAAAAATTATAAGTTTAATCGCCTTGATCATCGCTACAATGACTACAGAGGACAACAGCAGGATAGCACTCTAATCCATTAAGTCAGAGACTAGCAAAACATTATTGAGACAAGAAGCCCTTAAAGTCGAGAAGGTAAGGAATGCAAGTGTGAAACTGAGCTTTCAGAGGTAATAAGATGAGAGACTGGAAGACCTGGAAAGCAATTGTATTGAATGGAGTAATGCTGAGGTACTGGAAGAACCCCCATCCACCGCTGGAGGATTTAGTTTTCTTTCTTATGGAATTGGAACGATGGAATGTATAGGATGAGGGAGAACTGGAACGAGGGAATGTATAGGATGAGGGAGAACTGGTACGATGGAATGCATAGGATGAGGGAGAACTGGAACGATGGAATGTATAGGATGAGGGAGAACTGGAACGAGGGAATGTATAGGATGAGGGAGGGTTGGAGGGGTGAGGCGGAGCTGGGCGGAACGATGAAGTCGAAGGAAGTAATTTGATGAGGTCAACTGGTCATTAAAGAGAGAGAGAAAGAGAGAGAACACAGCACGAAACAAAGGTTGAATGTGAGGGAGGTGTACATAATAGTAAACCGTAGATAAAGAATGCAAGTTAGTGAGTGAGAATGAGAGGAAATTATATGATAATTCCAAGGGCCAAATGATGGGATCATTAACACGAAGCTCTTCCGGGAAGAGCTTTGTAGCCGAAAGAAAAAAGTAAGACTCATTTCGTGAGCAAAGGAAAGTATGCCCGACAGCGGATGTCGCAGTCCTCAGAATACGTGACGAAAGTCGGCAAGAGGTGGAGAAGGGTATCTCGAACGCCGGGCAGAGGCGGTGAGATAAGATAAGGAACCACTGATAACTGATAATCAGTGGCTGGGAGAGAGAGAGAGAGAGAGAGAGAGAGAGAGAGAGAGAGAGAGAGAGAGAGAGAGAGAGAGAGAGAGAGAGAGAGAGTGCATGGTGAGGTAGAGAAGAGAACCCGACAAAGAATAATGTGAACGGTGACCCGAAAACAAGCAGGATGTTGTATAAGTTGAATGGGGAGGGTCAACCAGTAGGTGAATTGCATTAGAAAGTAAGTGTGTGTGTGTGTGTGTGTGTGTGTGTGTGTGTGTGTGTGTGTGTGTGTGTGTGTGTGTGTGTGTGTGAGGCCATGGTAAAGTGGCTGATGGCAAGATAAGTGGACAATGCAGGGACACCTTTTGTCTCGTAAAGAGAATAAAAAGCGATTGGAAATCATTATCGAAGGGAAAGTGTTGAGAACCAAAGTTGGCAAACGATGCTTTAGTGTACGAATGCTTTACAGTGCTACTAAAACCTCGTAGACGTGAGGTACAAGGAGGATTAGATCGTACACCTGGGCAGACTGTGGGGAAAAAGAAGCATTAAGGAAAAAAAAAAAGAAGGGAGGTACAGAACATCACATTAAGAGGTACGAAGAATCAGTAGCGAACGATTCTGAAAGTTTTGATAGGTTTGATAGTGTGTGTGTGTGTGTGTGTGTGTGTGTGTGTGTGTGTGTGTGTGTGGGAGATTGATTAATGGTGTCTTTAAATGAGTCGTTTGTATATGGGGTGCATACTGCAGCGAGTGAGGGATCTGCATTAAGAACGCGCGTGTATCAAACCTATTACGCACCATCAGTAGACATATCGTGTGTGATAGATACAGCTGCTGTAATGCAATGGTAAACTGCTTTTTGGCACTGTGTGTGTGTGTGTGTGAGGAGCTGTCGACTCTTGTAGGGGCAAGGTAGAGGAAGGACCCTCTCTGAAAGAGATGCATGCATGCAATGCCTGAGTAATATCTGTCTGTATGTCGAAGACCTGGGTGCTGTGTGTTAAAGTTTACATTCAGGCATTTGGGAACTAATGTTAAATAGGGTTGGATGACAAGCAGTGGAGGAGGAGGATCAGAACCCTAAGACTAATGGGGGGGATGGGAAAGCGTTGCATGATGATCCGCGAACTCCTCGTGAATGGGAGAAAGTTGTTAAGTGTGTGTGTGGGGCGTGTACAAGAAGCTCGCATGACGGAAGCAGTTCATCATCCTCGGCCGAGATAGGCCAAAGTAAGGTTATTAAACATGATGAAGCAATCGACATGACTGGCATGAAATAAGGGAAGGCAGTGGTAATGAGTGAAAGACAAGATATAAGTGAGGTGGGTGGCGGGGCGGAGGGAGGGACAGAGAGAGAGAGAGAGAGAGAGAGAGAGAGAGAGAGAGAGAGAGAGAGAGAGAGAGAGAGAGACGCAGTACAGATGGGGATTGACTATGACCCACTTTGGCACAATGGTCGAATATGCAAATAAGGAGGAGGAGTAGGAGGAGGAGGATAAGGAGGAGGAGGATAAGGAGGAGGAGGAGGAGGAGGAGGAGGAGGAGGAGGAGGAGGAGAAGGAGGAGGAGGAGAAGAAGGAGGAGGAGGATAAGGAGGAGGAGGAGGAGGAAGGAAAAAACGCCACTTCGAGAAGTCACTTATCTTTTTGGCAAGTTGTGGATACATACATACTTGAGCCGCACGTACTTATGAATGGCCCAAGGGGATGGATGTACCTGATCCACTATGATAGAATGACAGTGGAGTTACTGACGACCATGATAATAGGAATGAGATAATGAGAAGGATGATGATTGTTTATATTATAATGATAATGATTGTTTATATTATAATGATAATGATAATGATGATTATAGAGACACGCGCTGGTCTCACCTGAGCAATCAGATTAGTGTGTAAAGTGAAAAACTTCCACTACTACTACTACTACTTATAGTAACAATAATGATAGTATTAAAGACTGTAATAGTATCATTACTACTATATCATTATTATTATTATTATCATTATTATTATCATTATCATCATTTGTATTATTATTATTATTATTATTATTATTATTATTATTATTATCAGTAGTAGTAGTAGTAGTAGTAGTAGTAGTAGTAGTAACAAAACAACAACAACAATAATAATAATAATAATAATAATAATAATAATAATAATAATAATAATAATAATATTAATAATAATAATAACATCCCCGCGAAAAAGAATCATTTAAAAAGAAAACACACACAGCGTCAACAATGAAAATTTAATTCCCCAAAATAATCCAGTTACGTTGACGGGGGAAAAAAAAAGAATAAACGCTGGGGAGAAAATAATTCCCTTGTTTGAAGACCTGGTCAGGCCAAACAATCGCATCCCCTCCTCCCCTCTGCATTTTACAACCCAGCGTCCCATTCATAATAAAGTGGTCAGGGGTTGTAATATATATATATATATATATATATATATATATATATATATATATATATATATATATATATATATATATATATATATATATATATAAATATATATTTATTTTATTTATTTATTATACTTTGTCGCTGTCTCCCGCGATATATATTCCTATGAGTCCACGGGGAAAATGAAACACGAAAAGTTCCCAAGTGCACTTTCGTGTAATAATCACATCATCAGGGGAGACACAAGAGAGGAATATAACAGTCAGTTGATATACATCGAAGAGACGAAGCTTGTGTCTCCCCTGATGATGTGATTATTACACGAAAGTGCACTTGGGAACTTTTCGTGTTTCATTTTCCCCGTGGACTCATAGGAATATCTTGATCACGCGCAAAATTGTGATCCTTTCCAATATATATATATATATATATATATATATATATATATATATATATATATATATATATATATATATATATTCTCTCGGCATTCTGACCCACTCCCTCGGCAGTACAGCTACTACTGCCCTCTTTACCCGAGAAAGTGACGGGTTGGAGGAGGGAAGTGGAAGGTACTTACCTATCCTCCTGGTCTGTTTGAAGGTGTGTGTGTGTGTGTGTGTGTGTGTGTGTGTGTGCCCCCCTCCCAGCGGACGTACTGGGAGAGCAAGGTTCTTCATCGTGTGTGGAAGGGCGTGTCTTGAGGAGCGGAAGGGATCGGGCGTGGCGATACGGGAGTGTAGGACGGGGTCGGTGGCAGTGGCGCGCGCGGGGGGAGGGCGTGTGGTGGTGGGTGATGGGCATTTCGTGGGGCGGCGTGGATCGTGGACGAGATGACGGAAGGTATGGTGGTGGCGTGTGCGGGTGTCTGGCTGGCGTCATGGTAATGGTTTTGGCGTGATGGTGTAAGAGACATACTTGGGGTGATGTGAGGGTGGTATGATGCGTATGGAGTTGATGTCACAGTCTGTACGTAGAGGATGGAGTGAGATATTCAGACTCGAGGTGGGATTTAGAATGAGGTTGCTCAGGGAGGGAAGTACTCGTCCGCTGGCTGGAGGAGTGTTGAAGTGGTGATGGCTGGAACCACCTTACTTTACACACTCCGTTGGTGTCAGGATTGTTAAACCCTCTTCCTTGTCTCATCAAAACTGGGCAAATTGGACTATATTTTCTTTTGTTCATTATACAGCTGTCATACTTCCTACACCTGTCATACTTCCTACACCTGTCATACTTCCTACACCTGTCATACTTCCTACACCTGTCATACTTCCTACACCTGTCATACTTCCTACACCTGTCATACTTCCTGCACCTGTCATACTTCCTACACCTGTCATACTTCCTACACCTGTCATACTTCCTACACCTGTCATACTTCCTACACCTGTTCCTACACACTGTCATACTTCCTACACCTGCTCCTACACCTGTCATACTTCCTACACCTGTCACCTTTTCAAGCTTTTGCGTTCACTCTTTTTTTTTCTCAACTCTGTCATTTATTTTCTCTCTTCCGTTCCTGATTTCGTCGAGGACTGCTTTTAACCTGAGCGTGCTGATGCAGGAGAGAATAAAAGACAAAGACCAAAAATATTTCTACAAAACTAGACACTGTTCTCTCCTCTGAACTGACGACGAGAGTATGACACGCACATACACACACACGCACAGACACACACACACACACACATATATATATATATATATATATATATATATATATATATATATATATATATATATATATATATATATATATATCTTTCTTTCATTCTATTCGCCATTTCCCGCGTTAGCGAGGTAGCGTTAAGAACAGAGGACTGGACCTTTGAGGGAATATCCTCACCTGGCCCCCTTCTCTGTTCCTTCTTTTGGAAGAAAAAAAAAAATCGTGGAGGCAATAAACACCAATTTCTAACAACTGTTTGTTAAAACACAATCAGGAACTACCTTCATTCACCAGGGAAATAAGAACTTTGTTTCAAATATCTTCCCTTTTTCTTTCTTCGTATATAGAAAACAGTGTGACAATATCTAAAGTAATCTGGGACATCATGTCCAAATACTAGACTCTTATTTTTTTTTTTTTGTCATCTTCACTTGACTACAAAGTCGTAGTCGGATGCTGCACGTGGAGCGCCAAAGAGATATTTCTTTTAATGTCAAGGGATTAAGAGGGTGTGGGTGGGGGTCGAGGGAGTCGGGGGGGCTTAATAGAGCTTCGTAAATGTTCGAATCACGGGATTAACAGAGGGATTTAAGGGATTTACGAGAGCACGCAGGCAGAGGGGGAACACTTACTCAGCAGCAGAGGTGGCGGGACTGAGAGAGAGAGAGAGAGAGAGAGAGAGAGAGAGAGAGAGAGAGAGAGAGAGAGAGAGAGATAAGGAGAGAGAGAGAGAGAGAGAGAGAGAGAGAGAGAGAGAGAGAGAGAGAGAGAGAGAGAGAGAGAGAGAGAGAGAGAGAGAGAGTTAAGATGTTCTTGCTGACTAGAATCTGTTAGACTTTGGGGGGGAGGAGAGAGAGAGGAGTACAATGGGCGCGTGGGCGTGACGCGTTGTTGGGGGGGCGGGCGGGCCCGTGTAACGGTGTAGAGGGAGATGGGTGTTGGAGGGGGGGAAGGGGAGGAGAAACAACAGACAGAAGAAACGCGATTGTGTTGTGAAAGTTGACGGGGAAAACGAGGCTGACAAAACAAAAACAAAACAAAAAAAAAATTGTGTCCACAGACGAGAGGAAGTTAGATAAGGGTAGTGGTGATGGGAGGTAGGGGTTGTGTGGTGGTGATGGGAGGAGGGGTTGTGTGGTGGTGATGGGAGGAGGGGTTGTGTGGTGGTGATGGGAGGAGGGGTTGTGTGGTGGTGATGGGAGGAGGGGTTGTGTGGTGGTGATGGGAGGAGGGGTTGTGTGGTGGTGATGGGAGGTGGGGTTGTGTGGTGGTGATGGGAGGTAGGGTTGTGTGGTGGTGATGGGAGGAGGGGTTGTGTGGTGGTGATGGGAGGAGGGGTTGTGTGGTGGTGATGGGAGGAGGGGTTGTGTGGTGGTGATGGGAGGTAGGGTTGTGTGGTGGTGATGGGAGGAGGGGTTGTGTGGTGGTGATGGGAGGTGGGGTTGTGTGGTGGTGATGGGAGGAGGGGTTGTGTGGTGGTGATGGGAGGTAGGGTTGTGTGGTGGTGATGGGAGGTGGGGTTGTGTGGTGGTGATGGGAGGAGGGGTTGTGTGGTGGTGATGGGAGGAGGGGTTGTGTGGTGGTGATGGGAGGAGGGGTTGTGTGGTGGTGATGGGAGGAGGGGTTGTGTGGTGGTGATGGGAGGAGGGGTTGTGTGGTGGTGATGGGAGGAGGGGTTGTGTGGTGGTGATGGGAGGTAGGGTTGTGTGGTGGTGATGGGAGGAGGGGTTGTGTGGTGGTGATGGGAGGAGGGGTTGTGTGGTGGTGATGGGAGGAGGGGTTGTGTGGTGGTGATGGGAGGAGGGGTTGTGTGGTGGTGATGGGAGGTGGGGTTGTGTGGTGGTGATGGGAGGAGGGGTTGTGTGGTGGTGATGGGAGGAGGGGTTGTGTGGTGGTGATGGGAGGTAGGGTTGTGTGGTGGTGATGGGAGGTTGGGTTGTGTGGTGGTGATGGGAGGAGGGGTTGTGTGGTGGTGATGGGAGGAGGGGTTGTGTGGTGGTGATGGGAGGTAGGGTTGTGTGGTGGTGATGGGAGGAGGGGTTGTGTGGTGGTGATGGGAGGAGGGGTTGTGTGGTGGTGATGGGAGGTAGGGGTTGTGTGGTGGTGATGGGAGGAGGGGTTGTGTGGTGGTGATGGGAGGAGGGGTTGTGTGGTGGTGATGGGAGGAGGGGTTGTGTGGTGGTGATGGGAGGAGGGGTTGTGTGGTGGTGATGGGAGGAGGGGTTGTGTGGTGGTGATGGGAGGTAGGGTTGTGTGGTGGTGATGGGAGGAGGGGTTGTGTGGTGGTGATGGGAGGAGGGGTTGTGTGGTGGTGATGGGAGGAGGGGTTGTGTGGTGGTGATGGAGGAGGGGTTGTGTGGTGGTGATGGGAGGAGGGGTTGTGTGGTGGTGATGGGAGGTGGGGTTGTGTGGTGGTGATGGGAGGAGGGGTTGTGTGGTGGTGATGGGAGGAGGGGTTGTGTGGTGGTGATGGGAGGTGGGGTTGTGTGGTGGTGATGGGAGGAGGGGTTGTGTGGTGGTGATGGGAGGTGGGGTTGTGTGGTAGTGATGGTAGGAGGGGTTGTGTGGTGGTGATGGGAGGAGGGGTTGTGTGGTGGTGATGGGAGGAGGGGTTGTGTGGTGGTGATGGAGGAGGGGTTGTGTGGTGGTGATGGGAGGAGGGGTTGTGTGGTGGTGATGGGAGGTGGGGTTGTGTGGTAGTGATGGTAGGAGGGGTTGTGTGGTGGTGATGGGAGGAGGGGTTGTGTGGTGGTGATGGGAGGAGGGGTTGTGTGGTGGTGATGGGAGGAGGGGTTGTGTGGTGGTGATGGGAGGAGGGGTTGTGTGGTGGTGATGGGAGGTAGGGTTGTGTGGTAGTGAGGAGTAGTGGGCGTGATGATGAGGAGGATTGGGCGTGGTGATGAGGAATGGGCGTGATGGGCGCGGTGATGAAAGGTATGGTTAAAGGAACCATCCTGGAGACCAAGGTGATGGTGAAAGATACAGTCACACACACACACACACACACACACACACACACACACACACACACACACCCATCTCCCTGGGATGGAGAGAAGTGATGGGATTCCTGGCTGGAGTTGGGCAGGTCTGGGAGGAACTCTACATGATCAGGGGGGATTTGAGGAGGGTGTTATAGATAGAGTGCGTGAGGAGCCACCTTGAGTAGGCTGGAGGTCCCGGATCTGGCTGGTGTGTTGGCTGGCGGGTGCGCGTGTGTGGGCGTAAAGTCATGTGGTGATGGGTCGTGTGTGATTACAGGTTGTCGGTGAAGGCCAGAGGGATGTACGCGCGTGTACTAACACCGTATATAAGTATCATGTATATACTCATTTATGTATATATATATATATATATATATATATATATATATATATATATATATATATATATATATATATATATATATATTTCTTTTTTTTCTTTCAAACTATTCGCCATTTCCAGTGTGAGCGAGGTAGCGTTAAGAACAGAAGACTGGGCCTTTGAGGGAATATCCTCACCTGGCCCCCTTCTCTGTTCCTTCTTTTGGAAAATTAAAAAAAAAAAATAACGAGGGGGAGGATTTCCAGCCCCCCCGCTCCTTTCCCTTTTAGTCGCCTTCTACGACACGCAGGGAATACGTGGGAAGTATTCTTTCTCCCCTA
Source organism: Panulirus ornatus (assembly GCF_036320965.1). NCBI lineage: Eukaryota > Metazoa > Arthropoda > Malacostraca > Decapoda > Palinuridae > Panulirus > Panulirus ornatus. The sequence goes on from NC_092227.1 coordinate 7,677,444, forward strand.
CCCTCGGGAATATGGCGATGGGTATTACGTTCTAACACTGTTGAATTTAGCCAGATCACTGCTTCCCTATACCAAAATGTTTACGCACGTCCAAAATGAGAGAGAGAGAGAGAGAGAGAGAGAGAGAGAGAGAGAGAGAGAGAGAGAGAGAGAGAGAGAGAGAGAGAGAGAGAGAGAGAGAGAGAGAGAGAGAGAGGAAAACACAGATGACGAATTCTGTGTACAAATTACAGTTATTTGGCAAATAACATACTCATACATCCCAGCTCAAACATGTCCTAAGCCTAAGTTATGTTAGCTAGCCTTGTTAAGCGCCCCCCTTGGTCGAGAGTTACATGCAATCTTCTTTGAACTTTCTTCTTCTGTTTATCAAATGTTGCATTTCGACAAGCGCGTCGCCGAGAATGGCACAGAGTAAAGGGTGATTTAGGAAGACATAAAAACGACTGAATCCATCGACGGAGGAGGGAATTCGCAACAGCGGGTTCCAGTTCGATAGATGTAAAGTCACTGATGGAGTTAGGTATGGAGGCTGAGCACCAGATGGATGGGATACACTACCAATATGAGGCCAGTAATGCTAACTTGCTGGCGAAGCTCAGAGCCACAGGAGACACATACACACACACACACACATACACGCTGCTGGTAATGACTGGGTGTATGGAGGAGGCGTCTCGTGGGAACCTGTAGGCAGCTTGTAGAAGCGGTCTATATTCTCCTATTTCTATAATTCTTATAGACGTTATGTGTGGACATTTCTTTGGACGATGTACGAGAAGGAGGGAGGGTGGGGTCAGGTTGCGCGGTGTAGGAGGGAGGGAAGGAGGAAGGTGTGTGTGTGTGTGTGTGTGTGTGTGTGTGTGTGTGTGTGTGTGTGTGTGTGTGTGAGGGAGGGAGGGAGTGAGGTTGGGGTAACCGTGTCCATACCCACTACTACCCCTCCTCCAGGATGCCTCTGGTCGACCTCGAACATCAGGTCAGCCGGCACTGAGGTCAGAGATGATGACTCTGCTTACGCTGGACACAATTAGTTTTTGTCCTTATTCTTAGGACGTTTTCTTTTCTCTTTTTTCTTTTTTTGCCTCCGTCAGCGGAGGGTTTAGTGCGGCGTCTGACCTCATCCCAGATGATCACGGAAAGGAACGGAGGCGTTACATGAGGTGACACAGTCTTTATCATACAGTGGACGTGATCATCCTGCCTTCGAGCCTTAGCTTTGCCCTCATATTCTTCCTATTGCTTCTTAAGGAGACTGCATCTCCCTTTGCCATGAAGGCCAGACCGCCACACTTGGGTCTGTGTTCTGTACGTGAGGTCCAGGAGGTATTATCATCATCACCATCCCACACTGCGATGTAGCTGACCTGTCATTGGCTCTCACACGCTAACGCCAACATCCGCTGCCTCACTGCCGCCTGACCCCTAACCTGACACGATGGGAACAGAGCTGCGGGTGTCAGCTCCTGAGGCAGGA
>NC_092227.1:7683920-7713920 GCF_036320965.1 Panulirus ornatus
AGATCGTAGTGAAGTGAGGTCTCGACTGGGCACTACCTGGCAGCATTACCCGCATCCCTCGTGTGTTCATCATACGAACATTTAAAAATTCTACAAATCTGGTCCGATATTACTCGACTCAGTTGTATACCCTTTTTTTTTCCTTCAAATCCCATCGCTGTGACGAGAGATAGATAGATAGATAGATAGAGAGAGAGAGAGAGAGAGAGAGAGAGAGAGAGAGAGAGAGAGGCACGGTGAGGTGTAAGTCGACCACCCTCACCCCGCCCACTTTCCTCCCCTCCTACATACCTAGCAGTGCTGGGTGAGGAGGAGAGGGAGAGGGTGGGGCATACATAGGCCTCCCTATACCCTAACCACCTCGAAATGGCGAGTGAGTGCTGGGACTTCCATACCGTTTCCTGTTAAGGCCCCGCCGTCGACCCTGTAGCCGTTGGCAAACAGGCACGAGGTGAGGCAAGAGAGAGAGAGAGAGAGAGAGAGAGAGAGAGAGAGAGAGAGAGAGAGAGAGAGAGAGAGAGAGAGAGAGAGAGACAGGCGCGCTGGGAGAGTCCTGTTGTGAAACTGGGCAACAACAAGGTCGGAAGATTAGGGGGTGGCGGGGTGAGTAAGGTGGAGTATAGGAGGGTAGGGTAGAAGGGACACACGATGTATTGACACAGGTATACTGAACCTCAGTGTTCAGGTACAATGGAGAGACTCTTGAGAGCGCGGATGGTAAAGTGAGGGTGGGCAAGTGGAGGAGTCGGGAGGAGGCGAGGGGAAACTGTGGTATTGTTTGCCTGACGAACTCTAAGCATCCTGGAGGACGTGTCATAAAAAAGGTGGTGGGCGGTGACGTACAGACGTGTGAGTGTGTGTGTGTGTGTGTGTGTGTGTGTGTGTGTGTGTGTGTGTGTGTGTGTGTGTGTGTGTGTGTAGAGTTCTGAACAAGAGGCCGGAGAGATGAGTTGATGGTTAATTAATATATTTTTCCTCTTTTTTTTTTTGGGGGGGGGGAGTTAATATTAGAGATGGGGAAAGATATAGGGAACATTAAAGGAAAAAAAAACGTGGAAATACGAACAATGGAATAGGGAAAACACACACACACACACACACACAAACACACACACACGTCAAAGCACCAACAGGTATGGCGTGGGGGCGAGTCTGGTGTGTGTGTGTGTGTGTGTGTGTGTGTGTGTGTGTGTGTGTGTGTGTGTGTGTGTGTGGAGGTAGGGTGTGGGGGGAAGGTGAAACAGGAGACGGAGGTTAAGGAAACTGCCTATGGCTATGGGGGTTCGGTTAGGTAAGGTGAGTAACTGTAGCCGGTGTACGGAGGAGGAGAGGGGCTAAAGGTAGGGGGCTTTTTACGATCAATTACCAGCGCAGAATAAAGGAGGAATAATGGTTTACTCCCTCCCTTTTTATCCACACACACACACACACACACACACACACACACACACACACACACACCAGTGCGACTGAAATCCTTATACATACACACACCCCACGTTCGAGCCGACAGATGTGGTCACCACATTCAGAAATCATTCACACGAAGGATGCAGGAGCCCACGTCCCTGCAGGCCTTATCTACCACAAGGCACCTCCTCAAAGGTCCTTTTCATTGGAATGGGACGACCCAGTTCTCCTTGTCCCCGAGACACGGAACGTGGAAGACATAGATAGATGGTTTGGTGTTGATCTCCGAGGCAGTGGGCGTTGGTGGGCGCCTAGCACCGTCGTGTCAAAAGTAACTCAGAGGTGAGTTTCCTGAGGTCTACGCGCGTATCCCGAAGATCGCGGAGGTGATGAGGGTTCGTACAGTGCTTGGCTGGTACTCACTCACTCACTCACCCTCCTCCTCCTCCTCCGCCAGTCTGCCCCTCACATTTACTGTTGTTATCAGCTACCCCGCCACTCCGGCAGAGACACGGTACTTGAACTCTCTCATTAACACTTGGGTTTACTGTCGAGTCAGGTATTTCCGCGCCAAGGTAAAGTTGTGCGAGGATTATAGTGAAACTGATACTAAAGACTTGCAGGAACAACTGAATTTATTTCAAGTTGTAGCGGTGAGAACAACCCTGGCCCTACTACCTAACTAGATACGGTTTGATCACTGACAACCACGCCAGCCAGTGCCACCTACAGGTCGCTGCAAACACACACACTCATCTTCTCCAGTTTCCCCCCGCCTCCATTAAGACCCCGCAACATCTAAGGGTCAGGACCGTCTGGACGTGTAGCTGGGTCACCGACTGCATTAAGTCGTTTTAGAGAGACGGATAACAAACTCAGTATCCATAGACTTGAAGCGCTTAACGTACATGGCCTTTGACGCTAAATGGGAAGATTACGTCGACAACATCATTACGGAAGCTTGGCATCGCTTCTCGCCAAGACTTATGTGAAATTACACCCGGCTGACGCGCCATGGGTCACCACAACCCCACAGCTAATACATCAGTGAGATCTGTTCTTCTATTGCAACCCTATCTATCAGGCCTTCAGTAACTATACTGTTAGTGGAAGACTCGCTGGGAAGAAGTATTATAATCCAAGCAAATTATAACCCCTGTAAAAGTCCGACATTTACCAGTGGTATGAGAAACTGAAAGAATAGAACAGTTTGGACAAGAAAAAAAAAATTTTCCTTCTCTCCCTACGTCAGTCGACTTTTCAGTGATGAAGCGGCTCAACTTACAAGCCATCGCATGGCTCTCAATATCACCCAAAAAAAAAAAAATAGTACATCACATGTAAACGAACAGTGCCATTACATGCAGGGTAACGCGGGACGGCAACGCTCGTACAATTGTTACATATTTGTCGACTTGTTTAATGGTATCTCCCTACATCCGTTGTTTTTTCCTGTGTGTGTATGTGTGTGTGTGTGTTGTGTTGTGTTGTGTTGTGTGTGTGTGTGTGTGTGTGTGTGTGTGTGTGTGTTGTGTTGTGTGTGTGTGTGTGTGTGTGGGGTAACATCATGATACTGAAACAGAAGTGTGCGGGAAGCGGGTGCATGACGCTCTGCATTCATGGCTCTCATGGTCAGCAAGTACGGGGTTGGGTGACAGTAGGGACCGAGTCGTATCCCCCTATCATGGTTGAGCAGGCCTGCACCCCAACCTGGTTATTGTATTTCCCACAACCACGTTCCCTGAACAGTGTTGTCTCAATACTTGCGTGTGTGTGTATATATATATATATATATATATATATATATATATATATATATATATATATATATATATATATAATATATATATAAAATATATATATTTTTTTTTCTTTTCTTTTAAACTATCCGCCATTTCCCGCATTAGCGAGGTAGCGTTAAGAACAGAGGACTGGGCCTTTGTGGAATATCCTCACCTGGCCCCCCTCTGTTCCTTCTTTTGGAAAATTAAAAAAAAGAAAAAAAAAAAAAAAACGAGAGGGGAGGATTTCCAGCCTCCTGCTCCCTCCCCTTTTAGTCGCCTTCTACGACACGCAGGGAATACGTGGGAAGTATTCTTCATCCCCTATCCCCAGGGATAATAATATATATATATATATATATATATATATATATATATATATATATATATATATATATATATATATATATATACACTTTTTCTTAGAGTTTATGTCTTAGGAAGAACCACAACTTGCCCAAACTACATTCCAGAGTCAATGGCCACTGGCAGAGGCTGTCCCAGCTCCCTGACGCTGTGTCTGTCCATGTTTCCCAGGGGCTCCCTGGCGGCGCTGCCTTCGTACTGGCCTCATGTTCTTCAGGACCTGACCTCTCTTGTGTCTCTCTCCTTCTTCCTTTCCCCTGCCAGTCCACTCCTGCCTCCAACCCGGCGGGCTAGCCCTTAAAACCCTGCCTCACTCATTCCCCTCCCCTGCCAGTCCTTATCCTCCCTTCTCCCCCTGCCTCCTCCTACCCTGCCAGCTTCCTTGTTCTCCCTCCCCTCAGCCTGCGGCTCGTCTGTTGTTTTCTCTGTATGACAAGCTGGACTAATGAACTCCTGACCTAGCGTAGCCGGGAGGGTATGATACTGTTTTCATGAAAAGATAAAGCGTCCACTGAGGCCAGCTTGAGCCTTAGGACGCTAAGAAAATATCCATGAGAATCTTTTATATTCAGAATTATTATCCTTTACCGGGTGGCTCCTCTTGTGCATGGATACAAGGGAAGGTTAGATCACAGGAGAGATGTCCCGTGGCGAAGTTCTCTCTGCTGGAGGACAGTAATAGTAGACTAAGATCCTAAGCTGTGTCGTGACACGGGAGAGTAAAGCAAGAGGGCTTCTCACCACCCACAACTACATATGGAGAGGGAAAAATAGTAAAGCAGAGGGCTCCACACCCCTTACCACTATAAATATAGAAGGAAGATAGTAAAACAGAGGGCTACTCACCACCCACCACTATATAGAGGGAAGATATTAAAGCGGAAGGCTCCTCCTCTCCCACCACTATATATGAAGACAGGATAGTAAAGTAGAAGGCTCCTCACCACCCGTCACCACATACGTAGAGAGGAGAGTAAAGCAGAGGGCTCCTCACCACCCGCCACTGTATATAGAGAAAGAGGACAGTAAAGCAGGGAGCTCCACCCTATCCAGGATCATAAAGACAGGATAGTAAAGCGGTAACATCCTCCCTCACCCAGCCACTTCCTCCGGCACATCAGCCAGCAGGAAAATGGTCGTGAAGGAACACCATATAATGTGGAGTGGAGAAACTGACGCGTTCAGGTAGTGTAGGGATGATAAGTGTTGGTATTGAGGTTCGATGACTGTACAGAGGCACTGGCTTAGTCCCGTCTCGCCACCTACTGGCTCTTCCAGTATCCAGAATTCCACCAACGAGAAGGTTAGGGATAGATAAAATACGACTCCTGGAATAAGACTTTTCCACACATTTTCTTCAGCAGTGTAGTAGATGTGTAGGCCTTCGAGCTGCGGATTCAAACAATCTGATCGAACGGGGTAGGAACGCTACGAACACTGAGGGAAGATCAAGTCCAGCACCATCGTAAGGCATACGTCGCAAGGTAGAGTGAGGTCTCAGGCCGGGCTGTAGGGGATAGTAGAGGACCTACAACACCATCGTAAGGTATACGTAAGGTATAGGAAGGTGTGTCGTAGGGAGGAGCTGGCCTGGAACACCTGTGACGTAATGATGTCCTCGTCGTTTACCGTGGCCGCCGTAACTCATCTTACCTATGTATCCAGCGGTCTCTTGGGCATGAGTTCTGCCGATCTGAGATGGGTAATCTCACGGTTTCTACCCGTGCTGTTTTCGTTGCCATGCGCTACAATATATGATCCTTCTGAAAGTTCCTGACACTTCATACCATAACTGTCTCCGGTAGTCACAAGGCCAAACGCCTGCTTAGTTCTCTTTTTCTTCTCTACTGTGAATGACGAACATTCCCTCTCTCACTCACCACCTCCTCCTCCCAGTGGCGCCTGTTTCTAACCCCTCCCTCCCTCCCTGTCTCCTTCCCCACAGGACTAAAGTCTCTCTTCTCTCGCACTCAGAAGAAGACACACCCCACGACAGAGACGAGGTACCCTCCCTGTGTCTTGGAAATGGTGGGCACCTGAACGTGCTCCCATGGTAGCTCGTCCGTTTCTCTTAAGAAGTCTCCATTCTTTCTTTTTCACATACAGAGGCGCAGCCTCTTCCTAAGGGCGGTCATCATTCGACCCCGTGTAGCTTCGGTCATATTGCTTTACCGTCCATTATTCCAACCCTGGTAGCTTCGGTCATATTGCTTTACCGTCCATTATTCCAACCCTGGTAGCTTCGGTCATATTACTTTACCGTCCATTATTCCAACCCTGGTAGCTTCGGTCATATTACTTTACCGTCCATTATTCCAACCCTGGTAGCTTCGGTCATATTACTTTACCGTCCATTATTCCAACCCTGGTAGCTTCGGTCATATTACTTTACCGTCCATTATTTCCCAAAGTCTTTTCTGATTTCTCCTCCAGTTCCAAAATTCTTTTTTGAAGTACCTTGAATATTACGGTATCACCTTCAGTATGGCTTTGGAAAGTGGAATCCACAGGATGATAAAGTTATCCTGTCGACAATACAAGTGTCTGGTCATCATCTCTCTGGGAGACTTTAAGGAAACACCCTTGTCGTAGACCCTGATATTACGAAAGCGTTTGACAAGGTGTGTCATCAGGGGGTTCTGATCTCCAAGCTTCCCTCATATTGGCTGTCCTCCCTTCACTCAGCGCCCGTAGCCAGCCTCTTTTCTAACCAGTTTGTCTCCTTGGGTGTTGTTGGATAAAACATTAGCGTGCCTAAGAGTTCTATCCAGTCTTCTGTGCTGCTCCATCTTGTATGCTAAGACGACCGAACACTGATCATATTTTTTCTATGTTAGGTAGGACGGCACGGTTAATTGATTGTCCTAAGCAAGGCCATCTCATTAATGCTGTAGATACATATATTCACCCTTAACCCAAGCCAAGTATCCAGTTTATCGACCAAGTCTTAGGGGAAGACGAAGAGCTCGATTGACTGTGGACCGACTGCCGTAACCAGGATTCGAACCAATGCGCTTCACGGTTCAGCTCCATCTTCTCTTGCTCGATCCACGTCACGTCTCATTACAAGTTCGTCTATAAATTCAGATTTGGACAGAATCTCCCAGTGGGGCAGACGCAATCTAGTTCGTCGTTACGCCACTAAAACCCAATTTCATCCTTTTTCTCCTCCTAAAACCATCCCCCTCACAGCGTTGCCATCTCCTTTTATACAGCTCTGTAATTCGCCCTCTCAAAACAGTAAACACGCTTGGTATCATCGAAATCTGATTTGGAAACCCTCCAAAAAACTAGGGAAGTTTGCCTGTAAGAAATTCGGGGTCTGGTATAGAAGCAGAAGATATTTTCATTCTTATTAGTTTTCCCGAGACTCACTTGTATGGAGTAGTGTTCTTACGTTTGAGAAGATTCAACATATTTATTTAAGACTGACGGATGCGATGGATTTCGATTTATCAACACACTCAGTGTAACCATAAGACTTAACGCTTTTTTTTTTTTACAACGTTGCAATGTTGCCTCTCTTTCCTTCTTTTGCAGGTATTGCTCCGGCTTCTGCCTCCGAGAGCTGCCTGCTTGTGTTCCTCAAGCTTTAGCTAGACCACATAATACTGGGCAAGTCCGAGCATCATAGGGTTAATGTGTGGCAGTTGGTAACTTAAGGATAGGCCGTTGTATACATGATTTTTTTCTTCTCCACTGCTGAGCTTTTGAGAATCTACCCTCTCTTGTTTTTCCTATAACCTACGGCCTGTTACCTTTTAGACAAGTGTCTGCATTCTCGAGCACTCTTAGATTATCCTTCTTTCTTCTTTCTCCTTCTTCTTTCTTCTCTATTTCTTTTCAACCGTTGTAATCTATTTTTTGTCGAGGTCTTGTCTCGATATGGGCTTTACGTCCATGACTGGAGCCTTTCCTTCAGCTTAAGGAGAAAATGCCTCCATTACCAGAAACTCGTTCCATTCTTCAGACACGGTAATGGCATTTACCTCGCCTCTCCATACAATACATCCAGCCTCTACGGCTATATACCTCTTCCTCTACCCAGTATTTACCATGCCTCTCTCCCCTCTATATACCCTCCTCTCCTTAGTAAATACCCAGCCTCTCCCCTCTATATACCCTCCTCTCCCTAGTAAATACCCAGCCTCCCCCCACTGTATACCCTCCTCTCCCTACTAAATACCCAGCTTCTCCCACACTTTGTTCACCCTGCTCCTTCGTGCTATATACTTTGCCTCTCTCTATTATATAAATACCCTTCCTCTCCCCACGGTATTCCCTCCTCTGCTATACACTCACCACTCCCCCTCCTTTATACCATACCTCTCTCGCTATAAACCCTGTCTCTCCCTCCTATATACACCCTGCCTCTCCCTACCATGTACCGAGCCTCTCCCACCACGCATCTCCCTGACACACTACACATACCCCATGATCTCTCCTGCTCACGTCTTTCCATCTTTACCATCATTTCGTCACCATATCCTCCACACTTTCCATTGTCCACACTTATGTCTCTTCCTTGAACAATCCCCTTTCACCTCCTCCTCCACCCTTTCCCCTCAATCTTCTCTCACCTCCTCGTTCACCCTTTTATAACCCCTTGTCTCCCTATTTTCCATTCCCTCCTCATTCCCTCCCTTGCTCCGCCTCCCTAGAGAGCAGTAAGCAATGCCCGGCCAGAGCTAACAGCTCCCTGTAGCGGCATACCCCACGCTAACTACTACCAGGGACTCGTTTCATTAAGGCCAGTTTACAGCATTTTAACTTATCGTGAAGGTCTGGAGCTCTATAACGTAACAGGAGACTCGAGTGGATTTAAATATACCGTAAATTTGGGTGTGTGTTTTCCTTTATCCCCTTTTTCCTCGCAATGTTTTGATTGTGTCTGGAACACACACTAAATTTTGTGCTTAGATCGTGCCTTTGGTTACCTGTCATCTTGGTTGATTAATATGTTTTTTTTTCTGTAATTTTTGATCGATTTTATCACGATGGTGATTTTTTTTTTCTTCTTTTTGGAGGTTTATCATTCACTGTTTGATGAACTGAGACTTTCCTGCCATCAATCGAGACACGCTTGTAGCCACAACGTCGCGAGGGAGAAAATGAAAAGGAAAAAAAAAGAAAAAATTATACAAGAAGAAAACAAGGACGCGTCCTCATCTGAGGCAATGAGTCAAGTCAGTCAGTATATTAATCATGTCTTTACCTCAAGGTATAACCACACGACGACGCTGGTGGATGACTGATGTCGCTTGATGGTGACTTTGTTGAAGGGACCAATACCACCCCCTCCCTTCCTTCCTTCCACCCCCATCCCCTGACCCACTCCCGCCTCCACTCCCCATTCAGCCACGCTCTGACCTGACCCTGCCTGCCAGTCCCATCCCACCTTCCCTCCCCCCCCACACGGAGTCAGGTCTATTCTAATCGTCCGTTGTCGTCGTTGATCATCTGACGGGGCCACAGCCTGGTACGGGGGAGAGGGGAGGGGATGTCTTCATTATACCGGCCCCGTCCACCCTTGTCATTAGACGGCCCCGTCCACCCTTGTCATTAGACGGCCCCGTCCACCCTTGTCATTAGACGGGCCCCGTCTACCCTTGTCATTAGACGGCCCCGTCTACCCTTGTCATTAGACGGCCCCGTCCACCCTTGTCATTAGACGGCTCCGTCTACCCTTGTCATTAGATGGCCCCGTCCACCCTTGTCATTATACGGGCCCCGTCCACCCTTGTCTTTAGACGGCCCCGTCCACCCTTGTCATTCTACGGGCCCCGTCCACCCTTGTCATTAGACGGCCCCCGTCCACCATTGTCTTCAGACGGCCCCGTCCACCCTTGTCTTTAGACGGCCCCGTCCACCCTTGTCTTTAGACGGCCCCGTCCACCCTTGTCTTTAGACGGCCCCCGTCCACCATTGTCTTCAGACGGCCCCGTCCTCCCTTGTCATTAGACAGCCCCGTCCACCCTGTCATTAGACGGCCCTGTCCACCCTTGTCTTTAGACGGCCCCGTCCACCATTGTCATTACACACTATTATAGGTTAACCCACTCGCGTCCCCTAACCCCAACAGTGGCTCTCCTGCCACCACACCCTCCGGTAATATAGGAGATTTCGACCTCTTCCTACCTCCTGTACTTTGAAACTTCTACCCCAGCCTACGTATCTACACCTCCTCCAGACATTCTGTCCTCTCTCCTCTCTCTCTCTCTCTCTCTCTCTCTCTCTCTCTCTCTCTCTCCTCCCACTTCCCCTATGCCTCGGGACGCCCCCGAGAGAACCTGCGACAGTGTTGTGTGGGAGGGTGTGGGGTGGTGATCGCCTTCTCCTTCCTTGAAAATGTTTCTGGCCAGGAAACATCACGGCGGTGTTCAACGAGGTTGCCTCAAGAGGCACACAGATGTGGTCAGGGATGCGGGGGGGCTGATCATCGCTGGCTGGGGCTCACCAGGGCCTCTCTGGGCGCGGGGGGGAGTGTGGTGTTATGAGCTGGTGATGAGTGGCCGAGATTATGGTCTTCGTCAGGAGGGGGAGAGAGAGAGGAGGGGCGGCGGACGTCGCGTCGTGGGACGATGGTGTCTTCTGTGTTCCCTGCTGACGTTGGTGGGTTTATTCTACTCCTCCTGACGACGACGGAGGAGGAGGAGGAGGAGGAGGAGGAGGAGGAACTCCAGCTGTTAGTTTGCCTCCCTCTCTCTCTCTCTCTCTCTCTCTCTCTCTCTCTCTCTCTCTCTCTCTCTCTCTCTCTCTCTCTCTCCCTCCTCACCACCGTGGCAGTGCCGTAAAACAAAGGCGCCTGCGGACACGAGAGAGAGAGAGAAGCGCATCGCAACACGTGATATCCTTCTCGAGACGAGAGAGAGAGAGAGAGAGAGAGAGAGAGAGAGAGAGAGAGAGAGAGAGAGAGAGAGAGAGAGAGAGAGAGAGAGAGAGAGAGAAGGTGGAGGAAACAGCTACTACCTTCCCCTCCTCCCTCTTACCTCACCTCCTGACGCAGGAGGTGGAACAACGTGCTCCTCCGACGAGAAGGGTTCCTGGAGATAATGTGGAGGAGGAGGAGAGGAGGGAAGGAGGGAGGTTGTGCTGAACTGTTCCGGGAGGTGGAGGACACACACACACACACACACACACACACACACACACACACACACACACACACACACACAGAGGAAAAGTGAAAGGGGAAGGCTGGAGAACAAGGGAAGGGTAATGGAGAGGAAATGTTGAAGGTCAGGGGGGAAGAGAGAGAGAGAGAGAGAGAGAGAGAGAGAGAGAGAGAGAGAGAGAGAGAGAGAGAGAGAGAGAGAGAGAGAGAGAGTGGAAGGAGAGAGAGAGAGAGAGTGGAGTGGCTGACCGGGGGAAGGGTTCATTAAAGACCAGAGAGGGAGAGAGAGAGAGAGAGAGAGAGAGAGAGAGAGAGAGAGAGAGAGAGAGAGAGAGAGAGAGAGAGAGAGAGAGAGAGAGTCGAAAATCAGATTAAACTTTACCTCACCCACACCAGCCACTCAAGATCACCAACATCAACCCACCCCAAAGTTTCACGAGCTTAATAATCATCTCAGTACCAGTGTAACCGGGAGGACTGGGTCAGTCGTCTGACTGGGAGGAACTGGGGGGGCGGTCGTCTGACTGGGAGGAACTGGGGCGGTCGTCTGACCGGGAGGAACTGGGGCGGTCGTCTGACCGGGAGGAACTGGGGGGTCGGTCTTCTGACCGGGAGGAACTGGGGGGGCCGTCTGACCGGGAGGAACTGGGTCGGTCGTCTGACCTGGGAGGAACGGGTTCTGGAGGGCGGCTCATCCCCCATAGACAGGTATTGGCCAACGCCTCCGGAGACGCACATCGAACTCAAAGCAGGTGTAGCCACTATGGGTGGTTGTTGAGATCGTAACGTGGTGTATGAGAGAACCACCGCGTTAGGAGTGGTGGCCAGCCAGCTGTGTCTGACGATGGTGGTCTTATCGTCCCACCACCTGGCAGACCCCAGCTGCGAGGGGCGGAGGGGGTAGAAGACCTCCGAAGGCATGGTGAGGGATACGTAATGTTTTAAGGTAAGGTCCCAGGCCGAGCTATGAGGGGGGGGGGGGGGTGTTAGAAGACTCGAAAACCATCGTAAGGTCTGCGTAAGGTGAGATTAGGTCTTGACCCAGCTGTGGGTGGAGAAGACCTCCAAATCCATTGCCGGGTGTACGTAAAGTGAGGCAACGCCTCCAAAATCTGAATCTACGAGTGACTGAACCTGCACATTACAACAATATATAATGGTTTACATTAGTTACCCCCCCCCTTTTTTTGTTGTATAACGTTCGTTAGTCATACAAAATCCACGAAAAAACGCACCTCTCGCGCCCAAAATATGACCTGCACACATCACGTAATCAAATCAATTTGCTCATATCATTAAACCTGACGTTTAAACTGCACAAAAAATGGCCGTGAGGTTTTTCGGTATCGCTTAAGCGGAGGAGAAAACGTGGATATAAGTGGTACGACAGCAGAGAAAACACAAAATGTCACCACAAGGATAACAGATGAATGATAATGTCATACCTTCGTCTTGCCAGTGTTGCTAAGACCCAGCTAGTGTAAGTCAAGACTAAATAGGGACATACCGGTGTAAGGAAGAGCATGATGGTGTAAGGTAGAGCTTTAGTGGTATAAGGCAGAGCATTATGGTGTAAGGCAGAACATAGTGGGATAAGGCAGAGCAGTATGGTGTAAGGCAGAACATACTGGGATAAGGCAGAACATTATGGCGTAAGGCAGAACAGATCGGTACAAGGCAGAGCATTATGGTGTAAGGCAGAGCATTATGGTGTAAGGTTTCAGAGCATAATGGTGTACAAAGCTTACCACCACCCTGCTGCCATAAGGTACGGCAAACTGGATTGATTCAAGGCAGAGCACAGCGGCAACCATGGTGCAGCGTGGAGACCCTGAGAATGGAGGAGGAGGAGGAGAAGGATGATGGTGGTGGTGGTGTGTGTGTGTGTGTGTGTGTGTCTGTGTGTGTGTGTGTGTGTGTGTGTGTGTGTGTGTGCCTGAGAAAAGGACCAGCAAACACTCGGGCTGGCCCCCAATTACTTGCCCCTGCCATCATGTGATCAGGACGGAGGAGAGGAGTCCAGGCCAGGCAAACTACAGCACGGTATGCGACCGCCTCTACCACACACATACACTCGAGTCGAACACACACACACACACACACACACTCCCTTCCAACCCCTACTGGTGTACCAGCGACCCAGAGGAGAAGGAGGGCGAGTGTCTGAGAACGATATATTTTGTCATTAAGATATTGTTTTCTTTTTCCTTAAGTGCTGCATTGTTCCCCTTTTATATATCTATCAAAGCGTAAAAAAAAAAAGAGAGGAGTTTTGTCTTGTCAGGAAGGGGAGAAGCAATTAGAGTTCATCTAAGATATAATGGCTTCCCCCCCCCCACCTTCCTCCTCCCCTGTGTTAGTGATAATAGCAAAGTGTGGTATATGATTTTGTTTTTTTTTTTGCCTGGGGTATGGCGAGGCACGTCTTTCAAATGTGTGGTGGTATACGCGTTGTCTTCAGTGCCAGCAGTATATATATATATATATATATATATATATATATATATATATATATATATATATATATATATATATATATATATATATATATATATTGCAGTATATATTGCATGAGGTCACAGTGGTAAGCGTGATCGAGTTTATGCTGATAACCACTAGTGCAATGAAACAGGTTAAGTTCCCAAGTGCACTTTCGTGTGATCATCACATCGTCAGGGGAGAAACACACACACACACACACACACACACACACACACACACACACACACATATATATATATATATATATATATATATATATATATATATATATATATATATATATATATATATATATATATATAGTCTGTCAGCAAAAACTTAAGGGAATACGAAGAAAAAATTATATTACACTACTTGCAAGCATGGCAAACACGAAACGTCTGTGTGTGTGTGTGTGTGTGTGTGTGTGTGTGTGTGTGTGTGTGTGTGTGGGAGGTGTTGCGTGTGTGGCAGTGTTGCCTTGAATGAGGAGGAGAGTGAGGGAATTACAGTGGGCTGGCTGGTAAAGTCCCTTTTGCTGCTCCTGCTGCCAGCTGACACACACACACACACAGACACACACACACACACACACACACACACACACACACACACACTACAATCAATCGTGCATGGATCACTCTTTTAAAACTCGTCCTCTCGACCAGCGGTCAAAATTTCAACTCAGTGAGAGCATTTGTCACCCAGAGTCCGCGACCCTCACACACTCGGAAGGAGAGTTGGAGAGGGAAAATATAGGAAAGATAAATCTAGATAAGAATCGGATGTGTGTTTATCCAGCAGTTTTATGGCCGAGAGACTCGCTCCTCAGCTTCCCTTGACGAAGCTTAAGAGGCCAACACGCGAGGGAGAAGGTGTGTGTGTGTGTGTGTGTGTGTGTGTGTGTGTGTGTGTGTGTGTGTGTGTGTGTGTTTTCTTTTCTCAGAAGATTTCGTCCCTCCAAGTCCTTCTTACACTTCAATATTTGATTACTCTATTAAGCACAGGTGGGGGTGGTCTGTGATTAAAAAGAAAAAACATTTTACGTTCTCTCTCTCTCTCTCTCTCTCTAGTAAAGACCAGACCACCTCCCTTGGACCTTGGGTCTGTGTGTATCTATGCACCGCTGTGTAACTCTCTCTCTCTCTCTCTCTCTCTCTCTCTCTCTCTCTCTCGTTTCATACCCAAGACGAACACTCCTTCAGCTGTGTACGACGTACATCATATCATGTTTTTCCACTTCGCGTGTTGTGGTAGGAAGCTTTCATTTTTCTCTCTTTTTCTGGTAAAAAAGAAAAAGAAAAAAAAAATATGAACCCGCACCGGTTGTCTGAGGTACTTGAGATTATAATTTCGTTGTCCAGTTCGCTGCTAGGCAGCCGTGTGTCATGCGCGGAGCCAGTCCCAAGCACGGAAGACTGTTATAAGCCACGGGACGAACACCCTCTTTGTCTACGTGATCAGGAAGAGGAGAAGGGGAAGAGAAGAAGAGGAGAAGAAGTGATAAAGAAGGGGGAAAAAGATGAAGAGCAAGAAGAAGAAGAAGAAAAGAGAAGAGGAAAAGAAGAAAAGATGAAGGAAAGGAAGAAGAGAAAAGATAAAGTTGAGAACGAAGAAGAAGAAGAAGAAAAGAAAAAGGATAAGAAGAAGAAGAAGAAGAAGAAGAAGAAGGAGAAGAGGAGGAGGAGGAGGAGGAGGAAGAAGAAGAAGAAGAAGAAGAAGAAGAAGAAGAAGAAGAAGAAAAAGAAGAAAAAAGGACAGGAAGAAGAAGAAGAAGAAGAAGAAGGAGAAGGAGAAGAAGAGGAGGAGGTAGAAGAAGAAGAAGAAGAAGAAGAAGAAGAAGAAGAAGAAGAAGAAGATGAGGGCGCGTGCGAGAGAGAGAGACAGAGAGGAAGGCAGGCTGGCTGGCAGTGGAATGCAAACGCACTCAAATATTCCCAGCACAAATATCATTCGGAGGCAAATGCCGCCATACTTAACCTTGATGGGTTGCTGATACAGTTATTGCACACCAGATCGTGACGCACGTGATTGGGCCAAAGGCTCGTTAACCGTCCCTCTATTCATACAACATCAGGGTCTCGGACCAGAGCGAGATTGTTCGAACCATCACGGCGATCACACGAGTCCTCCAGTACATGTGTGGTGTGTTGAACCGCTGACGTCACAACGTACTTTAAAAGATTTTAATTACGTCAGTTGTAGGTTACTTGAAAAGATTATTACGTCAGTCGTAGGTTACTTTAAGATTATTACGTCAGTCGTAGGTTACTTTAAGATTATACGTACGTCAGTCGTAAGGCCAGTGGCCCTTGTTGTCCTTTATGTGAATATTAAATGCACATGAATATTGAATATTCTGGATTCCCTTCGATGTAATTGGTGGATTTTCCTCTTTCTTCTCCAGTGTTACGTATGATATTTTGTGTTTATATCTTCCGGTTTACTCCACCCGTTTTCATTCCGTTATTGACCGAACCTTATTTTCTTTTTTAATTCATTAGAGGTTTATATTCGTTTCTACCTCGTATATAAAAAGGGAAAGTCTTTCTCGTTCAAGTCTGGACTTACTAAATGCACTTTTCTTCATATATGTGTGTGTGTGTGTGTGTGTGTGTGTGTGTGTGTGTGTGTGTTTGTGTGTTTCAGGAGTCAGGTGATCTGACACTCAGGAGTTCCCTCCCTCATCCCACTCCTGACGTCTCACCATTAACTTCGTCCCATTTTTGAGATGCTTACGGTTGAAGTCTCTTGAAATTCCCCAAGTGCACTTCTTCGACGTGAAGACGCGTTTTTTTTTCTTTTAAATTATAATCCATCCTTGCCTACGTTTCTATCACATTACACGCCTCGAGTTACGATGTCGTATCGCTTCAAGTCACGATGTCGTATCGCTTCAAGTTACGGTGTCCTATCGCTTCAAGTCACGATGTCGTATCGCTTCAAGTTACGGTGTCCTATCGCTTCAAGTTACGATGTCGTATCAATATGTTCAGATCTCTCCATTATTCTAAAAACGTTTTTCGAGTTGTTGAAAAAAACCAGTTTTTTTACTTAAAAACGAGAAAGAGGATGGGAAAAACATAGCCAGGTCAAACTGTCAGAATGCAATATGTAAATCAATCAGTCTTGCAAAGTTCGTTACGAAAATAACGACGGAGCACCAGTGGATGTGACAGCTGACGGAGTGTCTGTCCTCCTGTATCTGTAGCCATCTCTCCATTCATCTATGGCTCTGCCTATCTATCTACGGGCACATATCTACTTATCCATCTGTTCCTCCATCTACTTCTGAGTATGTGGGTGTGTGTGTATGTGTGTGTGTGTGTGTGTGTGTGTGTGTGTGTGTGTGTGTGTGTGTCTAATCAGCTATCGAACTCATATTCGGAACAGTTTCATGATAAACACAATGAACAAGACTCAGATAAACATCTCTTCTATCAGGTTGTGCAAGCATTACTGGTAAGGATTGCGACGCCATCCGGGCCCCTCATCACTGCTTTAACGGAGTTCACACTGCCAGAACACCATATATACATATATATATATATATATATATATATATATATATATATATATATATATATATGATGTCCGAACGAACATGGGATTTATCAACACACAATCATCGTTCGCATATATCCATTGTGTGTGTTTTTTTTTTTTTAACACCCCGGCATTACGCGTCCGTTGTTCTCTCTATTTTAGGCCCTGGTGATGGTGCGTGTGATGCCAGTAAAACTTTATAAGCTGATGGAAATCTATATTCAAGCCCTTTTGAATATTACATATATATATATATATATATATATATATATATATATATATATATATATATATATATATATATATTGCAAGAGGTCACAGTAGTGCGCTTGATCTAGGATATGCAGGTATTCCACAAGAAAATGAAACACGATAAGTTCCCAAGTGCACTTTCGTGTAATGATCACATCATCGGGGCGGAGAGATACAAGAATGAGTCACGGCACACGTATAAGCAGTAAGAAACGAGGGTGTTACAATAAGATATGGTGCACACTTAAGCGTCACTGAAAACGTGCAAGATCCCCCTTCTGAAATGGTGTGAATCTATATAGATATAATTGACGAGAAAATGAACGTGTGAGTATAGGTGAGAGAGAGAGACGGAGGATAGGAGAAGAAGAGGCATAAAGGGGGACGGAAAATGAACGTAGGTTAGAATGGGAAAGTAGATGGGGGAGAGAGAACGGGTCAGGAGGAAGGGAGGTATGGACAAATTGAAGGACAATAATACGTATGTGAGACATGACACCCGTAACGTACCTGGGGAAGGCGACATGTTGGACACAGATGGAAAACGGAAATCTGGTGTATCACACAGGTAAAGTATAGTAAAAATACCTCTCAAATTAGGACCCCACTTCTTTTTTTTCCTTCTTTTTAGGGAGGAGGGAGGAAGGAGGAGGAGGAGGGCATTCGAAAATTTGCCAACTGGAAATACCAAGAAAGTCAACGCAGCGTAAAATTGTCCAGCGGTAATTTCATCATAATCTTGGAAATGACGATGTGGAAGTGAAAGAAAAAAAAAAAAGAGAACTTAATACTCCACTAACGAGGTAGCAGCTCCGCCATTAAGAGTTCGCAATGACTACATTTTGGGAGGCGGAGGATCCTGTCAATTGCCAAGCCCAGACCCCTGCAGCAGCTGGTGCCCACCCTCATAGAATACGGCCGCCGCACAGAAAACGGTTCCCCATTCAGAGAGGGGATTCAATGGAAAATGTGATTCGTATGCACCTGAAATATTTTTGTTAATGGAATGCCTCCCTTGAATGAATAGAACGGTAATATGAAATTTAAACGGTTTACAGTGCGAATATCTAAGACGTATTTTTCCTGATCGTTTAGTTAAATAAGAATGGCGGAGTACAATACGCAAATTATGGTTTATGAATGTAACAACGGGAAACGAGAGAGAGAGAGAGAGAGAGAGAGAGAGAGAGAGAGAGCGAGCGAGAGCCATGCAAAGCCATCACAATAACTTCGTAAACTTACTTTATGTACCTCGACAGTACGAGGCCCGGTGAGAAATGTGTGAACGCCGCACCATGACCGCGTCACCCACGCGCACAGCACGGGCAACGCGAGCGTTTTATGAATAACATTACAATTTGGGTGTTTGTTGATCACATGATGAGGAGCATAAGAGAGAGTGTGTATATACGTAACGGACATATTGCGTGTGTTGGTATGTGTGGATTTTGTGGTTATGTAAGCACGTAAATTAGAACGGTTTTAAACACGGATATTGTGGGAAGAATAATTTAAACGCTTATGCACCCTTTTGCTGCAAATAAACAGAAGGGAGTGGGGTTTATATATATATATATATATATATATATATATATATATATATATATATATATATATATATATATATATATCAAGGGAGAAGCGCAATTACTATTATAGTTAATAATCATATATACAATACGAAAGAAAGTATGATTATGATCACCTCCCTTGTCACCATATACATAGTGAGAATCTGTGAGTCTTAGAATCATCACAAACACGTAACGATGGTGTTAAATACCTTTTCTTCCTTTTGTGTGTCGTTATTATCTGACTTTGACGACCTTAAATGGAACGATGTGGTATACCGGGACCGACGTGCTGTCAATGGAGTGAACCAGGGCATGTGAAGCGTCTGGGGTAAACCATGGAAAGTTCTGTGGGGCCTGGATGTGGAAAGGGAGCTATGGTTTCGGTGCATTATCACATGACAGCTAGAGACTGAGTGTGAACGAATGTGCCTGCTGAAGCCCATATAGCTTAAACCAACCAACCAACCAACCAACTGACCAACCAACTAACTAACCAACCAATTAACCAACCAACGAGCCATTATTTTTTGCTACGTGCCAGTCCTGCTCACCATCTCAACCGACCAGGGAAACATACCTTAACAATGACGCTGGCTGGCCTCACCTCTCTCTCTCTCTCTCTCTCTCTCTCTCTCTCTCTCTCTCTCTCTCTCTCTCTCTCTCTCTCTCTCCTCAGGACGAAAACATAACATCTAGACCAACCCATCTTAGCTCTGGACTGGGTGTGTGGGAAAACAATCTGTTTTCGTGTTCTGTTTTCCAGGAAGGCCAAGAGTTTATTTCTTCTGCTTAATGAAAAACGAAGTTACACACATATATATATACATTTATATAAACACCGCCTCTCTCTCTCTCTCTCTCTCTCTCTCACACACACACACACACACACACACACACACACACACACACCGTGGCTTTCATATGACGCAGGGGTAATATTCGGTAAGGGTGGGTGGAGAGGAGGAGAGGAGAAGAGAAAAAAAAATACAAACTTGCGGGCTGTTATTGTATACTAATCCCACACTAAACCCAGCGGTCAGTATGAGTGGATTTCACTCCACAAGTTGCCAGAGGAAGGGGAGGGGTTGTTGCTGTTGTTGATGGGGCATATCGCCAGCGTGAAAAAGGGAGGAGGGAGGAAAGGGAGAGGGAGGAGAGGAGAGGGATTTACAACCCCAGTGAGTGGGTATATTAAGCTAACAAGGCTCCCACTACCTCCTCGTAGTTCGGCACAGATACCGTCTCTTACAAGTGATCCGGCGAGGTGTGGGTTGTGAGGTGTGGGTTGTGAGGGGCTTGTAATAATTTTGTCATAATGCTTGGTGTATCTATTCCCGGCGGACTCGTGGGGTAAATAGTTATCTATTAGCTATTATACTTAATCGCTGTTTCCCCACGTCTGCGAGGTAGCGCCAGCAAACAGAAGAATGGCCCACACACACACACACACACACACATATATATATATATATATATATATATATATATATATATATATATATATATATATATATATATATATATATATATATATATATTTCTCGTGTTTTATTTTTCCCTCGTCCGGCAGACCTCACTCACCAGGAAAATGTCTAATGAGTGTGGATGTATACACCCGCTGTTCAGTACCCGCCATCACACGTAACTCCACCCTCTCCACCTCGCAAAATAAGTATGTAAGCTTCACCTGACGAAGTCACTCCCGATGATGCAAATTTCCGAAATATATACAGTTTTCGTTTACTTTTTTTTTCCATTGGTTAAAATTGTATCAAAAAATATATATATTCTCGTAAATTCGGCTTTGTTTTGATAATAAAAAACGTGCACAGAGCTCTCCGTACTTTACTGCTGTCTCCTGGTTGAAGAGGATATCATTCATGGAGTTGGATTGCTGGCTGCCCTTTTGGGGCTCATTAGCCTCGGTTTTCTCCTCTAAGTCTTTTTCCTCTAAGTCTCTTGAAGCCACGAAGGGGGAAAAGTATGTACTAAATCATTCTCTGGGGGGGTTGGGGTCGTCTCCCCCAAACCAACGTCATTACGATGCTGTTTTGGATCGATGTGGTATACCGGGACCGACGTGCTGTCAATGGACTGAATCAGGGCATGTGAAGCGTCTGGGGTAAACCATGGAAAGTTGTGTGGGGCCTGGATGTGGAAATTTCTTGTTAATATGCTGTCCCCTCTCCTCCTCCACCATCCATAGACGTGTGTGTGTGTCTGTCTTGAGCCCTGGAGCTACCATGAGGAGGAGGAGGAGGAGGAGGAGGAGGAGGAGGAGGAAAGAAAACGAGGAAATGATGCGAAGCTCGGAGCTCCGTAGCAAAAAAGAAAATGGGGTGGAGGGTTTTACTCTCGCGTTCCTTAACTCCCGTAAGGTCGAATGGAGTCCGGTAGCAATATATATATATATATATATATATATATATATATATATATATATATATATATATATATATATATATGACAACTGGGGAACCACAAGTCTTGAGGTATGGTGAGAGTGGGTGAAGAAAAGGGGAAGGGAGGGATACCCCCCTTTGGAGATGGGAGGAAAGGGAAGGGGTAGGGTGAGGGAGAGGAGGAGGCAGGAGGAGGAGGAGGAGGAGGAGGAGGGAGGAGGAGGAGGAGGAGGAGGGTGGTGGGTGGGTTAGGAAGTGACCCCCGGGGAGCATGGGCTTCTGTGTTGCTTAGTAGGAATTAGATGAATTAATTACGCGTCCGGGAATTCGGAGGATGATGCTTCACGGCGAGCAAGCCGTGCCCCGCCACCCCACCTCTCTCTCTCTCTCTCTCTCTCTCTCTCTCTCTCTCTCTCTCTCTCTCTCTCTCTCTACCTGTCCCCCATTACCTGTGTTTCCGGCGCTCCTCCCGTCTGTCTGCCACGAACTGGTCTGTCTGGCAGGGGCATGTAGCATATCCACACACACACACACACACACACACACACACACACACACACACACACACACATATTCCTATAAGTCCACGGGGAAAATGAAACACGAAAAGTTCTCAAGTGCACTTTCGTGTAATAATCACATCATCAGGGGAGACACGAAAGTGCACTTGGGAACTTTTCGTGTTTCATTTTCCCCCGTAGACTCATAGGAAAATCTTGATCACGCGCAAAATTGTGATCCTTTCCAACACATACACATATGTAAGTACATATACATACTTAAGTAAATAAGGCATGTATACATGTATGCCTTACACACACACACAGACACATAAGACTTACTCTTGACACATGTATTGGCCACGGACGCTGACGCAAATGGTCACCCGCAGAAACGATCGCTCCAGTGGGTGTGTTTCCCCAGCTTGTCTTCCATCCACTCCTTCGCCTGCCCACGCAACCATCTTTGAGTAATATCCTACCGGGGGGGGGGAAAGTTAGCCCACTTACTGATATTTGCCGTAATTGGCAACTGTGTCGTTTTTGATGTGAGAAGTTTCCTCCGCACCCACGCACCCACCACGCCCGCCCCCCGCACCCACGCACCCACCTCGCCCGCCCCCGGCACCCACGCACCCACCTCGCCCGCCCCCCGCACCCACGCACCCACCTCGCCCGCCCCCCGCACCCACGCACCCACCTCGCCCGCACCCCGCACCCACCCACCTCGCTCTCGTCTCGCCACAGCAACTTCCCGAGATCCACCTCCCTCTCTCTTTCTTATCAGTAAAGTGATGATATTGGAGATAAAGGTCCTCTTGGAATGGGAGAAGGTCCAATTACCAATTTTGTATCCTTAGATATTATCTCTATAACATTAGGGATGAAGAGACTAATCATAGAATGGGGTGAGAAAAAATATAATCTGGTTACCAGTTTTAAGTTTTGAATACTACGACGATATTACTAGGGATAAAGGAATATTACGACGATATTACTAGGGATAAAGGAATATTACGACGATATTACTAGGGATAAAGGAATATTACGACGATATTACTAGGGATAAAGGAATATTACGACGATATTACTAGGGATAAAGGAATATTACGACGATATTACTAGGGATAAAGGAATATTACGACAATATTACTAGGGATAAAGGAATATTACGACGATATTACTAGGGATAAAGGAATATTACGACAATATTACTAAGGATAAAGGAATATTACGACAATATTACTAAGGATAAAGGAATATTACGACAATATTACCAGGGATAAAGGAATATTACGACAATATTACTAGGGATAAAGGAATATTACGACAATATTACTAGGGATAAAGGAATATTACGACAATATTACTAGGGATAAAGACTAATTTAGAATGAGTACATCAAATTACTCAGTAGTTTCAAACTTTACAATATTACAGAAGACATTTCTCAACCTTCATATGAGAATTAAAATAAAAAATCAAAATTTAGGGGAAAAAAAAAAAACACCCAGCTCAAATTTGGCTCTACTTGGGAGTGTATCATTGATTTCGACAAGGCAGATATGTACCAACAAGACAACTAGATTGCTTATCTTATCCTTTTTTTTTAACCTTCTGACATCTGCCGGATCAACCAGGGCCGACAGCGTCAACGACAGAACCACCAATGGTACGATTTCGAACCACGACAGAGGTTCGTTATGCTTCTGAGGGAGACACATGCTCCCAACTGGTTCTTATGGCCCTTTGAATTTAAACGTCCCGTGTGCTTTCTTGCGTTTAAACTCAGTCAACTGCCGGCCAAGCCTTTATTACCCCGGAAATTACATAACTCACGTTTAATATCATTATACATTAAATGGAAATCATAATTACAAAATATCAACGCAAAAAAAAAAAAAAGAAAATTACATGGAATTTACTGATAAATATTCGTTCTCGTTTATGTATATATTAGACGAGTAAAATATTTTGAGGATTAGAATTATGTAATGATATCAGTTCGCAGGAAAATGATATATGGCGAAGGCGATCTTCACGAAAGTCATGGTATATTGTTTTCTTTTATTGTCCTAAATAAGAAAAAGAATAAAAATAAATCATGTTTTAATGATACTGTAATTATTTGTTTACTCTCACTCACTTTACATAATGTCATCGAGTTAAACCGAGTCATTTATCATTATCTTCTTTTTTTATGACTGAATGTTGACTTTATTCATTCATTTATTTATTCTCTGGTACGTTGGTTTTATTCATTCATTCATTTATTCATTCCTTCTTTGATAATATCCATGATTCTGGGAACATGATTTTCATCATATATTCACTGTGGAGTTACGAGCTTCCTCCGTTACGTCAGTTTGTGTGTGTGAGCATCTTCGAGCGCCATCCCGTCGTAACTTGGACGTCGCGACGTACCGGAGGTGCAAAGTTGACGGTCATCACTCACCTTACGACAGTACTGCTAGCTGGTGTCGTACGTCGTAACTATACGACTGGGATCAGACTTGCTATCCTTACGCATCACACATATATCTATTTTCTATATCTATTTTCTATACTCCCCCCCCCCCCCCCCCTGGTTTAAACCCTCTCTTCTTACTATAGTTTTCTTGATTTCTGCTCTTTTTTTTAAGGCAGGTTGTACAACCACTTCTGTCTGTGTCTACAACCTTTTCACGTAAGTAGACACAATTGGCGTGAAATGATCCGTGCGTTGTAACTGGTCCGGCCATCGACAGCATTCGATAGATAGATAGATCTGCTCCTCAAGGCCACACTAAAATACTGTGCAAAAGTCTTCTCATATACGAGGCTTCCGCCCACGACCTGGTCGAGTACTCGTTCCTTGGTCCTTCATCTGGCAGAAATGATCCGTCGAACCCACTTCGTTTTCTACAGTTACCCCCCACCCAACCCCCTTCTCTTCGCAGAGACTTTCGAGATTGTATCACTCCTTAATCTCCCTCTCCCACACACACCCCCTCTTCCGTCCTCGCTGTAACAGCACCGTATCGCTTTTATTTATTAAAGCGCCGCTTGTAATACCGTGACTCATTAAGGTTATTCCTGCTTGGCTTTTATGGCTATTAAAATTCAAACTGCGCCGTTCGTGTGGTAACATGGGCTAGCTGGCTGGCCCGTCGTCTGGTCTGGCTGGAGAGAGTATTCAAACCCTGTGTTTGAAGTTGGGTTATTGCTGGTTCAACCTGGCCGAGTGTGGACATAGTTCGGGGGGGCTATGAGGTGGTTGGTGGTGGCCAGCTGCCCTCCCCCCCTCGCTTCTCTCTCTCTCTCTCTCTCTCTCTCTCTCTCTCTCTCTCTCTCTCTCTCTCTCTCTCTCTCTCTCTCTCTCTCATCCTCCTCCTCCCCCCCTTTGGCTGATGAGGGAGGCGGTGCCATTGACCAGGCTTGCGGGGGGTGGGGAGAGGGGAGATGATGTGGCCCTGGGTTATCACATCCCCACACTAAAGGTAATGGGTCGAATGATCGTTCTTGTGAAAGGGGGGGAGAGAGGAGGAAGTTACCGAGTGAATATTGACGCCCGCGATGGTCGGGGGTGGAATTCCTCTTTGGTTTTCGTAGTTTCGTGGACGAGATGCTGGAAGGCCACCTGGCTAAGTTAAAGTCTTGTGTTTATGAGGGAGTAGACGGATTCGTGTGGCCATCGTCCCGCACGAAAATGTCAAAACGGTAACCCATGAGCTCTACATAAACACAGGGGCGTAGCATAACCTTAAAAAAAACCCCGCATGTATGAAGATTTAAGCGAAAACATGGCTCCTGATATAGAAAAAATACTTAAGCTTTTTTCTTTTCTACGGGAGTTTTAGAGGCACGTCTTAATCTTTCTAGCTCAATAAAGGACTGAAGTGATCATTGTTTAATCAGGCTATTGGTGTCTGCAGCTCGTATGGATATGTACTGCAAGTCTGCCTGGATGACTGGGCTCATCCATCTCTGGAGAAATGCAACTTGTTTTCTTTCGTGAAAGTGGGTGTTTTGCTGGTCCTCAGTACTTGATATACCAGCTGGCAGTGACCTGTAGAGCCTCGGACCCGACATATCAGGCTTACCAAGTGAGAGAGGAGCAATCTGACTTGTATCTACAGATGCAGAGACGGTCGTCAACAACACCAACGGAAAGAAAACGAGATAATCATAAGAAACTGAGGCAAACATGACAACAGACGAAGGGTAGCAAGAACAGGTTGTGAAGGAAGTGACCCCTCGCTCCAGTACACAGGATGTACAAGAAGGAGGAACTTAAGAATTTGGGTTCCAGCACAGTAGGGGACTCGACCAGTTCGACCATCGTAATACAACAGGGCAACTCGACCATCGGAATATAACAGATTCAACCAGCTCGACTATCGTAATACATCAGGGAACTCGACCAGCTCGACCATCGGAATACAACAGATGCAACCAGCTCGACTAACGTAATACATCAGGGAACTCGACCAGCTCGACCATCGGAATATAACGGATTCAACCAGCTCGACCATCGTAATACATTAGGGGATTCGACTACCTCAACCATCCAAATACAACGGATTCAACCACCTCGACCATCCAAATACAACGGATTCAACCAGCTCGACCATCCAAATACAACGGATTCAACCAGCTCGACCATCGTAATACATTAGGGGATTCGACCACCTCGACACATCCAAATACAACAGGGGACTCGACCAACTCGACCATCGGCATACAACAGGGGACTCGACCAGCTCGACCATCGGAATACAACAGATTCAGCCAGCTCGACCATCGGCATCAAGTAGAATCACTTAAAACATCAAGGAAATTTGACACCCACCCGTTCATCCAAATCTGTGACGTCACTCACGGGTCTGGAACACCCTTTCATCCAAATCTGTGATGTCACTCACGGGTCCTGGAATAGCTGTGGTGGCTACGTGGTCCTGAAGTGTTGCGGGCGGCTTCCAAACAGCTGGGGTCGACCAACGACCCAAACCCAGCAGCCTTAAAAGCCCAACCTGTTGAAAATACCGAAAGGCATCTACAGTGACCACAGAAAACGTCATACGAAATTCAGGAAAAAGAGATGAAGAAGGGAGAACACAGAGCCTTCAGTGAGAGAAGTGAATACAGTGATGTACACGGGTGAAACCAGGAGAGCAGGTGCCAATGCAGTACCGGGAAGAGAAGACAACGATGGGGTGGAGTGAGTCATGGAACAGCGCTGGGCGAGCCAGAAACACCCTTGAAGACGAACCTACTAAGATGACTTCTTCTAAATAGTTATCGTGTTTTTCCACCCCGTGTTAGAACACACACACACACACACACACACACACACACACACACACACACACACACACACGTAGGTAATTTCGTCACCACTCCACCGACCTTCGAGAGAGAGAGAGAGAGAGAATCGTCAGATAACCGATAAGACTGCATCTCCATGGGGGTGTCTTACAACTCCAAGCCTGCGCTACGGTCAGCAGCAGGGGAAAGGATGCTCTTCCTCCGGAGTGAGGAGTTTTTCGACCAGGTTGTACTCCGATGATACAGTCGTACCGAAGGTGACATTTCACTCGCAGGCGGAGTCCGGTAGCACCCCATAACACCCATGACCTTACATGACCTACAGGTGTCTATCATGCTTAATTAACCATACCGTGGCCTAATTTTCTTCTCTACGTATTACTTGTTACTCTTTACTTCTTCTATTAATTTGCCATAAGATCTTTCATTTCTCCTGTGGTTACACGAAAGTGTACTTGGGAACTTATCGCGTTTCATTTTCCCCGTGGACTCCTAGGAATATATATATATATATATATATATATATATATATATATATATATATATATATATATATATATATATATATATATATTTTTTTTTTTTTTTTTTTTCTTTTAAACTATTCGCCATTTCCCGCGTTAGCGAGGTAGCGTTAAGAACAGAGGACTGGGCCTTTGAGGAATATCCTCACCTGGCCCCCTTCTCTGTTCCTTCTTTTGGAAAATCAAAAAAAAAAATGAGAGGGGAGGATTTCAAGCCCCCCGCTCCCTCCCCTTTTAGTCGCCTTCTACGACACGCAGGGAATACGTGGGAAGTATTCTTAATCCCCTATCCCCAGGGATAATATATATATATATATATATATATATATATATATATATATATATATATATATATATATATATATATATACACGAGTGTGAAAATGCCTTCCCCCAGTGGTGTGAGTATGATAAGTTCCCATAAGGCTTCGAGTCATCAGACTTGCCAGTATTCTGCCGCCTTGCTCTTACCCTGATAAGCAATGGGCTGGCATGAGCGATGTGATGGTGACGGCGTTGAGGCTGGCTGCCGGGCCAGCCACTCAGTATATATACCTTCACAATCACCCACACCTGCCTCCCTCCCTCCCTCCTATCTCACTCACCCACCCACCCCACCTCCGAGACACGGCAGCCACTCTGGTGCTGTGACTATGTACTCACTGATGCTGTGACTATATACGCTCTGGTGCTATGACTATATACGCTCTGGTGGTGTGACTATATACGCTCTGGTGCTGTGACTATACACGCTCTGGTGCTGTGACTATACATGCTCTGGTGGTGTGACTCTACATACGCTCTGGCGCTGTGACTATATACGCTCTGGTGCTGTGACTCTCCATACGCTCTGGCGCTGTGACTCTACTTACGCTCTGGTGCCGTGACTATATATTCATTATTGGCTATTATGCTTGTATGTTGTAATGTGGGTGATTCCCAGCTCGCTTAACTAAGTTAACGTGTGACTTAATGTTTGGTTGAGTGTTATATTAATGCCAGGGGAGAGAGGAGATGGGGGAGGATAGAATGCTGGCCATGTATTTCCTTGCGTGTGTCGTACAGGGAGACTTACGACGGGTAGGGAGATGTGGCTGGGAGAACCTCCCCACCTCCTGTATTATCGCCTTCAAGAAAGCAAGAAGAGACGAAAGAGGTAAACGAGAATGTTTCCTCCAAGTTTTAGATGCCTATTTTTTGAAGGTAGAATTCGCGAAGGTGGGGATTACGTTACGTTATGTCAATAGTCCGGCGCTGCAGTGTGTACGGAAGAGCTCGCACATTCCTCGTTAGCGTGAGTAAGTGCTTGAGAGAACCTTCGAAACTCTCACGTTACTGTAAATGGACGTATACGAAGTCCAGTCTTCGCTTCGACGGTGCGTCGTCCTTAAACACCCCCCTACCCAGAACACCCCCCCCCCTACTCCTGAAAGGGGCCGCCCCCTTGTGTTATGTAAGGTATAATCGACTTTATCGCCACTACTTGCACGACACCAACCTCCTCTTCTTCCCCCCCCCCAACACACACACACACACACACACACACACACCCTCCCTCGCTCTTTCTCTTCCCTCTCCATCCAACCCTCCCACGTCTCTCTCCCTCCCTCCCAGGGCATTCCCATAGTTACTCACCAACGGTCGTCACACACGCACGTTACCCCGTCACTCTTACCTTGCCAACGGCAGACACACACACACACACACACACACACACACACACACACACACACACACCAACCCCGCCAAGTCATGCGTCGCGTCGCTCACAAAAACACCTCCTCACTTATCTAACCTTTTGCCTCTCGAGCCCACACGTTATCTTGCGTCACTTACACACTATCAACCGTAACTCACAGCAGCCACACCACACCACACCGTACCTCACGTTACTCACTCGCCACACTCCCACCCTCCCCTCTCCTCCCCCTCAACTTCCGTCTCTCACACACCTAGCGAATCCACCACCTGCCCAGACTGCCCACTGGGCCCACCACTCTCATCGTCAACCGTCTCGCACCCACCCACCCTCCCACGTACCCACTACCCACCTCCTCCAACATGCCCACCCCACAGCCAACACCACCCACGCAATCTCCCATAAAATTTCCGTGGCAGTATACTTTCTCCATACTCCATGGCGTCTCTTCTCTCTCTTCTCCTATTTTCTATATCGGCTGGCAGTTGAGCCGGAGGGAGAGGTGGGTGAGGAGGTACCCTTCTGCTTTACTATATCCTCTTCTTCCATAATTCTGACACCATATGGCACATAACGGCGTCATGGACCATCAAGTTTACCGCCATTTCTCCTTCCCACGTACACCCGTAATACTCCAGCTTGCCCGACCACTTAGCACACCTCGCTCCCACCTCCCTCCGCCGAGGACGGAGGTTCCCGGACGCACACAGCTCATAATAAGTGTTTACATGCAGAGCCACGGGCAGCGACGCCTGCCGCCCCAGTACGTGGTCGTGCATGATGCGCCCATGAGCAACGACAGGTAAGGCGCTCGAACGATGGTGAGGGTGGTGTGTGGGCGGTGGTGGTGTGTGGGTAATGGTGGCGTGAGGGCTGTGGTGGTCTGTGGGCGGTGGTGGCGTGTGGGTAATGGTGGTGTGTGGACGGTGGTGGTGTGTGGGCGGTGGTGGTGTGTGGGCTGTGGTGGTGTGTGGGCGGTGGTGGTGTGTGGGCGGTGGTGGTGTGTGGGCTGTGGTGGTGTGTGGGCGGTGGTGGTGTGTAGGC
>NC_092227.1:7716420-7721420 GCF_036320965.1 Panulirus ornatus
TGTGTGTGTGTGTGTGTGTGTGTGTGTGTGTGTGTGTGTGGAGGTTATTCTGCTGGGGTTGCGTGTATAGTGTAGGTGAGTGGAGCGAGTATGGACTGTGGTGATGTCTTGGTGGGTACACCAGAAGGGCTGACTGGAACTCCACAAGACGGTGTGGATGAGAAGTGTTTGTGGTGTCTGCCGCAACAGATCTCGCTCACTGGACATGCGAAGGGTGTCTGTCTGTCTGTCACTGTGTGGGGCGATGGTAGACACCCACAGCTATTTCACTCTCACCACAGAATTCACGGCGTCAAGGCAAAGGACCCTCTCTCATCGTACGAACCTCGACGACCTGCTTAGCACGACCCACACCTACTGTCATGCACGACCCTCCCTCCTCACCCAACTTCACCGCACCTTCCTTACCCTCCTAGGCTTCACCAGCTATACCCACCACCACCTCCGCTGCTGCTGCTTCTCCTGCACATACCAGACGCCCAAGGAGGAGGGAGGGTTGAGAGAAAGAGGAATCACAGGGTAAACGCACTGGCGTGTTGACATAATGTAGAGGCTTGACGACGCCTGGCTACGTGTCGTCTGTAGTTTCATTCACATTTTTGGATGACTTTATCACAGGTTTGCGACAGGTTATAAAAGGCTTATGGGGCGCTATTGTGCATGAAGGTATTTGAAATAAATAAAAAACGCCTTTAACTGATAATTACATTAGTGTGAACATCTCCAATTACGTCTACAGCTTCATAAATTTTATTACCATCATGTACAGAGCATTTTAGAGAGGTATGTGGGTAGATTCGCATGTATCTAAGTCTCCCATGACATCTATCGCTCCTTTCGTTGTCCCACCTCAACCCCACAGGTTGGAGACGCGCTTGAGAGCCAAACCTCTCTTTCTAAACCCCTCGGTTCCTCCCTCCCACTTATGACCTCCCTAAGGCTCTGCACACAGTAGTGTGGCCCTGTTATTGTTGTCCACATCAGCCCTATCACCTGCTGCTTCCCGAAACCACCTGAGCAGTACCTTGAGGGGCCATACTTTGTATATGTCAAAGAGACGCGACCGTCAGCCACCTCCGGTGGCTATACGGGGCGTGTGATGTCATATGTATTCCTCAGGTGTCTGGGTCATATCACTCAATATCCCTCCTTCTCCTGTATTCCTCACTTGCCCCTAACTTATGTACTTCTATCCCTATTCGATCTTTTTCCTTATCTTCCCATTCGTGACCTTTATCTTATTTCCTTGTTCCATTTACTATCTTTCTTCTCCATACTTTAATGGTGCCTCTCCTTCCCCGGGACGAAGAGAGATACACACGGCACTATGATATATTCATTGTTAAATGTTACATTATCTGGAAATCATATCAGAAATTGTTGTAATGTTAGATGCAGGGATACAGAATAACATTACAGCTTGGTCCCCAAACCCAGCTGTGGGGGTAGAAGACCTCCCAAACCATCGTATGGTATACGTAAGGTAAGGTAAGGTCCCAGACCCAGCTGTGGGGGTAGAAGACCTCCCAAACCATCGTATGGTATACGTAAGGTAAGGTAAGGTCCCAGACCCAGCTGTGGGGGTAGGAGACCTCCCAAACCATCGTAAGGTATACGTAAGGTAAAGTATGGTCCCAGAAGCTGTACGGGCAGAAGACCCCCGACACCATCGTAAGGTAGACGTAAGGTAAGGCAAGGTGCCAGACCCAGCTTTGGGGATAGAAGACCTCCCAAACCATTATAATGCACGAGTAAGGTAAAGAAAGGCCCCAGACCGAGCTGCGGTGG
The DNA here is from genome assembly GCF_036320965.1 of Panulirus ornatus. Classification (NCBI taxonomy): domain Eukaryota; kingdom Metazoa; phylum Arthropoda; class Malacostraca; order Decapoda; family Palinuridae; genus Panulirus; species Panulirus ornatus. The sequence continues at coordinate 7,718,209 of NC_092227.1, forward strand.
TGAGAGGCATCCAAAACCAATATGTATCAGTGTTCATCGAACCATAAATCGCCTTGAAGCTAAATGACGGAAGCGACTTCTTGAACAGGAATTGCCATCACGTTACACATAGCAAGTCTCGTGAAGGACGCTGCAAGACTTGCAACGGGCCACTGAAAGCATACCCATGCATTCTGTTCCAGGACCAGACTCCTGGAACTCGCTTGTCCATTTCTTTCAACACGAGCACTAAACATCCACTGGAAAAACGAAGTCTAGACTCTGGCACAGTTCCAGAAAGTTTGGGACTGACTCGCATCACTCGTCTCCACACAGGAGACATAGAAAAAAAAAGGTCCTAAAAGAAACTAGCGATCGCGCGTCATTAAAATTTTCGATAGAATCCACGAGATGTAAGCAGCTTTCCATAATTACTTTCCATACCAAAGACGTAAGCTGCCTTACGACTCCCAGAATCTAATGTTCTCCACAACCCAGGAAGTGATGGCTGCAGCACGGGAATATCGTGCCTCTCTCTGTTGGCTTGATCACTACCACGGAACCGCGAGGGGGATATTGGAGGACAAACAAGTATATTGGTGTGACATACGCAGACGCTGGAAAACCCTTTGGCAAATTTTGACCATAGTGCCACAGCTCACCAAAATGCGTTAAGATGGGAATACCTGGAAAAGCTGGAGGATGGATTTACAGATTTTCGACCAACGGATCACAACACGTTGTTGTAAGTCAGGCTGTTGCCAATACGTCCAAAAGGAGAAAGCTCGGTTTCCCAAGGAAGTGACCTGGTACCTCTACCGTTTCTTATCATCGTTTCTCACCCTGACGTGGAGACGTGCGACAGTCTCATATCGTCCTTTGGAGATGATAATAAGAGTAAGTAAGGAAAGTGTGGCCTCTGAAACTAACGTGAATGCTGATGGCGAAAAGTCCCACTGATTTCAAATATGGAAAAAGTGAGGAAATGTGGACAGAACAGAATCCTGGACGGAAACGGACGCCATCATATCTCGCTCGAGAAGTGTGAAGGTCCTTTGGGTAAGGATATCCGATGACCATAACCTACAGCGAACACAGAAGAGCAAGAGTTACCTATCCTGAAGAGATTACCAGGCCGGATATCGAAGTCCGTCAAGACGAGGCATGAAAAATGAAAACGCTTTTCGAGACACTAATTCTCTCCCGGGTAAAGTACTTCTGTGCGCAAACATCACATTTCAGGAAATCGCAGATTTAGAAGGCGTGAAAAGGTCTTTCAGAGTCCGGCTAGACGGTGTCATTGACCTGATCTACTGAGAACGACTGAAAACGCTGAAGCTGTCTGTCCCTTCTGGAATCTGCTTTCTGGGGATATATTTTCCTTTTGCAAAATCCTGGAAGGCAAGGTTCCCGACTTACTGATCAAAAGGCGTAATAGACGCATCACGAGGGAAAACTCTAACCATCCGGGACTCTTAAGATTGCTCAACAAACTACTTGCAGCCATTAGCAACGCTAACAAGCTGAGCGGTGGACCACGTTAAGGACCTGAACATGTCTCTACGAAGTGTACCAGACCCACCAGGACGTGGTGGCGACGGAGGCATGGGTGCAGCGACCCCCAACAGCCTGGTTGACCATAGGAACAAGGACGGGAGCTTGACCCCCAGGCCTAGCTGTGAGGGTAAGATGAACGATCTGCGACAGTGAACGTAACGTATACGTGAGGTCGTAAGGAATGCAAGGGTGACGCAAAATACGAAGGGAGGGAATGAACCTGTTTCACTCAAGTCCTTTAACTGAGACCCGTTAACCTCGATATGATTTTCAGGTCACTAGATAACTAAACATATTTTTGTGAGAGTTGAGGTACGAAACCTTCATCCCCCATAGCTTTTATGATTGCATTTATCTGCGAAGAATACGCATATGTACCCTTGCCCGCTTGAAGACCAAATTCACCCGCTTATCGTCTGTGTTAACGTTCCAGCAAAATGCGAAGAGCGAATATAAAGAATATTAGTATACGTCAATTTTCCTCTTTTAGTTTCATATTGGTAAACCAGTTTAATCTCATGGGAAAAGAGACGCCAGACGTAATGAGGTGGCGATGCCTTTATTAGAATAATAGCAGTTTCAAGACGGAAACAACGTGTTTAGATTATATCTGCAGAGTTTACGATCCTCATTGATTCGCGATACCGATCCTCAATCTATCCTGACTTCTGGACCATCCTGTGTCCTTATACTTGACTAAGACCTACTTCACGAGTGAGGGAAGAGGTACACTTATGTTTACTTAGTGACTGACGTGTTCTTTTTTTTTTTTTTTTGAACGTCTTCTTCTCTATCCAAGGAGATGACTGCCATGAGTGCTCCTTACGAGAGAGAGAGAGAGAGAGAGAGAGAGAGAGAGAGAGAGAGAGAGAGAGAGAGAGAGAGAGGGAGAGAGAGAGAGAGAGAGAGAGAGAGAGAGAGAGAGAGAGAGAGAGAGAGAGAGAGAGAGAGAGAGAATGATTAGAGTCGCTCTATTTAAAACTTAAAAATAACTCATATATATACATATACACACACACACTTATATGATATATATATATATATATATATATATATATATATATATATATATATATATATATATATATATATGAGGAAAACGTTTCACCAGTCTATCGATGATAATGATGATGATAGACACAAAGCCATTTTTAAAACATTACGCAAAAACATTGAAAAAAAATATTATAATATCCCCGAACCAATTTCCAGGAAAGATGGATATTGTTCAATGGGAAGAAAAAAAAGTAAAAAAAAAAAGAAATCTAAAAATTGAAAATAAAGTAATACTAGTTTTTTTGGGGAGTGTAAAAAATATATATTGATAAAATGCTCAGTTTGGTGTGCTATATGGAAATTCTGGAGCAATATATTTCCGAAATATTTTTCTGTATCACCTTCGGCAAACAGAATATGTTTGAGAAATTGGACAGTGAGGTTGGGGCTGTGTGAAGTCGCGGTGTACGTCGTCCTTTTAGGGAAAATGTTTCCAAACGCAACAGAATACAGATTATTCACACACACACACACACACACACACACACACACACACACACACACACACACACACAGAGCTGAATTATATCTCTTTCATGTATCTCTCCTGATGATGTGATTATTATACGAAAAAGCACTTGGGAACTTACCGTGTATCATTCTTCCCCGTGGACTCATAG
>NC_092227.1:7726420-7748920 GCF_036320965.1 Panulirus ornatus
TGGGCAAGTACCGACAGAGTGCACCAGACCAGACCAGGCAGGCTGTGAGGGCGGAGGGGGACGCTAGGCTATGTGGGCCTGAGGGTTGCGGCTTCCAATAGCTTGGTCGACCAACGGACCCTTATCCAACACCCTGGGCCCAGCCTGGGCTGTCGGGGGGGTCAAGACTCCCCAAGACTTCGCCAGGTATTCCAGGTACTGACTAGGAACCAGACGAGCAGGTCATCATTCTTGCCCTCCTATTTACAGATGAGATGTTTTAGAATTCTAATCTTAAGGATCATGGCGACATCCTGTTGATGATGACAGTTAGGTGAAGTTACGATCGTGGGGCTGGGGGAGCGACTCGAACGAGAGGCACCTGACCTCAGAGTTACGTTCGTGAGAGAGAAGAGAGAGAGAGAGAGAGAGAGAGAGAGAGAGAGAGAGAGAGAGAGAGAGAGAGAGAGAGAGGGGGGGGGGGGCTCAAGAATGGCTCGCTCTTCTCCCTCTGGATAGAACCCGAACATGGCCTTTCGATCTTTATTAAGTTTTGATCGGAAGGCGAGGTATTTAAATCCCTTTTTGGCAGCTTGAAAGTGGCGTGGCGCTCCCTGGATGACCCCTAAGGAAAGGTTCTGCCCTCTGGGTTATCTGAAGGAGACACACACACACACACACACACACACACACACACACACACACACACACACACACACGTTCTTGAAGGGAACCTGAGTCAACGCTTACATTCCTTGGGCGGTCATTAGACCGGTCCTTACGTCGACGTGAAGCCTACACGTTCTCCCTTATCCACTTAATTATATTTCCCATTTTCTCTACCAGATGGCGACGGTTCATCTCGACTCACACTCACACCATCTCACTGTGAGTTACGTCAGTACTCGCACCATCTCTCTGTGAGTCACGTCAGTACTCACACCATCTCACTGTGAGTCACATCAGTACTCACACCATCTCACTGTGAGTCACGTCAGCACTCACATCATCTCTGTTGAGTCACGTCAGTACTCGTACCATCTCACTGTGAGTCACATCAGTACTCACACCATCTCACTGTGAGTCACGTCAGCACTCACACCATCTCACTGTGAGTCATGTCAGCACTCACACCATCTCACTGTGAGTCATATGAAGAGGAAAATCAAAACAGGACACGAATGGGTTTTCACGAGTCTCCTAACCCACAACACCCAGGGCCGAGCCCGCGCTACTGCGTTGGGTGGTTCGTTGGTCGACGACCAAGGCTTTGGAAGCCGTTGCTCGCACGGCCACTCAGCCACAACACCCCTGGCTGATCTGGCACACATTGTAAACACATGTCCAAAAACCGTCATACACGTCGCCACTGTGTATCCCGTGGTGTTTCTGATGGCTGGCAGCCAAGCAGTGAGCTGAAGAAGAACCTCAGCGTCTCGAGTGTTGAAGGCGTCCTCTCTCTCTCTCTCTCTCTCTCTCTCTCTCTCTCTCTCTCTCTCTCTCTCTCTCTTCTTCGCTACTCATCGCAACAACCTTTACACAGACTCCTCCGTGTCTGTAGTGGTAATGGAGACTAAATCTGTTGGGTGTAGTAGGTTGGAGACCCGACCGACCCACATCCCCGGCCTCCTCTACCTTCTCGTGTGTCGGTATATAATGCCGTACCTCTCCCGTCTCCGGGGTTCTACCAGGGACCACAGTAACCTCGTGGATATACCAATTGTTCAAACCCCTCCGTAGTTTTCAGCTCCTGTACCGCGTCTGTTAGGCAGTCAGAGGCGATTGAGGAAATGAGCTTCTGAGAAGGAACTGGAAATGAACTTCTGGGAACGACTGGACGAACTGAAGGCTGTATGTATGTAACCCCACCCTCTCCCTCCTGGAGCTCAGATGGAATAGGTAGGCGAGACATTACTCTTAGAAATCCTCCAGAAGCAGCGAGGAAACACTGCACCTTTCTTCTTGTTTTCTCCTGTCGTAAATCCTCTGTTTTCTGTTCCACTGAGAAAATGACTTCATGCGTCTTTCGTGTAGGGGTGAGCTGACCCGTTAGCCCACCATGATAACCGTTATCATTCTCAACTTCTTTTTTTTTTTCAAGGGAGAGTGGAATACGCTTATCTCTTTTTTTATCTGTTTTGTTATCTTTTGCTTTTCCAACTCTACCCTCATCGTTATGAACACAGGGCAGAGTCAAGAAGGACGTATGAAGGAGTTAAACTATACTACGAATGATTCACTAATGATAAATGAACTGCTAAATTCCTAAAATAACGCAGATTTAGTTATCACGACTCAATCCATGCATTCTGTCAGTGCTTTAATTCATAAGCCACAAGGTGCAGTGCAAGAGTGCAGGAATGTATAGAGAAGTTATGGAATGTAGAATCGAATCATGTTTCGATGGCTGTAAATCCGGTTTCAAACAAATTTGAAGGGGACTTCAAACGCCATACGTAAGGAGGAACTTTGTAGGACTATAACCAAGAATTTCATCCAAAGTAGTAGTATTTAAGAGCACATTAGACTGAACGACACCACGAAATAACCATAGACTAATAATAATTCTCTAGAATGACTTCCTTTTGAACATGTTTTCTTAGACTTAAAGTATGACATCACCAGCTCAAACACACTGGGGCTCAGGTCACAACCCAGAGGTAGCATTACGGCATGTATACTCCTTCGTGGAGGTGAGTTCATCATTTAAGAATGTCACAACGTGATGGAAATGGGAAACATCAACCCCCACTCGGTTGCACCATAGTAGGAAACATTTCTGAGTGACAGAACACCGGGCGGGGAGTGAATACGTGTAACTAAAGAAGCGTTCCAAGCTTGAACTCGAGATACGTATGCTAGTGAGACGGAATAAACACTAAGAAGGTCCTAAGCAGAACAAGAAAGTTAACGCATTTTCTTCATAATGGAGGCTTATAAACGAGTTTCAGACTTAAAGAAAACGGAGCCCAAAAATACACACAGAAAACACAGGCCATTCAACACACCGGGGGAAAGAAAACGTCGGAAGAAATGGCGAAAGACAGAGAACGTAATCAAGACGCGAAATCAAACAATGAACAAAACCTGGATTGCTATGGCTTTAAGACGGCAGGAGTAGTATCATCATGCCTCTCTCTCTCTCTCTCTCTCTCTCTCTCTCTCTCTCTCTCTCTCTCTCTCTCTCTCTCTCTCTCAGTTGCTTAATCGCGAGGGCAGAGCTGGAGCAGCACTCACGAACGCACGAAATGCTGAGTGTGTTGCACACAGACTCTGCAATAACCTCTAGCATATGTAACCACATAAGGTCACGGCTCACAATATGCGTGAGATGGGCACAAGTGTAACAACCAAGAACATGGTTATACAACTTCTTAACCACCACATCACAACACGTTGTAAACTGGGCTGTTGTTTCCAATGCCCAGAATGTTAAAAAAAAAAAAGAAAACTCAATTTCCCATAAAGTTACATTCTTTTTTTTTTAGTAAGTCTACTGTTTTTCATTCTCATTTTGAACACACACACATATATACGTAAGGTAAGGTAAGGTCCTAGACCCAGCTGTTGGGGATAGAGGACCTCCCAAACCATCGTAAGGTATACGTAAGGTAAGGTAAGGTCCCAGACCCAGCTGTGGGAGAGGGGCAGAAGACCTCCCAAACCATCGTAAGGTATACGTAAGGTAAGGTAAGGTCCCAGACCCCAGCTGTGGGGGTAGAAGAACTCCCAAACCATCGTAAGGTAAGGTCCAAACCATCGTAGGGTAGTGTAAGGTCTCAGACCCAGTCGTAAGAGGTTGAAGACTTCCGACACCAACGTAAAGTATGCGTGGGTTATATCAAAAATTAAAGACGCTGAAACCTGTGTCTATAATGAATTATTAGTTCATTTTCTTTTACGCTATTGATCGTGATTATGGGTAAAACGTTCTTCTATTGATGACTGCCTTAAGTTTTAAAGTTACACAAAATATAGGACCTGGGGGAAGAAGAAAAAAAGAAAGTAGGACAAAATAAACGACAGATAAGATGGAGAAAAAAAACAAAAAACTCAATACCTCCCCCTTAAAATCTAGGGCTACGTTTTCTTTCCAGACATTATCTGGTAGAGTCGATACGTGTGCAATAATTAGTAAAAAACTTACGGAACGTGTATCTTATATGTTTAGTTTTGTGTCGACAAATACCAGCACATTTGAGATCAGAACTCCCGGCTGGTCGTCGCTGTTGGGCTGGTAGGGCCACCCACCCATCCATACGTGTGCTGAAAGATCATTCGTAATTGTGAAATGAGCAGCTGCGACGTAGCTTCTGTTTCTATCATTATCTTTACGCCACACTCAGTACCACACCTGGAGAGAGAGAGAGAGAGAGAGAGAGAGAGAGAGAGAGAGAGAGAGAGAGAGAGAGAGAGAGAGAGAGAGAGAAGACAAGACAAGACAAGACAAGACAAGAGTAGATAGATAGACAGATAGATAGATAGATAGATAGATAGAGAGAGAGAGAGAGAGAGAGAGAGAGAGAGAGAGAGAGAGAGAGAGAGAGAGAGAGAGAGAGGAGAGAAGAGAAGAGAAGAGAAGAGAAGAGAAGAGTAGAATGATAGATAGATAGATAGATAGAGAGAGAGAGAGAGAGAGAGAGAGAGAGAGAGAGAGAGAGAGAGAGAGAGAGAGAGGGGCACCGAGTTAAATCGGTCGACGCATTCCTCGAACGAGTGTTGACTGCGACATTATACAAAACACCGAAAAGATGACTCGGTTAGGCGGATGTACGCGCGCGCGCGCGTCGTCGTCGCGCCACTGTGGCTGGTGACTGTCTGCCTCCCCCCTACCCCCCACAACCTCCGTATCACATAACAATGGTGCGTGACACAAAACAGTAACGGACTGCAACCTCAAATAACCTGACTAAACAAAGGAGCAACGGGATATGCCTGGTCACACGCTGATCTGTTGGGGGTAGAAGACCTCCCATACCATTGTAAGGTATACGTAAGGTAAGGTAAGGTCCTAGACCCAGCTGTGGGGGAAGAAGACCTCCCAAACCATCTTAAGGTATACGTAAGGTAAGGTAAGGTCCCAAACCCAGCTGTGGGGGAAGAAGACCTCCCAAACCATCTTAAGGTATACGTAAAGTAAGGTAAGGTCCCAAACCCAGCTGTGGGGGAAGAAGACCTCCCAAACCATCTTAAGGTATACGTAAGGTAAGGTAAGGTCCCAAACCCAGCTGTGGGGGAAGAAGACCTCCCAAACCATCTTAAGGTATACGTAAAGTAAGGTAAGGTCCCAAACCCAGCTGTGGGGGAAGAAGACCTCCCAAACCATCTTAAGGTATACGTAAGGTAAGGTAAGGTCCCAGACCCAGCTGTGGGGGTAGAAGACCTCCCATATCATCGTAAGGTATACGTAAGGTAAGGTAAGGTGCCAGACTCAGCTGTGGAGGGTAGGGGACCTCTGAAACCATGGTAAGGTAAACGTAAAGCTCTGAAAAGAGCAACATAATATATACGACAATGAGACCCAGAAAATATAGACACAGCACACACACACACACACACACACACACACACACACACACACACACACACACACACACATACACACACACACACACACCAACAACAACAACAACAACCCGGGAAGATGAGTGAGGCCTTCCTGGAGTACAAACGGAAGAAAAATAACATCGCTCGCTGGATATCCTGGAAAAGCTGGTCCCGGACCTACACCAACATACCATCACCTGCTGGCATGACGACCACGGCAACACTGTAATATCACAAACAAAACCAAACTACATTCAGTGACACTCTCAGAGAAAGCTACATATACACATCCGGGGGGTCTGAAACTCTTCACCTCGCTACATATATAAGTATATTTGAAAGGATCACAATTTTGCGCGTGATCAAGATATTCCTATGAGTCCACGGGGAAAATGAAACACGAAAAGTTCCAAGTGCACTTTCGTGTAATAATCACATCATCAGGGAACATCTCTCTTGTGTCTCCCCTGATGATGTGATTATTAACCGAAAGTGCACTTGGGAACTTTTCGTGTTTCATTTTCCCCGTGGACTCATAGGAATATAAGTATATAAGAAAGAATTGGGGGGAGGGGGGAAAGCTTGGCGAGGCAGCTTAGGATCCCACAGGACACATGCCCTTATGGTGTACATGACCACCATCCAGGAGGTTGTTTAGGATACGTTGGAGCCTACGTGCTGCAGCCTCAAATAACCTGATTGATCAGAGGAGGAACAATGCAGCCAGGCTACCTGTAGAGACCACGAAGAGGGAGTACAATCCCCCGAGACCTCCAGAGTGAGTGACAGGATGTGATATCATCAGATTCATCATAGGACTCCAGCGCAGCACAACGCAGCAGCAAGACTCGCCCCTCCTCACGGCGGTGTATAAGTGTGCAGTGGCTCTTGTGGGCCAAACACTGGACACCCCACCCGCCCGTCCTCCTGGACTCTCCTTCTTCCTTCCCCGCCCTCACACTAACGCCAGTGCGGGGAGATCGCCTCTCCTTCACACACTGGAAGTGTGAGTGGCTGATAATCACCTTAATTACTGACTCTACTCGGATGGTCAGAGTCTCCTTAGCAGAGCGCACCACCTTACCCAAATCTCAAGCCTTCCTTCACGAAACAAGAGACTTGGTCAAAACCCAGCAACACTGACAGTCCCTGTGGTATTTTCCCTCCTCTCCTTCGCGTGCATTTCAAAAGCCTTAGGCTTATGATGCAAAATTTTTCTCTCTCTTTCTTTCTTTTTCCTTTTCAAGGCTTCTCTTGTCTTGCAGACCAAAATCCTCAAGACAGCAAAAAGCTTTGTAGTCCTCAGAATACGGTGATGTTTATCTTACTGTGAGGCTCTCAGGCCAGAAAGTGAAGTTAAGAATTTCTCTTTCATCTTTCTCTTCTAATGTTGTAACACTGACAGACGGCTTAACGTAACGCGTCACACCTGGTAACGTCGTCATTTCTGCCGTAGCAACATGAGATAGTCGGGTGGGACAGGTAACACATGGCGGAATACATTCGTCACTTCGCCTTCAGATGCAGTAAACTTCAAAAAGGTCATTTTCAACAATGGATCATCCATGATTCAGCCCTAATGCTTCTTCACTCGTATGACTTTACCCTCAACTCCACCTTCGTGTTGATGGTCAGTTCTCGCTATGCTGTGTTAGTTCTTTGCGCTGTGTTAGTACTCGCTGTGTTGTGTTAGTACTCGCTGTGCTGTGTTAGTTCTTTGTGCCGTGTTTGTTATCGCTGTGCTGTGTTAGTTCTCGCTGTGCTGTGTTAGTTCTCGCTGTGCTGTGTTAGTTCTTTGTGCTGTGTTTGTTATCGCTGTGCTGTGTTAGTTCTCGCTGTGCTGTGTTAGTTCTTTGTGCTGTGTTTGTTATCGCTGTGCTGTGTTAGTTCTCGCTGTGCTGTGTTAGTTCTTTGTGCTGTGTTTGTTATCGCTGTGCTGTGTTAGTTCTTTGTGCTGTGTTAGTTCTCGCTGTGCTGTGTTAGTTCTCGCTGTGCTGTGTTAGTTCTTTGTGCTGTGTTAGTTCTCGCTGTGCTGTGTTAGTTCTCGCTGTGCTGTGTTAGTTCTTTGTGCTGTGTTTGTTATCGCTGTGCTGTGTTAGTTCTTTGTGCTGTGTTTGTTATCGCTGTGCTGTGTTAGTTCTTTGTGCTGTGTTTGTTATCGCTGTGCTGTGTTAGTTCTTTGTGCTGTGTTTGTTATCGCTGTGCTGTGTTAGTTCTTTGTGCTGTGTTAGTACTCGCTGTGCTGTGTTAGTTCTTTGTGCCGTGTTTGTTATCGCTGTGCTGTGTTAGTTCTCGCTGTGCTGTGTTAGTTCTCGCTGTGCTGTGTTAGTTCTCGCTGTGCTGTGTTAGTTCTCGCTGTGCTGTGTTAGTTCTTTGTGCTGTGTTAGTTCTCGCTCTGTTGTGTTCAGCAGATCAACACGAGCTCTCTCGCAAAGCTCACAGTCGCAATTCTAACGCCAAGACTTTAGGCGTGATGATATCGTATATTTTTCATAGTCTAGTAAACCTATACGTTCACTCGCAATCTTTTACCCTGTTCCCTTATCTGTCCCCTTCCTGCCAGTGCTGCTTATATTCTTGTCTTATCTATTGGTTATCTCCTTTGCGTGGGACGCCATCATTCACCTCACAGGCTGATAGCTTTGTTTTCCGTCGCTTCGGGAACAGAAAACAAAAAAAAAACATATGGAACTGACGCACTTCGAACCAGGTCTCGAACAGCCAGCAAGCAGTAGGCACAGGGGAGGGTTCTGTGTGGGTCTGTAGGGCTGCGGCTTCCAACAGCGTGGTCGACCCGACCCAACCCAACCCAATCCGACAGCTCGAGACCCAACCCAATCCGACAGCTCGAGACCCGACCCAACCCGACAGCTCGAGACCCGACCCAACCCAACAGCCTGGGCTCAGCCTCAGTTGTAGTGGGGGTGGCGTTCGCACAAGACAACCCTCCAAAGGCTTCACCAGGTATTCACTGGGGCTCGCGAGGAGAAATGCTTCAAGCCTCGCCCTTCAGGTTCCAGAAATTTAGAATGGTGACTGACTGGCGTGTCTCCGGGATGAATCTCTGTGTGAACTACGCTTGGGTCTGAACAGCCCACCTTGGTAACGAGATAATGGACGCTCTTTGGCCTCTAGATCGACCGATAGAAAACGGCACTTGGTAGGGACTAAAGAGAGACAGAAGATGGTACCTGCTTTTAGACAGATTGACAGATGATGAAACGTATAAACTGACAGAAGGATGACGGGAGTGTCCGTTTCCCCAAACTGACAGAGAGAAGACGAAGCTTGATAGGTAGATGATAGACAGACAAACGTTCAAGAATTTAGACTGATAGACGGATACCGATACTGTTTTACAGACTACTAGACGTAACTTCTTACAGACAGATACACAGAAGGTTGGTGCATGCCCTGTACGCCCTTCGGGTCCAGTGTGGCTTGTTTGACAAGCCCCAGTGCTCCCGTTTGCCCTTATTCAAGACTTAATGATCATTCTTCCCTGTACCTGCTAACTAGCTAACTACCTGTTTACATCCCCTGTAATATCGTTATTTTTCATTCTCGTCTGCACCCTCGTCTTCTGTCTTTATATTCTTAATTTCATATCATCTGCACCTTCTCTCTTCTTCGTCTATATTTTGCCTCCTTACTGTGCACCGCTTCATCCACTGCCTTGTGCATCAGGCCTCCCATTACCTGTGGGTCATGCAATTCCTAACTTACCGCGTCTCCCACTACCTGTGCCCAGGGTCTCCCCGTCTACTATATCATGTAGATTCACCTCTCACACTGTCTTGTTTGTCTGTCATTGTGTTCGTCCCACACCATTGTTATCTTGTCTTCCTCCTCTCACCACGTCTTCTTTCAGTCTTGCTTGCCTTTTACTTATTTCTTCAGCTGTATCTCTTTATCTCTTCTGTTTCTCCTCCGTTCTATTTCTCTCCGTCAAGCCTCTCTCTCTCTCTCTCTCTCTCTCTCTCTCTCTCTCTCTCTCTCTCTCGTCTCTACTTTCACATTCTTTTTTATATATCTGTTCCTCTTCCTCCTTCGCGTTTGATCCCTCTAGTTCTTCAATCTTTTTTTTTCTTTTTTCTATAGCCTCGTTCCATTCCTATAATCTATCTCATTCATCTCTTCCTTCATTCCTTCATTCATCTCTTCTTCTCCCCCTCCCATGTTACCAATATGATCCTCTCTCTCTCTCTCTCTCTCTCTCTCTCTCTCTCTCTCTCTCTCTCTCACCGACCGTCCCTCCGCACGACTCATCTTGCCCCTCCACCTCACCTCACCCCCTTCTTCGTAATTGCCATTTATATGCTCTCTTTCCTCGCCAGGGGCACTACAGAAGGAGATGTAGCTTCCTGATGGCCTTCCTATTTTTTTGTATTTAGTCAGGAATTCGTGAAGGCAAAGAATTCATTTCGTTTGTCTCGCCTTCTTCATGTGCTTCTGACGTGCATTTCCCCTCTCTTCTGTTCCCTTCGTCTAACATGGTTTCTTTCGTCCTTATTTTTCTTCTAACATGTCCTTTTTGTTCCTGTCTTCGTCTAACATGGTTTCTTTTTCGTCCTGTTTTCTTCTGACATGTCCTTTTTGTTCCTGTCTTCGTCTAACATGGTTTCTTTTTCGTCCTGTTTTCTTCTGACATGTCCTTTTTGTTCCTGTCTTCGTCTAACATGGTTTCTTTTTCGTCCTGTTTTCTTCTGACATGTCCTTTTCTTCCTTTTCTCTTCTAACATGTCCATTTCTTCCTTCCTTCTTCTAACATGTCCTTTTCTTCCCTGCTTCTTCTAACATGTCCTTTTCTTCCCTGCTTCTTCTAACATGTCCTTTTCTTCCTTTCCTCTAATATTTTTCTTTCTTATTCTAATTTGCCTTTCTTCCTCTCCTCTTCTTGTCTCGTTCCTTCCTTTCTCTTCGCCTGCTATATTCTCAATCGGGGACATCATGTGACTTAGAAAAGTATTTGCTACAAAGGAAACCTAATTCTATAGCACACATATAAAGCACATATGTAATACTATTACATACGTGCTTAAAGAAGCGAATAAAAACAGACACACACAGAAACAGACAGACAGACAGCCAGCCACACACACACACACACACACACACACACACACACAGCCATGAACGGGAAAATGACCTTAAATTCCTAAATTACGCCAAAGTTTTTACGTTCATGACATCGGATGTTCCCATGCACACCGAGGCTCCCCCAGGCTTCGTTGTCGTTTGTCTGACGTACGCCGCCCAAAGCCGGCCTTCTCCCTGAAATCTCCCCAGGGGAGGGAGGGAAACGACGTGATTCCCACATCGGGCCTCGGGCAGGAGCCTCCTCCATGGGCAGCAGCAAGAGACAGGAGCAGCAGCAGCAGCAGCAGCGCAGCGGCATCACCAGCAGGAGCAGCAGAAACAGCAGCAGAAGTGACAGCGGCAGCAGTGGCAGCAGCAGTGGCAGGAAGAGCAGCAGCAGTGGCAGGAACAGGAGCAGCAGCAGTGGCAGCAGTAGTGGCTTTAGTCGTTCCTCGGTCGACCGCTTCACTGCAGCTGTCATTCTCAGACATCGGCCTCTCACTAAGTCGTCTTAATACTAACCCACCCCACCCCACCCGTGTGTCACTCAAATGATTTGATCTTTTCATCCATCCCACGATGAAGAATGGGTTGCATAGCGGAGATCCCCTCCTCCCCTCCCCATTACGAGGGTTGTGGCTTTGAATCTGTACAAAATCTATTATTTTTCCTTTTTTCTATTTATATTTAATGGCTCAGGTCACGGACAGAAGTCTTCAAACTGAGGTCGAGCCTTTAAATGGTCCTCTGTGGTGCATCGGTTCGCGTTCTCAACTGCGAGGCACTCACGGGCTATCCAAGGTCGAATCCTGGTTGTGGCAGTGGGTCCACAGTCCCTCCAGCCCTTCATCCACCCCTAAGGGTTGGTCGATGAAATAGGTACCTGGCTTAGGCTAAGAATTAAATAGAAGACGAGCTAAAACGATGGAGAAAGTAAAGGGCGAAGAGGAATCATAAAAAACACACGAGTTTTAGAGAAAGCAGGAATATTTGTGGATCATGTGGAGTTCCATATGAGTGGGCTGAGGGTTCATGCCACTGGTCATTATGACCTGCGATCCCTATTCACCTGAAGGGAAACCAACGCGATCTCCCCACCCACTACTCACCCCCTGACGATGGTGAAGACTGCGGGCTTTGAGACGTGGCTAGCAATGGTGCCGCCACCAGCCGATCACCTCGGAGACTGACGGTTCATTCCAGAGAGAACATGGTGGTGTTCCCTTACCCAGCTTATGTTCCAGTGGCCCTGGAATGAACGCGGTCCGAGGCGACCTGCCAACCAGCACGAAAACTCTATATATAAAGATCCACACACGACGGAGGAGAAGGTTATGATACATGGTCTTGATACGAACATTTGTAGGTGACCTGATTAGTCGGAGGAAATGAACTCTTGCGATCTTTACCGAGGATGGACAGAGCACACGGGAGGCAGGCTAATGACTCGCTACTTTCTCGTCCGCCCGACACAACGAGACCCCAGTCTTCGCGTTCTTCGTCATTCAGCCACCACGATGATGGAGACACACACACCCACACATCGCTGAAGACCGCAACCTGGCGTGTCTTCATATTCTTTTTTGAACCCAAAAGACGAGACATGGCCCACAAAATATTGTATTATTTTTCGTATGTTCAGTTTTCTTGAATCTTTGAAAGAAAATGAACTTTAGGAGAGTTGATTTTCGGTCATACAAGATGTAGAAAGAACCACAAGACGTAAGGTGTAAAATATGAAGAAAAAAACTAGGAACTTTATTTATGCTTTAACATGACATGTGTCACAGAAACTTACTGCCCAAGTATCCACACAAACACACACACACACACACACACACACACACACACACACCCACCCACTCACCCACCCACACACACACACGAGACACCATAAAACCAGCAGCCAGGAGAGCTCTTCAGGCCAGCAGCAGCCGACCGCCTTCCCATCCAACACCCGTAATTACATCAGCGGCCAATTATAAGAAGTACCACCCCTGCTAATTAGTCCATTATCTCACCTGGAAACAAAACGTCGCCGCCACAGGACGCTTTGGTTTCATGGACGAACAAGGAGACTCGTGTTGGGCTAGGCAGCTCTCTCTCTCTCTCTCTCTCTCTCTCTCTCTCTCTCTCTCTCTCTCTCTCTCTCTCTCTCTCTCTCTCGGGCTGACTTCGATGTCTTGCAGGGTTCGAGGATGAACTCTCTGTGCTATTCAGAGCAACTGGTAAAGGGCGAGTGGCGCTTGACGTACGCTCGGTGTGTGTGTGTGTGTGTGTGTGTGTGTGTGTGTGGAAGGGGAGGAGGTGGGAGCAAGAGGGGTGGACAGGGGGAAAGCCAGATGACAGAATGGTTGATGACCTATGGCGAATTCGTCTGCTGAAGGACACGGTGGTGTAGTGGTAAGCGATGTCGACCGTGATTGCATTCACGGGACACCCAAGGTCGAGCGCATAGTAGTAGTAGGTTCGAATACTGGTTGCGGCAGTCGGTCCACAGTGAAGCCAGCTGTTCATCATTCCGTAGCGAGGGGTCAATGATGGGATACCTGGCTTACGCAAGCATATATATATATATATATATATATATATATATATATATATATATATATATATATATATATATATATGCAGAAAATCGCAACAAACACGTAACTGTATGAATGCAGAAACTCCACTAAAAAAAGGAAACACAAGAATCCTGAGCACTTTCGTGTATTAACCGGGAGGACATTCGAAGAAACATTGAGGGCGGAGGCAAAAGCGGTTCACAGAAAACAAACAACACTTCACCCAACAAAAAACGAGAAGGACATGAAACGAATTCAGGGAATATAAGCAAATTATTATCATAGTCAGACACAAGATTCATTTTGCGTCAAACCAAAATTCTGAGAAATTACTCTTTTCAAGTTGTGTGAGAAAATTTTGATGGCCAGTCTAGGGAAGCACTCACTAGAAGTCCGTAAACAATATAATGTATGATGAAACAAACGTGTGTCTGTATATGTAAGAGATAGTGGGCATCTGCAAGCAGTACACCGACGAAAGAACACGAAAGAGGCGATTCTTAAGAACACTTTGGCAAAATCACTTTAAGGCAAGTGGCAAATATGGACACAATTTTTCAATTGTATTTAAGTATAGGGCATAGCGCGACAACCTTAAACTATATGACTGTCACGTACCTTGTCAAAGAGGTGGCTAGTTTGTGGGGAGGAGGAGGAGGAGGAGGAGGAGGAGGAGGAGGAGGAGCAGGAGGAGCTACCATCTCATCTCATCCCACAGCTGAGCATTTCAGGTAAGGTTAATGAGACTGAAACAGAGTATTGGATGGAGAATGCCTTTGCACACCCACACTTTCACACAAGGGCATAGATGAGAGTACTGGAAAGACGAACTCCAACTAAAGAAGAATATAACTCATGTGAGAATAAAAGGAATGATCGCTTAAAAAAAGAGAGAGAAAGAACACCGAAGGAGATGTGTGCAGCGACGGAATCCAGCCGGAGTTACTTATGAATGCCGGCAGACAACTCTTCAATGTGACCTTTCGATTGATTCCATCACAACAGGAACGAAATGGCAGTGGCTGTGCTCTCGCTCTCTCTGTGCTCTCTCTCCCTCTCCCTCCAAAACCTCCCAAGTGATGATATAGCAGAAAAGGTCATCTGTTATTTACAGTCCCGGGACTGATCTGGGATGAGCAAGAAAATCCCGACGGGGGGGTCAACGAACGGAAGAAAAATGTCCCGACATCGCTCGTGTTCGGGTGCGCGAGAGCCAGTGAGGAGAGCAGTAGGGCCTCAGACTGTAAGATCTACTTACCTACCATCTACCTCAGTCGTCCTGGTTTGATAGTAATAGCCTCAGGTCATGTCCGTCCAACACCAGCAGGCACTGACGAAGTGCTGAAGATGGGGTTACCTTTAACGCGAGATCCGGTCAGTCTATAAGAGAGAAACACACACACACACACACACACACACACACACACACACACACAAGACAGAATCAAAGATCACGCTGGCCCGGTGAACAGTGAGATTCTTGAGCGGTTGTTTTATTAATGAAAGTCAGGTCCAAAATTAGAATGAAATGTCAGCTGGTGGGAGAAGGAATGAACAGCTCCTCTGCACCACTGGTATTGCCAGCGCTGCGGTGGAAGACGATGAATGGATGTATCAACTCGGTCAACCCAACCGAGATACGGTAGTAGTAATTAGTAAGTCTTCGATAACAAGGTTCACATCGCATCGTACACAAGAGGCCGCTGGAAGAAAACGGAGGATCGTCCGTCTATGGCAAATTTTACCACAAATCAAGAGATATGAGAGATCATGGGTCGTGCGAGAGACGTCATGGGTCGTGCGAGAGACCTCTAGCGAAGACAACAGCGCCAATCCTAGCGTGTCCTTAACCCCCCCTTCTCTCTCTCTCTCTCTCTCTCTCTCTCTCTCTCTCTCTCTCTCTCTCTCTCTCTCTCTCTCTCTCAACAGACGATGGCCTATAAGGATCCCTTTGGGGCTCTCGTGTCCGTCAGCTCGGGGCCGGGCCTTCCCTCCTTCCGTATCGCCCTACCTCCTTCGTCAGTCAATGTCTTGCATACCCAACTGGACGCTCTATGATTGCGTCCGCCTTCTATCTCCCCACCTCCCTCGCCCCCGACCCCGCGCACTATGTGCCCTTCAATGAAGTTGTTCTCGAGGCAATTAGTCTAATGCACACCGAGGAAGGGACGTAATAATTAACTGAACTATGTTTAGACAATCCGCTCGCAATTTCTCATCTGCGGGAAGGATTCACAAACCAAAGCACAGAGACAAATCGTTGAGAAGAAGTAAGGAAAAGTGTTAGTAAAGCGACGGGGTTATAAAACCTTCCCTTTACTTCATCGTCGAACTTTCTTCATGTCTGTTTTGGTCTCTGTTATGAAGGAACTGATGGGAATGGGCCACTCATTGTGTGTGTGCGCGCGCTTGACCTGAGGTTCATATTTTTTTGGGGAACAAAATACTCCACAGTAACCTTTATATCCACCCCCCAGGTTGGCACCAGTAATTGTATCGGATGCCAGCCATCGAGAGAGTCCATGGAACTATCGACCTACAATCATCTACGTCGAGAGAGAGAGAGAGAGAGAGAGAGAGAGAGAGAGAGAGAGAGAGAGAGAGAGAGAGAGAGAGAGAGATCAGTTCGTATATCTTATCTATTCCAGTTTATTTTGATTTACCTAATCAAACACCTCTTAAATAACGTATATACCTGCAGCCTACAGCTGTGGTACGTGCCGGATAAACAACAACAACAACAACAACAACAACAACAACAACACCCCGGTAGATAAGGTTTGAAGAAAGTGTCATACACGGGCCTTGTGTGCCTCTCCCCTCTCACATGACGCCACAGTTTCGCTACGAGTGATGGTGACTTTCCCGGCCATCCACCTGGTGCTGCTATTTTCTCATCGGAACTTGCCAGACTGCGGGCGCTCAATTATTCAACCCCCGGTGTGGCAAAGGAGCTCCCGGTTCCCAAATGTCAGGAGCTTACGGGAGGAGGGTGGTGGTCTCCGTCGCCACCGCCTACAGCAGGAGGAGGAGGAGGGTCGTCGTCACCACCGCCTACAGCAGCAGGAGGAGGAGGGTCGTCGTCACTACCGCCTACAGCAGCAGGAGGGGGAGGGTCGTCGTCACCACCGCCTACAGCAGCAGGAGGAGGAGGGTCGTCGTCACCACCGCCTACAGCAGCAGGAGGGGGAGGGTCGTCGCCACCGCCTACAGGAGGAGGAGGAGGAGGAGGGTCGTCGTCATCACCGCCTACAGGAGGAGGAGGAGGAGGAAGGTGGTCGTCACCACCGCCTACATGAGGAGGAGGAGGATGAGGAGAGTGGCCACCACCGCCACATCTCGTGTGCTATGGCTGCTGCGCGTAGCTCCTGCTGGTGCTGACGTCGCCCTCCTCAGTAGGAAAGGGTCGGTGGCCGACGCCCTCGTTATCGGAGCCGAATGAACTAAGATCAAGCGAATCAGCGAACACGACTTGGAGAGAGAATTGTCGATCATGAATAAATTTCACCTCCATTTCTCTTGATTGGCTTCGAGAAGAAAACGTGATTCCTCTTCTTCCAAGTGTAGTTGGAAGGAAACCCTTCACTCAGAGCGAAAAAAACTTCAGTCCTTGCGTAGAGGATAAACGTTTTGATGCGTGAAATAATAAAGGTCTTTGCACAAATGTTCCTTTGAGGATGTAAAGTTAATGCACCATACAATGGCTTGAACCAATCACTTTCTATTGTCTTTAACACATTCGAGTTTTTTTTTTTTCTACTTCGTGCGTAAGTGTAAAGGTTCCGCAGAAAAGAGAAAGGCATATTAAGCAGACCTATGCTTTGGCAGTCGGTCCACAGTACATCCAGCTGTTCATCCTCTCCTAACATAAACAAAAGCAGGCATTTTAAACAGACCTATGCTTTAGCAGTCGGTCCACAGTACATCCAGCTGTTCATCCTCTCCTAACATAAACAAAAGCAGAACTATGCATTCAGAGCTCCCTAAATTCAACAAGACCCATACGTCTATAAAGCCAGATGGATCTGGCGTTCATATATCCAGACAATAACGTTACCAGCGCACGAAGTATTGGGTCAATTACAGCGTGGCGTTCTGAGAGATAATGAACTGACTCAAGGAACCACACGCCATTGATGAATGTACTGTGTGGAACGACCCTCCTAAATCCCACCGCGGGAGGCACTGGGGTAGGAAGCGTTACGCAGTGGTGTGGGATCACATGTTATCATAAGCTCCTTCGAGGAGCTCCGCGTCAGGAAGTCCTTGCCCAAGTTTACTCCCTCCCTCAAGTCGAAGCGTCGTCTTCAAACCTCAACCCCTTTACCTGCCTCCGTTCACGTGACTTCGCCCAGCGTCTCTAAACCAATCACACGAAGCATCATCATTCAGAGCTATTTTCTTAGAACAGAAGTATTACGAAATGATTATATTTCTTCCTGAGGTGACATACCATTAACACACACAAAAAAAAATAGGGATTGAAAATCTGGCATATTCAGGATATGTGCAGATTTGCCAGTTCCGATCCCACTGGGACATGAGTAGCACTGGTTTAAAATAATAGTTACAGTTATGTTGATTCCATTGCACTGCTTTAAATAACTTTTAGATAAAATATCCGTTAATTAATCAATGAGCTACTGGGTGAAAACAGATTTATCAACCTGAATTCAAAGGTCCTTTTTTTTTTTTGGGCCAAAACAACTATTTTGATTATATCATTAATGCCACGGGCAGTTTGTAAACACATTAAATCTATAATCGTCTATAGAATGGACGATATTTTAAAAGCCTTCGTTAAAAGTATTTTTTTTAGACGAATTGTTTACCTTAAGATGGTTTGGGAAGTCTTCTACCCCCACAGTTGGGTCTGGCACCTTACCTTTACCTTACGTCTACCTTACGATGGTTTGGGAGGCCTTCTTCCCCCACAGCTGGGTCTGGGACCTTACCTTACCTTACCTTACGTATACCTTACGATCGTTTGGGAGGTCTTCTACCCCCCACAGCTGGGTCTGGGACCTTACCTTACCTTACGTTTACCTTACGGTGGTTTGGGAGGTCTTCTACCCCTCACAGCTGGGTCTGGGACCTTACCTTACCTTACGTATACCTTACGATGGTTTGGGAGGTCTTCTACCCCCCACAACTGGGGTCTGGGACCTTACCTTACCTTACGTATCCCTTACGATGATTTGGGAGGTCTTCTACTCCCCACAGCTGGGTCTGGGACCTTACCTTACCTTACGTATACCTTACGATGGTTTGGGATGGCTTCTACCCCCACACAGCTGGGTCTGGGACCTTACCTTACCTTATGTATACCTTACGATGGTTTGGGAGGTCTTATACTAAGACCAAGCTGTCGTGTTGGGCCTCTGATCAGTCAGGCTGTTGGAGGCCGTGGCCCGTAGGGCTACGTAAGGACAGGGCTGGTCTGGTACTCTTTGTGGTGTATCTTGCAAGGGGGGAAAAAAAATCCAACAATTGCATCAGCGAACTTATATACCCCTACCCCTATCACTTCTAACTACCAGTTAACTCGGTATCAACAGTGACTAACTACCTAATAAGGAGATAACCAACACTAACAACTGTAATGACCGCTAATGGCCACACCCAAAGAACAATTCCCCCCCCCCCCCCAACTTAACCAGGAACTACCCATCGTATATTTCCTTTTTTTTTTTTTCTCTCTAGGACGATCACCAAACATCTCGCTGGCTGGCTGGGCAGTGCAGGTAGAGGGGACGTTAGTCCTGAAATGCTGTATTAATTGGCTCGCTAAATTCATTAATTGACACGCTCAACTCATTACCATCGCCGTTAATTAGATTTTAACTTGTTAAAGAGGACGAGCTGCACCAACCTTTCCCCCCCTCCCACCCCACCCCATTTCCCTCCCCCACTCCTACCCATTTCCCTCCCACTCCACCCATTTCCCTCCACCCACCCCACCCATTTCCCCCCCACTCCGCCCCACCCATTTCCCCTCCACCCCTTTCTGCCTTTGGCTACTGATTTTGTGGGAGTCAAAAGATTTCTTTTCTAATTTTCTTTCCGTTTTTTTTTCTCACTGGGAAGTTGATTGAGGCATTAATACATGTGCTGAGGGAGAGAGAGAGAGAGAGAGAGAGAGAGAGAGAGAGAGAGAGAGAGAGAGAGAGAGAGAGAGAGAGAGAGAGAGAGAGAGGAAAGAAAACAGCCAACAGAAGCCTGTGACACTCAAAGCACATACACATACTGACACACACAGACACACAGACACAGACACAGACACACACACACACACACACACACACACACACACACACACACACATTTTGACATTAGTATCCTATATTTGTTTTCCCCTCTGCAATTACTGTTTTGTATTTATGTATTTGTACACTACAAGGTGGGAGTCCTACACTCACTTGTGTGTGTGTGTGGCACGTCCCAACTTGTTTATATATATATGTATATATATATATATATATATATATATATATATATATATATATATATATATATATATATATGTATAAAATGTCTTAACATTTGCATAGTTTTTTATATTCTTAACAAACTGTAGCGCAAAAGAAAACCAGGAACTAAATATTTTCGCGAGATGGTCAATAAAGAATTCATATACCTAACATTACTACATCCTACTTTTGCCTGAATAGAAATGAACATTTCCATTTTCTGTGTTCTCTTTTTTTCCAGGTATGTACTCGCTCATGGTGTCTGGCATGTGAGGCAAGGGTGGAAGCTGTGAGTCAAGAGGTAGGTGTTTCTAAGGGGTATTACCTGTGTATATAGTGTGTAGAACTGTAAACAATCTATGGTATTGCGTGCAGGACTGTAAACAATCTGTTACTGTGTGTAGAACTGTATGCAATCTATGATATTGTGTGCTGAACTGTAAACAATCTGTTACTGTGTGTAGAACTGTATGCAATCTATGATATTGTGTGCTGAACTGTAGACAATCTTTTATTGTGTGTAGAACTGTATGCAATCTATGATATTGTGTGCTGAACTGTAGACAATCTGTTACTGTGTGTAGAACTGTAAGCAATCTATGATATTGTTTGCTAAACTGTACACAATTTATGTTATTGTTTGTAGAACTGTAAACAATCCCTGTTATTGTATTTAGAACCGTAAACAATCTTTGGTATTGTGTGCAGAACTGTAAACAATCTATGTTATTGTGTGTAGAACTGTAAACAATCTATGATATTGTGTGCAGAATTGCAAACAATCTGTTATTGTGTGTAGAACTGTATGCAATCTATGATATTGTGTGCTGAACTGTAGACAATCTGTTACTGTGTGTAGAACTGTATGCAATCTATGATATTGTGTGCTGAACTGTAGACAATCTGTTACTGTGTGTAGAACTGTATGCAATCTATGATATTGTGTGCTGAACTGTAAACAATCTGTTACTGTGTGTAGAACTGTAAACAATCCTTGTTATTGTATTTAGAACTGTAAACAATCTTTGGTATTGTGTGCAGAACTGTAAACGAATCTATGTTATTGAGTGAAGAAATGTAAACAATCTATGGTATTGTGTGTAGAACTGTAAACGAATCTATGTTATTGAGTGAAGAAATGTAAACAATCTATGGTATTGTGTGCAGAACTGTAAACGAATCTATGTTATTGAGTGAAGAAATGTAAACAATCTATGGTATTGTGTGTAGAACTGTAAACGAATCTATGTTATTGAGTGAAGAAATGTAAACAATCTATGGTATTGTGTGTAGAACTGTAAACAAATCTATGTTATTGAGTGAAGAACTGTAAACAATCTATGGTACTGCAGCGCTGCAGGTGAAGTCTCTGTCCTCCTGCACTGGTGTGGGTGCGGTGGTTCGAGTAGCGGTTCTGTGTTACCGGTTCTGTTGGGAAGAATTAATTCTTAGCGTTGAGCAATGACCGCTACATTATCATTTAGCAATGACCGCTACATCATCATTTAGCAATGACCGCTGCATTATCATTTAGCAATGACCGCTACATCATCAATTAGGACTGCCGGTACAACTGTCGCTATGATTCCCATATATATATATTTTTTTAGGGTACAGGGGATTACTGTGTCCTTAATGGGACTGTTCTGTCTGTCTGTCTGTCTGTCTGTCTGTCTGTCTGTCTCTCTCTCTCTCTCTCTCCGTACACAGGATAGAAAGGGGGACCCCTGCGAGTGTAGAACTTCCTTCTCGTATAATACAAAAAGAAAGTGACTGAAAAAAAACAAAAATTTTTATACGTACACAAGCGAACACAATACACGATAACACAACACTGCTATATACGCACACACGCACGATAACACAACACTGCCACATACCCACACACACACGATAACACAACACTGCTATATACGCACACACGCACGATAACACAACACTGCCACATACCCACACACACACGATAACACAACACTGCTATATACGCACACACGCACGATAACACAACACTGCCACATACCCACACACACACACGATAACACAACACTGCTATATACGCACACACGCACGATAACACAACACTGCCACATACCCACACACACACACGATAACACAACACTCCCATATACGCAAACATACACAAAGAGAACCACAAAGATTCCATGTATTTGTCTCTCGAAGTGAACGAGTGTAACGCACATCCGGGGTCGTGTGTAACAGTGGACTACATCGTAACGCGAGAGTCTTGTAGGGTGGTTATAAAGACGTCTCCTCCTCCTTGTTTGTTCCTCCCTCCCATCCTGCCTGCCTGCCCTCCTACTCTACTGTGGAGGAAGGGGGCCCGTTACCGCCCTGTTCCACCGTGAAGACAGACCCCCCTTCCACACCACCCTGTTCCACTGTGGAGGCGAGATCCTCACCACCCTGTTCCACTGTGGAGGCAGGATCCTCGCCATCCTGTTCCCCTGTGGAGGTAGGATACTCACCACCCTGTTCCACTGTGGAGGCAGGATCCTCACCACCCTGTTCCACTGTGGAGGCACGATCCTCACCACCCTGTTCCACTGTGAAGGCACAATCCTCACCACCCTGTTCCACTGTGGAGGCGGGATCCTCACCACCCTGTTCCACTGTGTAGGCAGGATCCTCACCATCCTGTTCCACTGTGGAGGCAGGAACCTCACCACCCTGTTCCACTGTGGAGGCGAGATCCACACCACCCTGTTCCACTGTGAAGGCACAATCCTCACCACCTTGTTCCACTGTGAAGGCAGGCAGGCTCCGCGCCTCCACTGTGGAGGCGGGCCCCCACTTGCCGTCCTGCTCCACTGTGGAGATAGGCCACTTACCACGCC
>NC_092227.1:7751420-7753920 GCF_036320965.1 Panulirus ornatus
GCCAGAATAAGAACCATACAAGTAAAGCCCGTCTGATGGAGTTGAAAGTTATACTGAGACTAATTCTACGTCTCGGCTTTATATATCCGACACTCGCCTCTTGGTAAGACCCTCGGGTGGTAACGACATATCATAATGCCCAAGTACTCTATCAAACGTGTTATCTATATGCCACACAATCTTGCAGGACCTAAAGGCTCTTCGAAAGAGTGGTTTGGATGTAAGAAGAAGAAGAGGAGGAACAACAAAAGCGGACCCAGAATAACCCCTTGCTTCATTCCCCTGAAAAAAAAGAAAAACAAACACAACCCACACTTAATAGTAATCCAATTTTTAGCCCAGGTGACTGAAATGATACAAGACCAATCAATGCGTTACCATAATATAGTAGACTGTGTTTAGCAGAGGCGCTAAACTAATCCAAAATTCTCAGCAGTATTAGAAGCTTTGGGAATGCAAGCTCTACAGAACCGCTATGTGACATGGAATGCTAATTCGTTGCTATAGAGATGCTGAGCGTTGCAGAAACGTCTTGGCCCGTACACTCGAGTACCCAATAGATAATAAAGGTACATTCAGTCTCCTGTTCTATCATCTGAGATTCACAGAGCGAAGTAACATCGAAGTACAACCAGCGCTTGTGCTTCACACTTATATATATTGTACAGTACTTCAGAGGACTGCAATATCATCAACATGAGATACATCATATCCGTCAATAGCAGCAGCATATGCTTTTGGAGAATATCCATGATATTAGTCGCATATATCTTGGAGAATAGTCATTATATCAGTGGCATATATTTTTTTTTGGAGAATGCCAGAAGGGTCTCGACTCCTGTCTTTTTCCCGGACTCGAAGGATCTGCCCGCCGAAGTTTAGGACCTCCCGCCAAGTCTCTCCTGAAGGAGGCAGGCTCTGGCGAGACGGCGCCGGGGATTCCGACATGATCCTGGTCAACAGGTTCTTAGTCTCCGATCATCAGTGTCTCACACTGTTGTCTCTTCACTTCTTCTTTCTTCCTTCTTCGTGGATGTTTTGCTCTCTCGTGTACCCCAGTGCCTATTTTTTTTCCTCAAATAAAAGAAGAAACACTTCAAGATGTATCTTCAACAAGCACCACTTGACACACCCACTGAAGGATGTGGTAAACTTGGCCCGTTTCTGTATCGTTTCCCTCCTTCTCTCTCTCTCTCTCTCTCTCTCTCTCTCTCTCTCTCTCTCTCTCTCTCTCTCTCTCTCTCTCGGCAAGAAGTTCCTGCAAGACTCTTTTTATTTTTTTTGTCGTCATCGAAAGATAACCCCGTCTGACATCTCAAGATAACCCCCCCACGTCTGACATCACAAGATAACCCCCCCCCCGCCTGACATCACAAGATAACCCCATGCCTGACATCACAAGATAACCCCCCGCCTGACATCTCAAGATAACCCCCCGCCTGACATCACAAGATAACCCCACGCCTGACATCACAAGATAACCCCACGCCTGACATCACAAGATAACCCCCACGCCTGACATCACAAGATAACCCCACGCCTGACATCACAAGATAACCCCCCGCCTGACATCACAAGATAACCCCACGCCTGACATCACAAGATAACCCCACGCCTGACATCACAAGATAACCCCCACGCCTGACATCACAAGATAACCCCCCGCCTGACATCACAAGATAACCCCACGCCTGACATCACAAGATAACCCCCCCCCGCCTGACATCACAAGATAACCCCACGCCTGACATCACAAGATAACCCCACGCCTGACATCACAAGATAACCCCCACGCCTGACATCACAAGATAACCCCACGCCTGACATCACAAGATAACCCCACGCCTGACATCTCAAGATAACCCCACGCCTGACATCACAAGATAACCCCACGCCTGACATCACAAGATAACCCCACGCCTGACATCACAAGATAACCCCACGCCTGACATCACAAGATAACCCCACGCCTGACATCACAAGATAACCCCACGCCTGACATCACAAGATAACCCCACGCCTGACATCACAAGATAACCCCACGCCTGACATCGTTAAGACAGCCCTGCGTGGCATCACACGGAACATCATCTCAGTACGAAACCAATACAAGGAAACTTACACGCTCTTTCCACACCTTACTTTACGTCCGTCCCTCCACGAAGCCTTTTATCCTCCTCTCACAACATCCGCTCGTCGCACGACTCCCGTCGCGTCGCCCACCCTTGAAGACAACCCTCGAAGCTCTGACCTTCAAGCCTCGGACACGGTCCACGACAACTGGTAACAGTGACGATCATGAAGATTTAATTCATGAACGAAAATGTCTTTGAAATCCTAAAAGGTCATTTCACGTAACCCATTCGAGCAGCAGCTCAGCTGATGCGGGGTGTAGTAGCTGGTAGACGAGGAAAGGCGAAGAGAATCGGTCCCGTTGAAGTGAATCATGTCACTCAGGCGTTTTTTTTGGGAAACGTCTGAGCGGTACTGGAAACGTTCT
>NC_092227.1:7758920-7773920 GCF_036320965.1 Panulirus ornatus
ATTTCTTTACAACCAGCACATATTAAAATTATATTTCATAACCAGACTGAAAGTCCAGTTATCAAATCATCCTTGAGTTAGTGGTTCTCAATCCTACCGGTGAAAAAATACGATTCCTCTCCATCTCGATGAATTTTTTTCTTCGGTCGTGGCAGATGCGTCAGGGGAAATGAAAGGGCATGTTTGGTGTGTCCTGAGCTTACCCTACAACCTGTAGTGACGTTGACAGCATCGCAGGGAAGACGGGAGGTGGATCATCCTGCCCTATAAGGATGTCTTATGGACCTCCGTGGAGTAGTGGTTAGCGTTCCTCATCGTAAAGTATTCAACGGGACGCGCGGGGGGTGTCGAGCCCGCCTAGGTTCGAATTCTGGTCGCGGCAGTCTGTCCGTCCACAGTCCACCCAGCTGTGCATCCTTCCCCTATGGACTATAGTTTTGAACGTGGGGTCTTCTCCCAACTTGTCTGAGGTGCGTATGAGTTGCAGCTGTAAGGAGATGATGAATTACCCCTCGTAAGTTATTGTGAGCTGACCAACGGCATCAAAAGCCTTCTGTGTGTGTGTGTGTGTGTGTGTGTGTGTGTGTGTGTGTGTGTGTGTGTGTGTGTGTGTGTGTGGCTATGATAAAAAAAGATACTTAGAAATGATTAAGGATTAAAGCTAAGAATATATATACGTATAGAGGGTACATTTGATACACAATGTGGGGCTGGTAAAGGAAAACAAAAGTGGGGACGGCTTAAACCAAACAGTCTGTCTACAAATGATGGGGAGATGGTGTGTGTGTGTGTGTGTGTGTGTGTGTGTGTGTGTGTGTGTGTGTGTGTGTGTGTGTGTGGGAAGCCGGGTGATTACTGAAGGTGCCCACAATAGATGGGACGGCGGAGCGCTATTCTTCCGGCGGTCTGTACCCCGTCGGGGACGTGGACGATGAGGGTTCCCTGTAGGCAAGAGGAGGAGGAGGAGGGACACCGTTGGCCTGAGTGCAACGGCTTCTCTCTTAAGCCGCGCTGTGGTGTACGATGGCTGGGGAGGGGTTGTAGCGATGGTGGGGAGGGGTGTAGCGATGGTGGGGAGGGGTTGTAGCGATGGTGGGGAGGGGTTGTAGCGATGGTGGGGAGGGGTTGTAGCGATGGTGGGGAGGGGTGTAGCGATGGTGGGGAGGGGTGTAGCGATGGTGGGGAGGGGTTGTAGCGATGGTGGGGAGGGGTGTAGCGATGGTGGGGAGGGGTGTAGCGATGGTGGGGAGGGGTGTAGCGATGGTGGGGAGGGGTGTAGCGATGGTGGGGAGGGGTGTAGCGATGGTGGGGAGGGGTGTAGCGATGGTGGGGAGGGGTTGTAGCGATGGTGGGGAGGGGTGTAGCGATGGTGGGGAGGGGTTGTAGCGATGGTGGGGAGGGGTTGTAGCGATGGTGGGGAGGGGTTGTAGCGATGGTGGGGAGGGGTGTAGCGATGGTGGGGAGGGGTTGTAGCGATGGTGGGGAGGGGTGTAGCGATGGTGGGGAGGGGTGTAGCGATGGTGGGGAGGGGTTGTAGCGATGGTGGGGAGGGGTTGTAGCGATGGTGGGGAGGGGTTGTAGCGATGGTGGGGAGGGGTGTAGCGATGGTGGGGAGGGGTGTAGCGATGGTGGGGAGGGGTTGTAGCGATGGTGGGGAGGGGTTGTAGCGATGGTGGGGAGGGGTGTAGCGATGGTGGGGAGGGGTTGTAGCGATGGTGGGGAGGGGTGTAGCGATGGTGGGGAGGGGTTGTAGCGATGGTGGGGAGGGGTTGTAGCGATGGTGGGGAGGGGTTGTAGCGATGGTGGGGAGGGGTTGTAGCGATGGTGGGGAGGGGTTGTAGCGATGGTGGGGAGGGGTGTAGCGATGGTGGGGAGGGGTTGTAGCGATGGTGGGGAGGGGTTGTAGCGATGGTGGGGAGGGGTGTAGCGATGGTGGGGAGGGGTGTAGCGATGGTGGGGAGGGGTTGTAGCGATGGTGGGGAGGGGTTGTAGCGATGGTGGGGAGGGGTTGTAGCGATGGTGGGGAGGGGTGTAGCGATGGTGGGGAGGGGTTGTAGCGATGGTGGGGAGGGGTGTAGTGATGGTGGGGAGGGGTGTAGCGATGGTGGGGAGGGGTTGTAGCGATGGTGGGGAGGGGTTGTAGCGATGGTGGGGAGGGGTTGTAGCGATGGTGGGGAGGGGTGTGGTGATGGTGGGGAGGGGTGTAGCGATGGTGGGGAGGGGTGTAGCGATGGTGGGGAGGGGTGTAGCGATGGTGGGGAGGGGTGTAGCGATGGTGGGGAGGGGTGTAGTGATGGCAGTGAGGGTTTAGTGATGGAGGAGAAGGGGCGTGGGGGAGGAGGGAGTGATGGAGGACAGAAAGGAGAGATGGAAGGGGAGGGAGACTAGTAATAAGAAGAGGAGGAGGAGGAGGAGGAGGGAGCACTGAAGGAGTGTGAGACAGCGAGAACATCATACACAATGTAGAATCAACCTTATGAATCTCTTAAAGCGAGAGAGAGAGAGAGAGAGAGAGAGAGAGAGAGAGAGAGAGAGAGAGAGAGAGAGAGAGAGAGAGAGAGAGAGAGAGAGAGGACGGGAGAAAAGATTCGTTAGGGAAAAGAATTTTAAAAAAATAAGAAAATGGAAGTGAATGATAAACCATATGGGTGGTGAAAAGGATGACTGAACAAGATGAATTAGGAAATGAAAGAGGGAAAGTGTATAAAAAACAGAGTTGAAGAAGAAGATGAAGAAAGAAGAAGAAGAAGAAGAAGAAGAAGAAGAAGATCATGATGATGATGATGATGATGATGATGATGAAGAAAGAAGAAGAAGAAGAAGAAGAAGAAGAAGAAGAAGAAGAAGAAGAAGAAGAAGATGACGATGATAATGATGATGGTAATGATGATGATGAGGAAAGAAGAAGAAGAAGAAGAAGAAGAAGAAGAAGAAGAAGAAAAAGAAGAAGAAGAAGAAGAAGAAGAGAGAGGAGGAGGATGAGGCTGAGGAGATGAAGCAATAGGAGAAGCAGGAGGAGGAGGAGGAGGAGGAAGGAAGAGGAAGTAGAGGAGAGGGAAGTGATGCGAGGATTCAAGGTTCCTGGAGCCGTAATGTTGGCGAGAACTCCTCCAGATACACCAGCGCCCACCTGGGCCTCTCTACCTTGTGTGGGAGGGCGGCTCTGGTGTATGATGGCCAGCGATGATTGTGGTGGGTGAGGAGGGGAGGGGAAGGCGGTGGGTGAGGAACTGGCCGATGAGTGAGACGATGGGTGACGGAGAGAGTGGGGAAGGGGGTGTAGGGAAGAGGAACCACACACACACACACACACACACACACACACACACACACACACACACACACTGGAGTGGTAGGGGAACAAAATTAGAGGAGGTGGAGGAAGATGACGAAGGGGGAGGTGATCACGCCATCATCCAAGACCTTTTCTTCTTTCTTCTTCAATTTTCTACTCCATTTTATGTAAACATGCCGTGTACGTGGGCGCGCGCGCGCGCGTTGGGGCCCGGACCCGAACACAAGAGTTGTCCTAATGAGAGAGAGAGAGAGAGAGAGAGAGAGAGAGAGAGAGAGAGAGAGAGAGAGAGAGAGAGAGAGAGAGAGCGACTGGTGAAGCTGGGGAGAAGATAGCAAACGTGGTGAAGTGTTCAAGAGACGTGGGGAAGTGTTTCAAGAGACGTGGTGAAGTGATCAAGGAGACGTGGTGAAGTGTTCAAGGAGACGTGGGGAAGTGTTCAAGGAGACGTGGTGAAGTGTTCAAGGAGACGTGGTGAAGTGTTCAAGGAGACGTGGTGAAGTGTTCAAGGAGACGTGGTGAAGTGTACAAGGAGACGTGGTGAAGTGTTCAAGGAGACGTGGTGAAGTGTTCAAGGAGACGTGGTGAAGTGTTCAAGGAGACGTGGTGAAGTGTCAAGGAGACGTGGTGAAGTGTACAAGGAGACGTGGTGGTGTTCAAGGAGACGTGGTGAAGTGTTCAAGGAGACGTAGTGAAGTGTTCAGAGGAGACGTGGGTGAAGTGTTAACAAGTGAGATGGTAAATGTTAGGAGTACGTGGTGAAGTGTGTCCAAGGAGATCGTTGTTGAAGTTTCAAGAGCCAGAACGACAGAGGGTGTTTGTGTGTTAATCACAGTATTCATTATTGGCAGTATTTGCGTAATAATGTGATCGTACGTAACTGGTAATGATGATGTACGCTAAAGAATTTTCCCTTTTTTCTATATGGAATATAATAGGCAATAATAGAGGTAGATAATGAGAGGTATGATAATGAGGTATGATAATGAGGCATGTAATGAGAGGTATGATAATGAGAGGTATGATAACGAGAGGCATGATAATGAGAGGTATGATAATGAGAGGTATGATAATGAGGTATGATAATGAGAGGCATGCTAATGAGAGGTATGATAATGAGAGGTATGATAACGAGAGGCATGATAATGAGAGGTATGATAATGAGAGGTATGATAATGAGAGGCATGATAATGAGAGGCATGATAATGAGAGGTATGATAATGAGAGGTATGATAATGAGAGGTATGATAATGAGAGGCATGATAATGAGAGGTATGATAATGAGAGGCATGATAATGAGAGGTATGATAACGAGAGGCATGATAATGAGAGGTATGATAATGAGAGGCATGATAATGTGGTATGATAATGAGAGGTATGATAATGAGATGCATGATAATGAGAGGTATGATAATGAGAGGCATGATAATGAGAGGTATGATAATGAGATGCATGATAATGAGAGGTATGATAATGAGAGGTATGATAATGAGAGGTATGATAATGAGATGCATGATAATGAGAGGTATGATAATGAGAGGTATGATAATGAGAGGTATGATAATGAGATGCATGATAATGAGAGGTATGATAATGAGAGGTATGATAATGAGAGGCATGATAATGAGAGACATGATAATGAGAGGTATGATAATGAGAGACATGATAATGAGAGGTATGATAATGAGAGGCTGCGTGTCGTCTGTGTATGGTGACTCTTTTTAAGAATCATTACGATCGTCAGTTCAGCTCAGGTGGGTACGATCGTTTCCTGACTCCAACCACCACTGGAATTTACGCCCAACTTAAACGCCTTAAATCGTGATACGCCAATGGCGTTTTTTTTTTGGAGGGGGCCACCTTTATGATTGAAAAAAAGAAGAAAAAAAAACTAAAACCTCCATCAAACTCGTACGAAAACACGATTAATTCATTTCAACAGAAACTAATCATTGAATGGCTTTTGATCTTGGGGGAGCAATTTCAAACACTGATCAAATATTACGTTTGGAAAAGTACGAAAGGTTAAGGTTTACATTAGAATTATAGGAGTGATGTATGACATCGTCCGTGAATAATGGTCCGTGATGGTCCCTTTACTTGTAATGTACATCGTCCGTGAATGATGGTCCGTGATGGTCCCTTTAGGAGTAATGTACATCGTCCGTGAATAATGGTCCGTGATGGTCCATTTAGTTGTAATGTACATCGTCCGTGAATAATGGTTCGTGATGGTCCATTTAGGAGTAACGTACATCGTCCGTGAATAATGGTCCGTGACGGTCCATTTCGGAGTAATGTAGTACATCGTCCGTGGTTACGGGGTCCGTAATGGTCCCTTTCGGATACATTCTAAGGCTATTCTCCTTGTTTTTCGGATGATCAACTCAGGGAATCAGTGAATTCCGAGCGATTGCCCAGCAAGAGAGGAGTAATGCAGAGGGGCGACTTTCTTACCATCTCTCTCTCCATCGACCAAGGGCCTTCCTTAGCTTTATTTCACGAGGCTTCATCGCCATCTTTACTGGCACTCTCCTTACCTCCTCCCTCATCGTCTTTTTCACTCAACAACGTCTTTTTTCCGTGATCATTCTCCATTATTCTTACGTTCATCAACTGGCGTCATTGTTAAGTCATGCTCTTGCTCCTCGTCATCTTCACCACCATCCCCCCGCCCAACCGAGTCGTTCCGACGTCATTTTCCTATCTCTCGCCATCTCGTTATTAACTTGTCTCATTATTCCCGAGACCGTTAACGTCTCCATTACCAACCAACGCGTCCGGTGCGGCGTCACTGCAACTCTCATCACCAGTTCGTCAGTTCTTCGTATTCTTCGCCATCACGACACCTTCCTCCCGCCTCCACCATCGCCATCACCTTTCCAACCATCTTTGTCCTCCCTCATTTCTTCTTTATTGTCCTTCCCTAAAGCCCTCCTCGTCTCCCTCCTCATCTCTTACTCCACCACCGTGTCCACAGCATCTCTCTCTCTTCCCCAACATCCCCCCCTCCCTCCCAACATCTTACTTCATTATTCTCCATCACACCCTTGCACCTGCAAGCCCCCCCGCTGCCCTCCCTCCCTTCTCCTCCTCCCTCTCGTCTTCAGCCATGGCGCGGCGGGGGGAGGGAAGGAGAGGAGGATCAGGAGTGATTGTGGTTAACGGCACGAGTGTTTATCATGGGGCGGCTGTTGACGTAACAGAGGAGGCAGCATTTTGTGGGCGGACGGTTTACTGCCGGGGGTTGGCTAGGCCAGCAGCATCATCATCGGCGGGTGGGAGGGCGGTGTCGTCCCCGTCGTCGTCCCTCACCTCCCTCTCCTTCGCTTACTATGCATCGCGAGGTCCTCGACATTCCCCATGATGCCCCCGCCACTTTACCTTTGATGGTACTGATGGCTCAGGACCCGCGTTATGGACTATGAAACATCGAGTCTTCGCCTCGCCTCCACACAAGACCTTTTCGCTCCTTTGTTGCTGTTGTTGGTGACTTTAGGGAGTCTTAAGAGAAGCGGGAGGGTTCCTCCCCTTCTTTTTTTCATGTACTTCATCGACTTGTGAAGACCTGAAATTTGCTACATTTTTTTTCCTCCCCCCCTCCCCTCTCATCATGATGAACTTGAGGAAGACCTGAAGTTTCCTTTGAAGTGATTCGAGCTGGTGAGGGACTCGAGTTTCCTCTGGGTGGGGTTACATGCTCGTAGTCTGGGGTGATGGAATTCTCGAGGATAGTGTAGCTCTGCAGATGTTATTAGGCAAATGGACAATTTAATCCATTCAGTCCCGTGTCTCTGTTGCTGAGGTGAGGGAGACGGCAGGTTTGTTCTTGTGGAAATAAAAGTTCTAACGGTACATCATTTCATTCAAACACAACTGCAATATCTCCCGCCTTCTCATGGTAAGTGTCAGGAGCAGACGAACGATGGCTTCATTGGCACACCTCCACTCTTCTGGCAGACATGTAAAATGCAGTGGCGAGCCTACAGAGGGGTCTCTTTCCTGGCCGCTTCACACGCCCCTAATGTAATGTAGTTACAGCTCACCAGAGCGTGATACAGACCTCGAGACGAGTGACGCGAAGCGCATGATGATAAGCAACAGACACTGAACCAAGTATACGAAGAAAATATTAGTCCGCAAATATGAAAACAAACGCTAAAAAAAAAAATCAATGAATAAAAGAAATATATTCTGTGTTCCACAACCCAAGATATGGCGGAGCTAAAGCAAACTGAATGAATAGAATAGCAGATATTGTGTAACCTTCATTCACTGCCTGAGCAGCAAGGAATGTAAAATCTTTATTGAGCTAACTCTCTCTTTCTCTCATACTTGTTTGCTGTTTTTCGCGTCCGTGAGAACATTTCAGGAATAGACGACTGAATGGCTTCATTCTCTTACTTCTTCTCTTTAGCTGTCATGCTAAGTTCGCTGAAACCATAGCCCCCTGTCTACAGCCAAACCTTACAGATCGTTTCATGGTTTCCTCAGACCGCTTTATATATGTCCAGTTTCAGCCCGCTGACAGCGTGTCGCCCCCTGTATACCACATCATCCAATTTATTTTATCCACTGAAAACCCTCCTGCTTGTTTAGGCCATGATAAGTCAAAGCATCTTTCTCTCCATCCTTCCATACTGATCTAGGTCTTCCCCCCTCCCCTTGTTCCCTCCACCTCTGATGCGAATAGCTTCTTAGTCTCTCCTCACTCATCCTCTCCATATGTCCAAATCATTTCAGCACCGTTCCGCTCTCTCAGACATACTACCGCTAACTATTGCACGGGTCTCACGAAAACTCGAGTACGTATACGTATGTCATTACATAGATTCTCAGGTTACGTTCCCGAATTACAGTTCATATAACAGTAACACACTGTAAGAGGAAGAACACATGGTGGTGATGGGCTGTACCTTCAAGACTCGCTTTCGACAACTGAACCTTTAGAATCTAAAAAATTGACGAGTGAGAAGTTCTAGTTAAGAAGATCAAAAAGCTTTTGTTACTTGTAATCATCGCTAAATCACCACCAGCCACGAAAACGAAAGGAGTTCATAACACGAACGTAGAGAATCAGAACCTGACCTCGATGTCTTTGGAAATGTCTCCCCCAATCGAACCTTTGAAGGCGATGACCATTCACTGCAGCGAAGATGGACATGGAGGAGCATATAGCGTCGAATCCTCGGAATTCTCTCCAGAGAACAGCAGCCACCATCAGCAACTGAATAAAGAGGAATCTTTTTAGATCATGTGTCACGTTTCCTCTCACACACAGCAGATAACAGAACAAAACAAGAACGGAAAATAGTCTAAGCCTGAGTTTTATAAGTGGTGTGGACTTCATGGGTAACATGACCATCTCCGCCACACTGTGTGCCCAGAGCGCTATGTCGTCGAAACAGATTACATGGTTGCCAGACTACCACAACACACTTGCGTGTGTGCCAACACCGGGGGAATGAGGAAAACATATTTGATCGCAACACTTGACGAATAAACTGTGGGAAGAGATGAAGAATAAGCTATGGTGCTATATAAGAGTTATTTCAGAGCGGCAGAAGATCAGAAGAATATTTGGGAAGGTCGAACACAAGAGAAGAGTTATACCACAGCGGCAGAAGATCAGAAGAATATTTGGGAAGGTCGAACAGAAGAGAGAAGTTATACCACAGCGGCAGAAGATCAGAAGAATATTTGGGAAGGTAGAACACAAGAGTCAGACACGTTCCGATGGAGAAGCGAGACGCGAGGCCGCCGCCCCAACCCGAACAAGGGCAGCGTTTTTCTTTATAGATGAAGAACATGAGTTGCCGACCTGAAAAAAGACTTGGCTTACTCAACAAAAAGAAAACCCACCCTCGTCGGAAAGAAGTGGAGGAGACTCTGACTCCCAACTCAAATAAAACTCAGGGAACAGATGAACAGATAACACTCGTGGAAACTAAAAAAAAATCAAACAAAAGCTATCGAGAGGAAGGAGTCTTCGTTACCACTAGCCCAAGGATAGAAAAAGAAGAAGGGAGGATGGTTACATACGCAGAGGATTGTGTGATGAGAGAGAAGGAGGGGGGAAAAAAAGGCAATGTAGGAATCTATGTTGAATAAGTCAAAAATGATCCAAAAGATAAGAGATTGAAATAAACTTTTTTTTATGTATATATTCATTTTATTTGATGGTGATCGTTCTGACTGAGCGAAGATGAGTTCGCCGCGACACTACGGGACTTCGTGACGCCCTTCGTCAGGATGTCCATGAATTCCCCTGCAAGACCCAGCTCTTGCAACTCTCTCTCTCTCTCTCTCTCTCTCTCTCTCTCTCTCTCTCTCTCTCTCTCTCTCTCTCTCTCTCTAAATATATACGGAAATACATTCAGTACGGTTACTATCCACCTCCAGGAGAGACAAGCCTGGCCTATATAGGCGTTGCACCTGGTAAAGCTTAATGAAAGACAAGACACACATAACCTAACCAGATCGAGGGGAGAGCATAACACATCCCGTAGCTACCCCCCACTCTCAGCAGCGTAGCTACCCCCCACTCTCAGCAGTGTAGCTACCCCCCCACTCTCGGCAGCGTAGCTACCCCCCCCTACTCTCAGCAGCGTAGCTACCCCCCACTCTCAGCAGTGTAGCTACCCCCCCTACTCTCAGCAGCGTAGCTACCCCCCCACTCTCAGCAGCGTAGCTACCCCCCTACTCTCAGCAGCGTAGGTACCCCCCCACTCTCAGCAGCGTAGCTACCCCCCCACTCTCAGCAGCGTAGCTACCCCCCACTCTCAGCAGCGAAGCTACCCCCCCCACTCTCAGCAGCGTACCTACCCCCACTCTCAGCAGCGTAGCTACCCCCCCACTCTCAGCAGCGTAGCTACCCCCCCACTCTCAGCAGTGTAGCTACCCCCCCCACTCTCAGCAGCGAAGCTACCCCCCCCACTCTCAGCAGCGTAGCTACCCCCCTACTCTCAGCAGCGTAGGTACTCCCCCACTCTCAGCAGCGTAGCTACCCCCCCACTCTCAGCAGCGTAGCTACCCCCCCACTCTCAGCAGCGAAGCTACCCCCCCCACTCTCAGCAGCGTAGCTACCCCCCTACTCTCAGCAGCGTAGCTACCCCCCCCCCACTCTCAGCAGCGAAGCTACCCCCCCCTACTCTCAGCAGCGTAGCTACCCCCCTACTCTCAGCAGCGAAGCTACCCCCCACTCTCAGCAGCGTAGCTACCCCCCCCACTCTCAGCACCAGCTCCAACACCAGTAGCTACCCCCCACTCTCAGCAGCGTAGCTACCCCCCACTCTCAGCAGTGTAGGTACCCCCCACTCTCAGCAGCGTAGCTACCCCCCCACTCTCAGCACCAGCTCCAACACCAGTAGCTACCCCCCACTCTCAGCAGCGTAGCTACCCCCCACTCTCAGCAGTGTAGCTACCCCTTACTCTCAGCAGCGAAGCTACCCCCCTACTCTCAGCACCAGCACCAACACCACACATCATCAACCACCACCGAGGGAGAGTATTAAGATGCCAATCAACTGACCTAAATGAACCATACAGTTTATACAGTTCGTGGCATTAACAAGGTACCTACGGGCCAGGGATGACCATACCTTCCTCACCTGCTCGACCCAGACGAGGCAATTATTTAGCCACTGGAGAATAAAGATAATAATACTGTAGGTAGTTGAGACAGAGTATGACAAATGTGTCTCTAGAATGTTACACCGCTCGAAAGTGTGCAGAATGGGCATGGCAGCACATTTCTAAGTAAGACCCATTTCTAAGTAAGCCCCATTTCTAAGTAAGACCCATTTCTAAGTAAGACCCATTTCCAAGTAAGACCCATTTCTAAGTAAGACCATTTCTAAGTAAGACGCATTTCTAAGTAAGACCCTTTTCTAAGTACGACCATTTCTAAGTAAGACGCATTTCTAAGTAAGACCATTTCTAAGTAAGACCCATTTCTAAGTAAAACCCATTTCTAAGTAAGATCCATTTCTAAGTACGACCCATTTCTAAGTACGACCATTTCTAAGTAAGACCCATTTCTAAGTAAGACCCATTTCTAAGTGTCCCCGTAGTACAATGCCCTATTCGCAAGGGAAGCTCTACTTCGCTGTTTTGCATTTTCTTGTGACATAGATGTAAGCAAACCACAACCTAGTGCCATTATCTATGGAAGTACGATAGGATCAATACGAATATCTCATTTTCGAATCGAAGGCACAAAGTCTCTACATCCAGACAGCAGCCAAGTCTTCCACTTGTATATATATATATATATATATATATATATATATATATATATATATATATATATATATATATTTTTTTTTTCTTTTTCTTTCAAACTATTCGCCATTTCCCGCATTAGCGAGGTAGCGTTAAGAACAGAGGACTGGGCCTTTGAGGGAATACCCTCACCTGGCCCAATTCTCTGTTCCTTCTTTTGGAAAATTAAAAAAAAACCGAGAGGTGTGTGTGTGTGTGTGTGTGTGTGTGTGATAGAAATGATACTTAAGTGAGAATATAGCCTTTCCATGTACGTCCAAACATGGCTGAACAGTTACCACAACACAAACGCGTCCATTCCATAAGGAACGGACGGAGCACCAGTCTACACACACACACACACCAACGTCAAGACTGAAACCCGGTTTATGTCTGTCAGTTTACGTGATCACAGACACTCTTCCAGCTTGAAATTGACGGGATAATACAG
The DNA here is from genome assembly GCF_036320965.1 of Panulirus ornatus. Lineage (NCBI taxonomy): Eukaryota > Metazoa > Arthropoda > Malacostraca > Decapoda > Palinuridae > Panulirus > Panulirus ornatus. The sequence goes on from NC_092227.1 coordinate 7,770,929, forward strand.
ACAAGGTTTTTCTTTGAGGGGTTTAGGGGGGACTGAAATAGATCATGTGGTGAAGAGTTCTAGCAGCGTGATGGTGGTGTTCCTTGTTGGAGATGAACGGTGGTGGAGGTGTCTCGGGGGGGGGGGGGGGGCTCTCTCTCTCTCTTCTCCACCACCACCACCTCCACCACCTCGCTGTCTAGTCCTCGAGGTGAGGTGTCTCCCCTGGTGATATAAACCATCCCTTCCCTTTTGCCACCACCTCCTTCCCCCCCTCTTCCATTCTCCAGGTGCTCGACCGGCGCACCAGCATCACCAATCATGGTTTTATTTTCATCTCCTGCATCCCAACAACCTACCCTTCGCTACCCCCCCCCCCCCCCCATCAAGGACAGTGATGGGGCTGACGGAAGGGGAGACCAGGACGGACGTCCCCGTGTCCCATCTCCTTTGAGGGACGTGTGAGTGGATCTCCTTCAGGGCCACATTACAGGGAGCGTTTAGCGTTCGATTAGTGGTCGGAGAATGGGATGTGAGGCAAAGGGGTGGTCAGGGTCGCAGCATCAAGGTGTGAGGGGAGAGAGCGAGTGGTCAGGGCTGTAGATAGCATCAAGGTGTGAGGGGAGAGCGAGTGGTCAGGGCTGTAGATAGCATCAACGTGTGAGGGGAGAGCGAGTGCTTAGGACTGTAGCATCAAGGTGTGAGGGGAGAGCGAGTGGTCAGGGTCGCAGCATCAAGGTGTGAGGGGAGAGCGAGTGGTCAGGGCTGTAGATAGCATCAAGGTGTGAGGGGAGAGCGAGTGGTCAGGGCTGTAGATAGCATCAACGTGTGAGGGGAGAGCGAGTGCTTAGGACTGTAGCATCAAGGTGTGAGGGGAGAGAGCGAGTGGTCAGGGCTGCAGGTAGCATCAAGGTGTGAGGGGAGAGAGAGCGAGTGGTCAGGGCTGTAGCATCAAGGTGTGAGGGGAGAGAGCGAGTGGTCAGGACTGTAGCATCAAGGTGTGAGGGGAGAGAGCGAGTGGTCAGGGCTGTAGGTAGCATCAAGGTGTGAGGGGAGAGAGCGAGTGGTCAGGGCTGTAGATAGCATCAAGGTGTGAGGGGAGAGAGAGCGAGTGGTCAGGGCTGTAGGTAGCATCAAGGTGTGAGGGGAGAGAGAGCGAGGAGCGGTCAGGGCCAAGCCATCACGACCCTCAGTAGACCACTGGGTGTAGAAAACGGGACTCAGCGGCTGAGAGAAGAGGGAGGTAGGAAGGCAACTACTTAAGGAATCCTGGGACACAAACAGGGAGAAATGCCCTGTGGTATAGTGCTCTGGGGAGCCTCTGGGACGTGTATTGGGGACCCCATCAACAGTAGTGGGGGTTGGGTGTGGGGTCACCGTGGGCAGTGACACAGCGACCCCCTGATGTTGGTTTATGGTAATGGGACGTGGGCGAGTGAGGGGTAAAAGGAGGGAAGGAAGGGGCTCTGGGAGAGGGGAAGAAAGAGGCGTCAAAGAGAGGGGGGGTGTAAGAGTGTAAGGGAGAGGGAGAGAATGGGGTGAAAGTGCTTCTACGGGAGGTAGATGTACAGGTGAAAGACGAGTAAGCAAAGAGGAGAAAAAAAAAGACACGGGGATAAGGAGAGAGAGAGAGAGAGAGAGAGAGAGAGAGAGAGAGAGAGAGAGAGAGAGAGAGAGAGAGAGAGAGAGAGAGAGAGAGAGAGGCGGAGTGGATGGGTTAATCGGAGAAGTTTCGAGGAGGAGGAATGAGGAACAGACGCTAATGACACGAGGCTGGGAGGAGGAGGAGGAGGAGGAGGGGAGCTATAATGTAAAGCAGGAGGAATGACGGGAGGAAAGCTGGTGAAAAGGAGAGAATAAGAAGACACGTTAGAGACGAGGACAAGGAAGAAAAAAAAAAGGAAAGGGGGGTTTACTGCGAGGCAGAGAATGGAACGATACAGTACATGGCTCGCACAACACAGGACACATTACAGCCTAAGACGCACACCTGATGACTCCACTTCTTCCTGGACTGTATTAGAAAGAATGTGAGATGTTCGTCGTAAAGATTTTCATTAAACTTTAAAAAACCTCTAAGTCATTTCTTCTGAGGCACCTGCATATGCACACCGGGTACCTCTACAAGTGTTGTAACAACATCATGTCCACAGACTCCACTCTACAGCCTAGTTAGCGTACCTTCCTTCTCTTTCCTACAGGAGTAACTGACCCCATACAGAGCATAGGACCCGTCGTCAGAGCTATGCTCTGGGCTGAGAAAAAGAAAAATAATAATGTTTTAAGTCAAAAAGTGATGATTTATGATATACCTCTGTGCTATTCACCTTTTATTTTTTTCTCTTTGTTGTTGTCACAATATGCTTCGTCCACTGTCGTAAAAGAGGAAAAGGAAAGACGTCCTTTACGTGTGCATGGGGTAGTGTGTACTTTACGACGTTATGGGTCAAGAAGAAGTTGAACGGACCCTGTTCTGTGGACGCGACAGGCCGAGGAGGAGTCGGACGAGCCCTGTTCTGTGGACGCTCTGTGTCTGGCAAAGGTGCAGGAACACAAGTCTCTCATTCGACAGGCCTCATTGATGATGTCAAAGGCGTTAACTTGGAATATCATTTCATGAAACAGTAATTGAAAAGCTCAATCCCACGAGGCGCCACTGCATGTGGGGGTGTGTACTTGTGTATGCAACAGTTTTAATCGTTTATTTTGGCACTATTTAGTATTCATTCAGGCAAGTTGTTTGTGACGAATTTCCAAAAGAGTTTTTTTGTTTTGTTTTGATTGCAAGACTTGAATTTAATGTGTGACAGAGATGGTTTGTGTGGTGTACGTTAACTGCCGTCCCCCGACATGCGTGTGTGTGTGTGTAAACATTAGTGACATGTGACATGTACTATTTCGTGGTGGTATACACCACTGCTCTGCCACAGTATCCCTGATATCCTGTGGTACAATCGTGGTCAGCAGTACGCTGGTAATGCTGGCTCCTGTGTGACGCCAGGCTCAAGCAGTA
>NC_092227.1:7776420-7826420 GCF_036320965.1 Panulirus ornatus
TATGGAAGGGTCTTGTGATATGCTGAACTCAGTGTTTGTAACGTTTAGAGGAGAAAGCGCAACACGTACATGCCTGAGGATCGTGGTTTCAGATGGGGTTATGTCTGGTGGTGATGAGTCTAGGGCTGGGTTGGGAAGGCCGTTGTTTAGTTACTGGTCGGGTTACCGTGGTATGTACATGTTTTACTCATGTCTTTGTTGAGTAGGTGGAATAACTATATGAGCACGGGTTGCCCAAGTGTCAAGAAGGAATATAATAATAAGCTCTGCACTTAAACCCGGATATTGGGGAGTTGGTTTTGTAGTGGTTTAGGCGGGAAGGGGACGTGTGTGTGTGTGTGTGTGTGTGTGTGTGTGTGTGTGTGTGTGTGTGTGTGTCTGGTGGTGTTGGAAAGAACTGAGTGCCGAGAATAACGAGGTAAAACTCTATTGAAAGTACAGTAGGTGTTGAATGTCGACGACTGTGTGGCTGATGGGGACTATTGTGAGTGCTATGGCCTGTGTGCGGGTTTCCAACCCCTTGTTATTGATGCTTCGGAAAGACTGGATGATTAGGAAGGCGTGGCGTTAACATTGGGGGTGTATAGAGAGGATGGATATATTGTTCATCAGAACAGTGAAGGGTTATTTCTTCCTTTTTTTTTTCCATATCTTGCACCAATGATATTTCTTCTGAGGGCTTTTCGTGTGCTCTGATGTTGATAGTGGTGGGAGTGAAGGTCACATGTGTGTCGTATGTGATACCCTTTTAGTCGCCTTCTACGACACGACACGCAGGGAATACGTACGTGGGAAGTATATATATATATATATATATATATATATATATATATATATATATATATATATATATATATATATATATACATATGAGGTTAAGACGTGATATGAATACAGTATCAAGAGACGGGGCAACACAACCATAAGACTCCCCGAAGATCGTGTAGCCACAACAGGATCAGCCACAACCCCAGTATATCTAAGAGAGGTTCTGTCTCATCGCCCTCCGGGAGGGAACCCCGTCACACGCAGGGGAGGGAGAGAGAGAGAGAGAGAGAGAGAGAGAGAGAGAGAGAGAGAGAGAGAGAGAGAGAGAGAGAGAGAGAGAGAGAGACTTAGATAATCCAAGAGACGGATGAAAATGTCACCTGTGATGGATGTAAAATGCTCAGGAAGAGAGGTGGGGTGGGTGTGTGAAGGTAAAGTGAGGAGGTGGGGTGGGGAGGCGAAAATGATCTATGATACGGAGATGTGACTGGAGGAAATGATGAAATTAGTCTTAGCAAAATGGGTTCAGTTCTCGGCCAAGCTTTAATGAGAAGCTGGGAATAGCTTTTTGGTGGGTGGGGTTCTGGGTGGGTGAGAGAAGGAATGTCTTGGTTTATTGACTGAGGTGAACTAGCTGCTTCAAGTGGGGTCTCTGGAGGAGGAACTGTTCACCTCGCTGGGTAGTTCATGGTCTGGGTAGCTGCCATAATGATCTGGCGGTGTAGGTAGTTGGGTGAACGGCTATTGGGTTGCATGTTAACTAGCCTAACTTATTCGGTTGCCAGACTGCCTTGTTAGGTAGCTGTCCAGATACCTGCTTGCTCTCTTGGTTGATGTGGTATCCGAGGAGGTGACTATCTGAAGTGGCTGTTCATCTGTTAACTGATTGAGAGGATAATTTGTTGATTAATTCGTCTGCCGGATGATTAGTTAAGCATACAATTGGTTAGCTAAATGGCTGGCTTGTCAAGTGTTTGAGTCTCTGATTGGCTGGATGATTGGATAGGCAGAAGCTTGGCTAACTGATCAACTAGACTGTTGCTGAGTTGGACCTCTGGGAGACTTAACTTGTATTCCACTGGCACAACATTACAAAAGACTACACTGTAGTTAGACAGATGTAATAACGTGTATTACAGATGAAAAGGAGCGAGCAAAAGAGTTCATGATGTAGCCTTCTACTTTACTATGGAAAGATGACGTTGTAATTAGTGAGAAACAACATATTCTTTGGCAAGCTATTGTGTCACATAATGAGTTATCTTGGTCTCGCCTTCAGCAGAGAGAGAGAGAGAGAGAGAGAGAGAGAGAGAGAGAGAGAGAGAGAGAGAGAGAGAGAGAGAGAGACTATCATATACTAGTTAACTTCACTGATGGCCAACGTACCCTCGCCTTATGGAAATGTATGTTGTCTATGTCCCTTAACTTTTGCTTTATACTCTGTTTAGCATTTTTTTTTTGAAATATCCTGCATATTTTATGTAAAACTTCGTTCCCTCTAAGAACAGTTTCGAAACTTTCCAATCCCAGTTTCTGCCGTTACTGAGAAGAGTGGATTCACGCCCTCCAGACCCCCCAATCTATGTTCTTTAATCATCTCTGATAGTCTCGTATGGTTTATAACAATATATATATATATATATATATATATATATATATATATATATATATATATATATATATATATATATATATATATATACTAACAAATTCCAGCAATAGTATTTCTGATTATTCTATGAAAAATGGATGAGATTTTTTAATCTTTTTTTTTCAAACTAGGTGGATACAACAGCTTGTTGTTGTCTATTGAACTCGGCCTCAGGGGTAACTTTAATAATCCTACCCTAATGACTGGCTTCCAAGGCCTGTGCCTAATGTCTGTGATCTGTGTCTGCCTCTCAGCATCTGTGACGTTCAAAACGTAAGTCTCGTGTACGTACGTTGCGGTAATAGATATCATCGCCCAACGGAAGCCTTATGTGGCTTCAGCAAATTCTCCTGCTTTTGGCCTTAGCCAGAACTCACTATCAAGTTCCTTTCTCTCAAATTCAGCTTCAGGTGCCACATCTGGTCTAATGTCAATCAACTCCTCAACAAACTGCCTCCTGGAAGATGACGGCAGTTTACACAGAGACCAAATACTAACCTTACCAGATCATGCACTCCGTCCTTCTTGTCCAAGTCTGACAAGTAAATCTGAAATTAATCTTTTAACAAAGAGAGGCGAGTGAGTGTAATCATTTCGGCTTCAATACGATGAGTAATACCATTTATTAACCCGTCTGAAACACATGAGAGGCATGTGAACATATGTGCCTCTGGCCATGTTAAATAATCATTTTGTGTTATGGCGTTAATTCTATTAAACAGTATTAATCACTCGTACTTTTCCCGTGAAGTGAGAATATTCAGTTCACTTACGTGTCCAGCCAAATATGACAATGAGCGCATCTTTGCCACGCGGAAGATAAGCGGCCAAACCTGGTCTCTTACAAGCGAGAGGAACGTGTCGAGTTCGTCATAACCCCCCGTCAGGGGACCTTGCCTCCTGATAGCCACAGTACTTCACGAGCCAGACGCAGGGACTCTCGTGGGCAGAAATCCAATTCTCGACCCGCGATCCTCCGTCTGCAGGCAGGGTACGGCCCGTCGCAAAACTCACCACCAGGCTTCCAGCACACTCATTCACCTCGCTCCCTGAATCATGGAGAGCTACAAGCTCCGTGTCATGCAGTGTGCATGTTGTGCACTGGGTTCTTCCTTTTCTCAGTTCTACTTTAAATCCATCTCTCTCTCTCTCTCTCTCTCTCTCTCTCTCTCTCTCCAGTCCATCGCTTTCCTCGAAGATACACAAAGCCTTTCCGTTGCTCCGAGAAGAGCGACGTCTTCCAGTAGAGATGACGTCTTCTTGAGCGACATCGCCAAGAGAAGAAACTACCCAGCCGAGCCGAGCACAACAACAGCTGAGGTGTGGAGACTCGTCCTCCTTGAGCAGCAGACGTGGCGTCACCTTCTGTGAGGCAAAGACAACGACAGTGGTCCGTCGTCCTTCTTCCGTCCGTCCGTCCGTCCCCACCTTTGCTACTCTGTCGCTGGAGATGGGGGTCTGACTTCGAGGCCCTGGGGGGAAACCTCTCGCTAACGCTGGCCAAAAACCAGGACCCCTTTGACCCCTTTGGGCCATCGTGGCTTTTGGAATCGATTCTTTATGTTATGGAGAGGGCACGGGGCAGCTGAATGCCTCACTCAAGGCCATATCATTAATGCTATCCATCTATCTATCAGTCTATCTATCTATCTATCTAACAGTCTATCTATCTATGTATCTATCTATCTATCTATCTATCTATCAGTCTATCAATCAGTCAATCCATCTATCTCTATCTATCTATCTATCGATCTATCTATCAATCTATCTATACCCTAGCCTAAGCTGGGGACCCAATTTAAACTCAGCAGAGCTGCTCTCTCCTAACAAATCATCCCTCGAGCGTAATGTGTTTACCTGAATAAAGTTGTATTTGCGCTCTCTCGCTCGCTGCTTTCCCTTCGAAAGAGTTCTTCTGGCGCCTTTTGTCCAGGAGGCAAAGGTGCTTTGTCTCCAGGAGCCGAATTAACTCTACCTGCAGGCTTCATACAGCTCCCTCCTGTGTAACTTGGGATAATGTATTTCTGAATTTTTGAGCAAGAGGCATATATTTTCTCCTTTTTTTTTTGGGTCTGTCTGTCTTTCTTATCTTTATCATGTGCCGACGTTGTCTTGCGTGAGTGATGATGATGAATGATGATGATGATGATGATGATGATGATGATGATGATGATGATTGCAGAAGTGGATGGGAACTGAAGAGGGTTGGCGTCGTCTCTGTTGATGGTGAGAATTGTGGTAATGATTATCATCAATCAACAAGATGTGTCATTTCTCGTTCTCTCTTTCTTTAAGACTTCTTTTTTTTCCTATCGCTCTCTTTCTTTTATGTGTGTTACAAATTATTTCTATATTTTTTGTATGTCTTATTAATTATTCCTTTTATGTAGTGCAGGGGATTGCTTCAGGATCATAAAATCAACCTCAGAAACTCGCAACAGAGCTGGATATGGTACAGAGTTAATGTTACAACTTCAGAGCGCCATCCAATTTCCTAATGTACTTCAGAGCGCCATCAAATATTCTAATGTATTTCAGAGCGCCATCCAATTTTCTAATGTATTTCAGAGCGCCATCAAATTTTCTAATGTATTTCAGAGCGCCATCAAATTTTCTAATGTATTTCAGAGCGCCATCAAATATTCTAATGTATTTCAGAGCGCCATCCAATTTTCTAATGTACTTCAGAGCGCCATCAAATTTTCTAATGTATTTCAGAGCGCCATCAAATATTCTAATGTATTTCAGAGCGCCATCCAATTTTCTAATGTACTTCAGAGCGCGATCAAATATTCTAATGTATTTCAGAGCGCAATCAAATATTCTAATGTACTTCAGAGCGCCATCAAATTTTCTAATGTACTTCAGAGCGCCATCAAATTTTCTAATGTACTTCAGAGCGCCATCAAATTTTCTAATGTACTTCAGAGCGCCATCAAATTTTTTTTTTTTTTAATGCGAGTCAGTTATGAAGAATTTTATGCACTTCGTACTTCTGTAAGATGTATACTCTAGAAGCAGGATACAAATCCAATGTGTTTTTCCTTCCCCTTCCAATACACTCAGACGTCATAATGGATCGTAACTCTACGGAGAAGTAACTCAGGGTTCAGTTACCGCCTGGGCGCCACGGGAGGTGCATGTCACTGCTCAGCGGGGGGCGGAAGAGAGCATTATAGATATCGGGCACTCACGTTAAAAGGAACTTCTTCCGTAACAGGATGTATAATAAGTCTGCTTCAGGGAGTGGAGTAGATCCAGTCAACACAGATCGAGTTATGAAGCGCTGTAGCATCTTAACTCTTGACACCTTCTTCCTCCTCTCCAAGAACCCCATCTGCCTCGATCCTCCCACACACGTATTTCATGCACCACTGAAACCCACACACACACACACCCGACGCTATTTTGTTCGTCTGTTTCCTACCCCGTAGAACGGACTCCGGTGTTCGATCTCACCACAACGTCGAGTTCGATCGCGTTCGGGTACGCCTCATCGACGAGACTTTGACGGAGAGCATCGTGGAAGAACCACAGAGATCTCTCTCTCTCTCTCTCTCTCTCTCTCTCTCTCTCTCTCTCTCTCTCTCTCTCTCTCTCTCTCTCTCTCTCTCTCTCAAGACTTCGCAGGGAGCAACAACATACCATCGTCTCCCACAGTGTCTGACGCCTGACTCAGTAATGCACGTCATACGCTTGTCTGCGTTTTCTTTTTTTTTTCCCACCCCACAGAGCGGACCCCAGACCCCCGGCCCCATCGGACCCTAGACCCCCAGCTCCCCAGGACCTTAGACCCCCAGCTCCCCAGGACCTTAGACCCCAGCTCCCCAGGACCTTAGACCCCGGCTCTCCCCGGATCTCAGACCCCGGTTCCCCCGGAGCCAAGACCCCGGCTCCCGCGGACCCTAGATCCCGGCTCACCCGGACGCTAAACCCCGACTCCAGCAGACCCTAGACCTCGGCTCCATCGGACCCGAGACCCCGGCTCCCCCAAACCCGAGACCCCAGCTCTCTCGGACCCTAGACCTTGGCTCTTTCGGACCCCAGACCCTAGCTCCCCCGGCCGCCCTTCGCTAACGGGAATAACTGCCGGACGTACGAAGTGGTCAAGCGTTCCTCGGTTGCCATCATTCGCCCCGGTAATCATGAGAGGAGGAGAAGACATAAAGGACAGTGTTTGGATTCTGATAATCCGGGAATTAGGCACGGTCATCACGGTAAATTTTATGGAGGTAGTTAGGGTGGTGAAAACTTGGGAAAGGAATTCGAAGAAGAAATTATATTCCATATTTTTGTTTATGTTCGCTGAGACGGCGCGGGCAAATGAGGCGCTAATCAAGGCCATCTCATTAGCGCTCTCTCTCTCTCTCTCTCTCTCTCTCTCTCTCTCTCTCTCTCTCACACATTATATATATATATATATATATATATATATATATATATATATATATATATATATATATATATATATACACACACACACACCCCAGCCTGAGCCAGATATCCATTTTATCGATCAACCCACGAGGAAGGATGAACAGCTGGGGTCGACTGTGGACCGACTGCCTCAACCAGGATTCGAGCCTATGCGCTCTCGACCCTGAGCGTCCCGTTGAATGCGTCTCGGTCAGGAACGCTAACCGCTACACCACGGGATTGTCCATACATTTACAAAACTGTAAACACGAAACAAACAACTATAACTGTATATCACTTACAATAGATATTGCTTTTATAATTTAAGTGATAATGACATTTCGATTTAATAACTGACGAGACTTATTTATCCACAGGATGCAGGTGCGGTGCGTAATGCGATTATGATATTGTCAAATGAGTCGGTTTTCTCCAACACACACACACACACACACACACACACACACACACACACACACACACATACACACACACACACACACACACACACACACACACACACACACACACACACATACACACACACACACACACACCACGCATGTCCTGCTTCGACCAGCCACAGTTCACACATACATCCACCTACTACACTGACTTCAAGCATCACAGTCATTTACAAACTAGTAAAAAAGACATTTTTTTTTCCCCTTTTCCCCTTCTTAAATCGGGCCAATGAAAAATCGGCACTTGTCTTCGTGACTTGGGTCATTTGTGACTTGGGTCAGTCCAGTCATGGGTTACACGGCGGAAGCGAGGGCAGTCTCGCGCCCAGATGATCTCAAGGATATTGCCTTTCCTTCTCCCATTTTCCTTCAATCTTTCCCCTTTCCCCTCTTCGGTTCACCTTTTTTTTCCTCTTATAAAGTTTTCCCCTCATGGTTCGTGTAGGTCATATTAAGTACAGGTGAGGCTATGCGAAGCTCTAACCCGGAACCAGGCTAATAATCACATCTAACCATGATGGCCTGGAGAGAGAGAGAGAGAGAGAGAGAGAGAGAGAGAGAGAGAGAGAGAGAGAGAGAGAGAGAGAGAGAGAGAGAGAGAGAGGGGGGGGCCTTTCTTAAAGCCCCCACTTACGTGTTTTTTTTAAGAAGCGAAAAAACAGATCTGACGTCATTAGGAAAGTCAAATGCAAGCAGCCCGAGGTAGAATAATCACATCTCTTCCGCGAGAGACACATACAATTACATGCTGTGTGTGTGTGTGTGTTAATGTGGTTCTACGAAAGTAGTTACCGGGAAAGACATGGTTATCTAACCATGCAAGCGATTTCATCTGGAAGTCGACTCAAAACGCGTACCTTTCTTCTTTCCCTCACCGGAGCGGGAGCGTCAGTGTTCCCACACTTCGCAAAGCATCCATCCGTAACGCGTCAGCGAGACCCGTGAATGAGCGAGTGGCTTGCGGAGGAGAAGCTGTTCTCAAGCTTATCTTGGTCTAGTGGGTTCAGGGGATACCTGGCTGCCACACAGATGGTCCTGGGTTCGAATCTCGATTATCTAGTTGGCATATAGTTTACATCATATATCACTGTGTACAGTACATGGTTCATTATATATATATATATATATATATATATATATATATATATATATATATATATATATATATATATATATATATATATATTAGCAATCTTCACCTATTATCTATACGTTACACAGGCCACGATAAACAAGTGGAGGTCAGTTTACCGTATGATACCACAATTTCTGGTCGAAAATTAGATGAGTATTGCCAGCTCATAGAAAACGTTTCAGACGGCCCAGTGCGAGCCGTGTGGCGTGGGTCGTTGTACACGCTTAAAAATGAACCGCTCGTAATTGTCTTCCGTGTCTCAAGTGTGCGCCAGGTTAAGATATTAACAATCCTTCGTATCAGATCCGGGTGACGAAGCCAAGAATACAGTCTCCTTCTTGACGGTGTACTGGAAGAACTGGTTTTAAAGAGGAGGAGAATCTTGAAGGGTTATGTTGGAGAGGTCCTCTGTGTGTGTGTGTGTGTGTGTGTGTGTGTGTGTGTGTGTGTGTGTCGAGGAAGAGATGATTTAGCAGAAGGATGTAAGAACCCAACCCAGGTGCTCCATTACCAACCAATCGTGTCACATAGACACTAAACAGAAGACTGAATAATAATACACACACCTTCCTGCCTCCCACTCAAATAAATTCCACTTATCTTTATGGGACAGATATTCTCCGTGTGATTCTAAGTGCAATATGAAATATTCAATGACGTGAATAGTCTCTGTCTTTCATTTCTTTCTGAAGAGGGGAAGGAAGGGAGGGGGGGAGGGAGGTAGTGAAAAACAACCCACAAATTAATATTTTCGAGAGATTCCTTTTCTGCAGTTTATACCCGCACAAAAAAAATAGAAATGAATAACAATGATAATAATGATACCACTACTACTACTACTACTACTACTACTACTACTACTAATAATAATAATAATAATAATGATAATAATAATAACAATATAAACGATAATGATGATGATAATAATAATAGTAGTAAGAATAATAATAATAGTAATGATAATAATAATAATAATAATAATAATAATAATAATAATAATAATGATAATAATAATAATAACAATGATTATGATAATAATAATAATGATAATAATAATAATAACAGTCATCGTAGACCAACAATAGAAGTGGTGCTCGTCAGGACGATATCGTGTATCGTATTCCTTTCCTAAGCTCATTATTTCCCCCTCCCACCTCCTCACGTTTTACTTGTGACACATTTTATATTTTCCTTTTTCTTTCCTTTTTCGGAGGAAGAGAGAAAGGAAGAAAAGAGAGAAAGTGGCGTCCCTCAATTATGATGACAGTAATAGGACATTGATGATATCAGCGAGAGAGGGGGGGGGGGGGGGCAGGAAGCCTACTGCTCCATTATGGTGTTGATGGGAACACAGGACACAAGCCACAGGGCCTGGCCCTTCCCTCATGATATTGTATAATACTCATCACCCTCCCTCCCTTCCTCCCTCACTCACTCACTCCTTCCTCCCTCACATACCCTGCCCCAGCTGTATAGACTCTCTTGCTCATGTCTGTCTGTCGTGTGCTGTCTGTCGAGTGTGTGTGCGTCTTCCTGTCTATCCCTAGTTATATCTGATATCTATCTTTAATTTCTCTTCGTCTTCCGTGTGTTTACCTATCTGTTTCCCCGAGCTTGAGTGAGTGTGTGCATTCTCGTTTTCTATTTGCATCGTAGTGATTTTTGTGTGTGTGTTAGTCTTTCACGTTTTAGATTCCTTTCATGTGATCCATCTGCCTTTGATCATTCGGAAAGAAATATTTAATCAAAAAAAGTAAAAATGAAAAAGGAAAAAGTACAACCCATAGATATCGTTATCATTAACGGCGGGGACAAGAAAGAGCTATTGACTGATAACAAAACCCAAATTCTGTTGAAAACCACTGGTATGTGGCCAATGCGTAGGGGAAGATGGATCCTTCAGTAATAAAGATGAAAATATTTATGATGAAAAAAAAAAAATAGCAACAGGGATCAGAAGTAAGTGGACTGAGCAACGGCTTTGTACTCTTCCTAATCACACGCAGTCCTTCCCTGCAAATACCGACCACATACTTTACATAAGAAAGGATTAACCATTCTGAGATACAGATATTGGATTTCATTATTTTCTTTGATGCTGTAAAGGAAAGTGAATGTACACACTTACTCTCCGCTCTAACGCTGGACATGTGAGCCTTCTCCTAACCTTTTATCGGAGGACACTCCTGTGGCCGGTTACTGTTTTGGAAAAATGGAAAAACCATCTACAGAAATCCTCCCTTGGGAGAGAAAAAAAAAAAGGATAAAGAAGGGGAATTTTCACAGTCCATTGGACAGAACAGCTTTGTGGATGTCAGTGAAAGTGAAGAGTGGTGAGTGTTTCACTGTGACGAGATACAATAAACACTTGAAGATAAACACAAAAGTATTATTACCGCAAAAGACCTCGCTAAGTCTCCAGACAACTGAGATCAGTGTGTTACTCCACAAAGAACATAAGACACAGTAACTCTGAGAAATGGACGTTGAATTTTGTTGTCATAGGTGTAGCAAGAACTTAGTCAAGCCAAAGTCGAACGCCCTGCAAGAGCTGTGTGAAGAACGAACGTCGAACTCAGCTGTCTTGAGTTCCCTCATGTCGTCGATACACAAGCTGGCCCCTCATCATACATACCACGCCTTTCCAAAGATGCCAGAATGAATGTGAAAGTCGTACCCGTCCGTGACAGCGACGGTGTGTAATCAGGCACCAATGAAAAGAAAACGTATTGGATGATTTCGTGATGAGGGGAGACGGGAGCGAAACAACGAGATGCACAAAGCCCGAAACTGACAGTTAACACGATTACATTTAACCTCGTGGGGAGGGGAGAGTGTGAGGGGGGGTAAAGGTCTGACATACCTAAGAGTGATCACATCAGACGAAAGTAATCACTCTTGCTAAATGCAACAGAGCAGACGACACCCTCTTCAACAGAAGAAAGAGAGAGAGAGAGAGAGAAAGAGAGAGAGAACAGATGATAAAGCGAAACTTCATTACAGAATCGTTTGGCCGAGATTCACTGAAAGAAAAAAAAAGATAATATTTACCCTGGAAGGAAAGAGGCAAGAGACTTCAAAGAGCGACCAGTATTCCCATGTTCTATGGTGGCAAATGCAGAGCGCTGGCAACCTCCTTACATGCGTCGATTCTGATCACAAAGGGTGTGTATGGTATACACAGATTATGCACATGGACAACACTATAGAGAGGCCTCTATCCAAATATCCAAATCTGACACGCATATCATTTTCCCTGGTGCAATGACAGAGGTGTGTAAATCAAGCCAACATATAAAGCAGACGTGTGTGACTATAAATACCAAGGTAAAATGAATATATCCTGGACGTGAATATTTCATTTTCACGGAAGAAAAATAAAAGACTAATAATCTCCTAAGAGTGATCAAGAGTGAAACTGACACCGTACTCGATAGATGATCATTAATCACACTGATTATTCATCAGGCTCTGCCGGGGAAGCTGTCCAGAACAGCCCCACTGACCAAACACTAATTAAAAAACATCCAAGAGGAAGGAAGACGGAGTATAGGGACCGAGACTGGCCCCTGCAACCGTAAAACAGCTCACAGCCACTGTATACGTGCGATTACATTTCAGAACAAACCTGTATAGTGTTTAAACAAACACGCAAACCTCGGGTCGTGTCTACGGAACTGGCAAGTCCAACTTGTGACTAGATTAATCAGCAGAAAGCATTCAAAATACCCCACATGATATTGATCGTCTTTCTCACGGTACATAGAGGATTACATTTCTTGAACTGTTTCTCTTTTTTTTTTTTTTTTGTAAAGAGAATTGGATCCTTCTCTCGCCAGGAACTCAGAGGAGAGTGGGCGGACATGAATGTAGTCGCCACACAAGAGAGGTGTTCAGTGCCAGAGTGCAAGGACGAGTTTTATATTATTTTTTTCTTCTCTTCTTTTTACAGGTCGACTCCCTACAATAATGACGAGTTGGGGCATCTGATCCCTCACCCTCCCCCCTAAGGTATCTGACTCCATCGGAATCCGATGGTCGTCTCCTCTCGTCCATTTTCGATACAAACTATTGATGTTTCTTCGCTTGATACATCTCGCCGACGCGGACCGACGCAGTATCGGCAAAAGAATATAATGCCATGAGTTATGTTCGTCTCTCCACGGCAGAATGCTGCTGCACTTGGGCGATGCAGTTCTGACCTACGTTATCGATAAATGTGTTTGTGATGCACACTTATATGGTGCACTTACGACGGTGCTTCTCTTGGCCCACTCTCCTCTTTTTTTGTGTGTGTGTGTGTGAAAAACTCCAGGAACAGACAGAAACTCATCGTTGAGGCCAGGCCTTAAATGTGATATACAAAAAAAAGATAAGAGAGGGCGGAAGAAAGACGAAGTATCTACCGAGAGGTTATGTATGGAGGTGGACAAGGAACAGGTCTGAGTTACGAAGGAAAAATATGGGAGGCTACAGAACAGAAGAGTTAAAACCTTTAACCTTTCATTTAAAAACCATCAAAAACGTTGAACGTTTCACTAAAAAAGGAGAAAAAACAACAACAAAATTAATATATATATATATATATATATATATATATATATATATATATATATATATATATATATACATCACATCAATCCAACCTGGGTTTACCACTGACTGCACAGTAATGGCCGTATGCCAGGCAGTGGCTTGGCCCAAATCTTGCCCGTTCCAGAAGCCGGGCTCTGAGCCGCTTATAAACGGTAGACAGGAGGCAAGCTCTCGCGGGGGGGTAAACACCGACGAAATAGCCACAAAAGAGAGGAAGAGGATTCAGCAATGTGGCGTAAGGCAAGTGGGTCAAACCTGGGATGTCACACAAGGAAGATTCGATGCGACAGTTCTTCAGTCTTTGACGGTCGAGTATGTAGAGTTAGACGGTCTGTCGAGGTGAGAGCAGCGTCTCTATACAAGGACGAACAAGCCCTTCGCGAAATCTGGTGTAAGAGTTAGAACGTAATGATCTACGACGCCTGAACAAGACTTAGATGCACTGTAGATGCAGGCGTGGCACTCTATGTAGTGTGTGGGGGTGTCCAAGACAGATGAGACTTTACAGTGATACCACAATACGACAGCTGTGTTCAGTGGTGGAATCACTGAGCCATCGAGTGGATACTTAAAAGTTGTGAGAAGTTGTGAAAGAAGTAATCCATTATGGAGGGGTAGGGGGTTGTTTAAGAGTCAATGACCTTCAGTGGGCTTCGTCTGACCCACTGAGTAATCTTGTCCGAGCGTGAGTTCATTGAGGTGGTCGAGACGAGACGAGACTTCGAGACGTCAGGGTATGAGCGCATCTGGTTATTTTCTGGAGAAGTTGAAGTTATGTTCTGTGTGTGTGTGTGTGTGTGTGTGTGTGTGTGTGTGTGTGTGTAAATACAGTTATGATACATACATACACTCACAGAGACAGACATGACCGACAGGCCCATGTGCCTCTAAACAACAGGAAAAAAGAATTGCAGAAAGTTCTTGAATCGATGGTCCTCAAAGACGTGACGTGACGTCTGGGAAACACAAGACATCCAACAGTGATGGATGGGCGGGTGAGGCAGACACGGTATTCCACATAGCCCCATCATCCACTCTATCAAAGAAACGTATGTTTTCTATGCGCAGTTGGACGAGTAAAAAAAAAAAAAAAAGAAAACGATTCTATCGTCGCAGACAACGACTTCAAGTTATTTTTCTTCTTTTTCGTCTTCCTCACTCACTGCAATACCCCGCATTGCCCTAGCGAAGCAGTATTCTTCCCTCCGCTCGTACTTAACTACCGTACAAGGCATCATCTTCATTTTCTAAGCCAGAAGCGACCCCGAGAGAACTTGCAGATGAAATCATTTTTTTCCTCTCTCTCTCTCTCTCTCTCTCTCTCTCTCTCTCTCTCTCTCTCTCTCTCTCTCTCTCTCTCTCTCTCTCTCTCGTCAAAGCCAGCAGAGCAATCAGGAGACCTTTCATCAAAATATACCGGAGAAAAGCCACTGATTCATGGTAAAACTTTTCCGTCATTTCAACCTATAATTTATGCTTGAGTAAGCTTCCTTAAAGCATGATTGTGGCCGGGTGTGTGTGTGTGTGTGTGTGTGTGTGTGTTTTACTACCCCCCCCCCCCGCAACACACACACACACACACACACACACACACACACACACGCACGAGATCAGGGAAAACTTTCACAGTCGCCCAACTCGCGTTTTCTTCATCATCAGTCGTCGGTTCACCCTTGTCCCTGGATTTTGACAGAGAAAGACAGAGGAGGACCTCGGGGGTCAGCAAAGTGATCTAGTCCAATGTATTCTAAAAATGATGCTTTTCTATGTCACGAAAACAAAAAAGGTCATCTAGATCAGGCCTTAACTAAGATATGTAAAAGAAAGATTGGAAAAAACAATAGTAAAGAAAGGAGAAGAAATGATACTCGTTTTGGAGGAAATGGAAAACTTGCTTAAAAAAAAAGGACAAGTTCGAATCTGTTACAAAAGAAGCATAAGAAGATAGTTTTAGAGCTTAGCTGTACAGGCCACAGTTCTCGTGAGCTATCTGCCTATATCCCCGTCATGAAAGGCTTGGATTCGAGACACGTGCATGGCTGCTGCTTCCCCCAGTTTCCTTGACGGAGACCGACCACTCGAGGATTGACCGTTGTGATACCTTCTTCCTCGAACAGCCATTCCACAGGTTAGCTGATGAAGGGATGGGGAAAAGGAGGTCTTAATCTTGGTCTTTCCCTTCTCCCTATAAGCTTTTTTACCTCCACGAGTCTAGTCTGCACACAAACAAACACACACACACACACACACACACACACACACACACACATACGCACACACACACACACACACACACACACACACACACACACAGCCACCACGCAACAAGATCGTCTATTTTCTGTGATAACCGATCATGTACACACAGCACAAAAACCATATTTACACTTTCAGAGCGACACAATGTGACATGAGGACGAAGCCATCTGACAACATACCAACCTCTTAGACTCAACAGTGATCATTCTGAGACCTATCGTTCACTTGGGTAAAGATCGTCTTTTTTTCTTTTTTTTGAGCGTACCTACATTTGATTTACAGTCTTGATAACTGACTTCAGTACAATCATGAGCTGAAAGTTGTACTTATTCGCTAGGGGTAATCCGTACACCGATGCAGCCAATACAGCTTCAGTGATCTGCTTGCACTCTGCAACGCAAGACGCGTCAAAATGGAACGGAAGCTGTGTCTGTGCTGTCGAGAATTGGCTGCTTGTGAACCCACTGCGTCACGTGGTCATTCTGTGGCCACTGGCAACGCAAGGATGGAGCGTTGTGATGCGTGCGTGCGTGTGTGTGTGTGTGTGTGTGTGTGTGTGTGTGTGTGTGTGTGTGTGTGTGTGTGTGTGTGTGTGTGTGATTCATATAGTGATCGACATGAAAGGAAAGTCTGTGAATACAGGTCATTAGGAATTTATGGAAAAAAAAAAAAGAAAATTACTGAATTTCAGAGTGAAAATGAAGCGTATGCACTGAAGTTTTTATGGCCTTTGTAAATGCTGGGACGTGAATTTGTGACTCTCTCTCTCTCTCTCTGGCCCCGCCCGCAAACAAAAGCCAAATCTAATAACACATTTATTGATTCTTCAGGTCTTGTTAAGAATAATTGCTCCCTCTTCTGTCCTCTTCAAAGTGCCGGTAATTTGTCTTTTTATTTCTTGGGTGAAGGAGGATTTGGGGGGGAGACGGGAGGTGAGCACTCAGGTACTCTACATCTTACGTATCTTACCAGGAATGCCAACTCTTGATGTGTCACGAGACGTAAACTGGCATTCTTGGAGTTTCTCATCAGAACACTTACTAGAGTTCTAGCACAGCTTCTCTTATTACTAAGTCTTAGGAGAGAGAGAGAGAGAGAGAGAGAGAGAGAGAGAGAGAGAGAGAGAGAGAGAGAGAGAGAGAGGACAGATTGTGTAATCAGTTATGGAACTAGTGTACAAGTGGATTTTCGTGGAGAAACTCAAAAATTCAGCTCATATCTCACAATCATGAACGTCAAGACACTTATAGTTTTTCTCCCCTTGAAGCGTTTTTCTCTTCCTCAGTATATTCCCTGGAACGCTGGAAGCAGCTCTGGAGGCTTTAACCTCAAAAGTGCACTGCCCTCGATATACATATATTGCTTGGAACAGTGAAGAAACTGGAGTGAAGCAGGGCGGAAGCCGTTTCCCTGTTCCATAGCCTTCCAGAGAGGGAGGGAGCAGGGCTGCTGGAGGCGCCTTCACGGCATGGCCTTCCAGATGCCGGCTGGAAGTCTGGACTGTGGAGTGTAGCAAGGCTGGGGGTCTTTTCCTCTTCCATAGCCCCTGTAGATGTTGCCTGGAAAAGCTCTTCCATTGGTAGACGCAAGGCTCTAGGGCTCCCACCTCCATATAGCCCCTCTACCTGTTGCCTGGAAGAGCCAGAACGGTGAGGGAAGGAAGACTGGAAGCCCTCGCCTCTGACTGCAAGTTCCTTCAGATGTTGCCTGGAACAGCCAGGGGCGGTGGAGGAAGCAAGGCTGCAGAGGGATCCTCCCTCCCCCCCCCTCAATCGCGTGGTTCCAGTCACGTCTCGCGTGGAGACCTTCCCCACGTCTCTCCTGTGTTAGTTAATCGCTCCCCAGCGACCCAACCTCGCTGCCCGGACGCCTTATCACGCCCTCCCATCTCAACTGTTTCCTCAGTGGAACACACCGCTATGCTTTATTCATGGGCGGTATATGACTATGCCTATATCATTTCCTATACGTGAAGGTGGTCATTACGGTGAGTTATCACTCTTCCTTCCCTCACGTATGTGTTCTCTTTTTTTTTCACTTGTCTAATATCTGGCCATACTTTAAGCTCGGGCCTTTGTGCTTGGCTGCTTTATCTGTATCCTTCTTTTCATTACCGTAAGTGCATAATCGCTGGTAATTGCTGTACGCATTATATTCATCATTACACAGAACGTAAGTTTACTACAGGGAGTGTGTGTGTACCACCGTCATTCACCTCCGCATTCACATGTCCTTCACAATGTATAACTTCATCTATATATATATATACTATAAAATCGTCGTCCTCTGTTTACTTAATGTTCCATCGATCAGCACTCTCGCCATACACGATTACGGATCGTTACTTGATGTATTGATTCTCTGTCCTGATTCCTGCAGTGTGTTGCCATGCTAACTGCTCCAGCTCCCTTGTGTGTGTGTGTGGTGTGTGTGTGTGTGTGTGTGTGTGTGTGTGTGTGTGTGTGTGTGTGTGTGTGTGTGTGTGTGTGTGTGTGTTGAATTTGGCATGCATGTCTACGAGTGTTTGTGTTTGTTATTACCTGTTTGTGCATACGAGGAGGGAGCTTTACACGCGTTTGGGGGACGCCCCACGCCCCCTACCCCTATGCCAGCCTCCTCTCATCCTTGCACATTTCCATCCCACACGGCTTGAAATCTACCCAGCAGTTACTCTTGTTCGCTTCCTCATCCCTCTAGTGTGTTCCACGAGAGTGCGACGAGACCTTGGCTAGTGACGAGAGAGACTTCTCCTCACATCATGCCCCCACCCCCACCCTCCTCCCTTGTCGACTTCTCCTATCTCAATACAAGTTGTGTTCTCTCTCTCTCGTACTGGACCCCACTAGTCTTCTGAACTTCAAAGAACTTTTGTTCTTTTTTTTTTGATGTTAACAACGTCTTCCTGGTCTCTGAGGAGTTCATGTGTATTCATCATGTCTCCTATTATCTCTCCTTCCTTCGAAAGTATGTGTGTGTGTGTGTATGTGTGGTGTGTGTGTGTGGTGTGTGTGTGTGTGTATGTGTGGTGTGTGTGTGTGGTGTGTGTGTGTGTATGTGTGTGTGTATGTGTGGTGTGTGTGTGTGTGTGTGTGGTGTGTGTGTGTGTGTGTGTGTGGTGTGTGTGTGTGTGTGTGTGTGTGTATGTGTGTGTGTGTGTGTGTGTGTGTCTAAGGGGGGGAGGTAATATTTTCATACCATCTGCGGCGAGCAAGATCATACTTGTCACTTCCGTTTGTTGGGCAACACGACTGCGTACCGTATGACGTCAGCCGCATACGACTTGCGCAAGTGGGTTATCCGCTGCGCAGAAGGACACGGGAGCGCAGGGGGAAGGAACAGACAGCGGACCCCAAGCGATCCATGACGTGGTTATCTGCTAAAAGGGGAATATAAACAGGTGGGGATGAAGAGGTAGGTAGAAAAGGGGATAAAATGAAGAGGGGGGAAAAAAAATCAAATAATATTTTTGGTGTAGAAACGTCTCTCTCTTTGAGAGAGAGAGAGAGAGAGAGAGAGAGAGAGAGAGAGAGAGAGAGAGAGAGAGAGAGAGAGAGAGAGATCGTAGCTTTTAAGAGACAAGAGACAGACGGTAAGAAGCTCCAGTGGTTGATAGTGTGGGGGGAATGAGACAAGACATGTGTAATCTTTTGTATCTGACCAGAACCACATCATTTCGTGGGAACAATTTGCATCATTACAGATACGCGCGCGCGCGCGCGCGCGTGTGTGTGTGTGTGTGTGTGTGTGTGTGTGTGTGTGTGTGTGTGTGTGTGTGTGTGTGTGTGTGTATCATGTACTCCTCTACCCCCCCCCCCTCTCTCATCTTCTGTCTGGTCGTCTATTCAAAGGCTCCTTCTAATCTTTTTTTTCTTACCCCTCCCCCCCTCTCTCTCTCTCTCTCTCTCTCTCTCTCTCTCTCTCTCTCTCTCTCTCTCTCTCTCTCTCTCTCTCTCCCCTCTCTGCCTTCTTATTAGGCAAATGAGGGTCATCCAATTCTTAGCGTCGTGGTATGTGACTCAACTCTCGTAATCTTCTGACCTGCAGAGCTATCGTTAATATGTAAGGTATTCCATGGTGGTTGGGTGATTGTGTCTCCTATATCTTCCTTCTGGATGTAGCGGTGTAGCAGTAGTAGTAGGGGTAGGATTATAATAGTAGTAGTAGTAGTAGTAGTAGTAGTAGTAGTAGTAGTAGTAGTAGTCGTGTTAGTAGTGGTGGTAGTAGTAGTAGTAGTAGTAGTAGTAGTAGTCGTGTTAGTAGTAGTAGTAGTAGTAGTAGTAGTAGTAGTAGTAGTAGTAGTAGTAGTCGTGTTAGTAGTGGTAGTAGTAGTAGTCGTGTTAGTAGTGGTAGTAGCAGTAGTAGTCGTAGTAGTAGTAGTAGTAGTAGTAGTAGTAGAAGTAGTGGTGGTAGTAGTAGTCGTGTTAGTAGTGGTGGTAATAGTAGTAGTATTAGTAGTAGTAGTAGTAGTAGTAGTAGTAGTAGTAGTAGTAGTAGTAGTAGTAGTAGAAGTAGTGGTAGTAGTAGTAGTAGTAGTAGTAGTAGTAGTAGTAGTAGTAGTAGTAGTAGTAGAAGTAGTGGTAGTAGTAGTAGTAGTAGTAGTAGTGGTAGTAGTAGTAGTCGTGTTAGTAGTGGTGGTAGTAGTAGTAGTAGTTGTAGTAGTAGTAGTAGTAGTAGTAGTAGTAGTAGTAGTAGTAGTAGTAGTAGTAGTAGCCACACACGGACCTGTCATGTGAAGCTGGGTGAGTTGCCAGATTATTCAACTACATTTCTTATTATGTTTCGTTCCTGGTGGCGTTCAAAGTTGAGGGCAACACCTCCCACGTGATGCCTTCGCCAGCAGGGACTCAAACGCGTGTGGTCGTGGTGAACAGCGTCACGTAAATCAAGATCATCAGTCAACTTCATCTGTATGTTAAGTGTGTCGATATATATATATATTATCCCTGGGGATAGGGAAGAAAGAATACTTCCCACGTATTCCCTGCGTGTCGTAGAAGGCGACTAAAAGGCGAGGGAGCAGCGGGAGCGGGTGGATGGAAATCCTCTCATCCTGTATTACTTTCTAGAGGAAGAAACGGAGTTAAGAATCAAAAATCAGTATCTCTCCCCCTCAAAAAGGCTTAGTCGTCTGTTCTGGACGCTACCTCTCCCACGAGGGAAAAGCGAATAGGTATGAAAAGAAGGTGAAAAAGTTCACATGTATCTATTTCCCAACACATCGTCGGGGCAACTTGGCGCACGGTACCAAGGTGGGGGTCACATGTAGAGTGGCAAAAGGAGGGAGTTACCTAATAGCACCCTGCGGAGGGAAGTGCCCTAAGTTCAACTCTTCGGTGAGGGAGAGGGAGGGAGGAGGAGGAAGAGACACGAAGGTCACAGCTTTGAGTAACTGTAAGGTTGTGGTGAGGATCAGGCTGTGTCAACCTCCCTCCATCAACCCCACCCGAAGATTGAACTTTGGCCACTGACCCACCCACCCATCCAGGCAGGTACTGTGCGTCGTCCACTTCTTGCCTCCAAGTATAACTGTACTTCGTTTATGTACGACCAGTTGGCCTCATCATGTTCTGGGAAGTATACGAAAGCTTGGTGTCTCTTTCTGCCTTTACATTTCCTGTGTGTGTATATATATATATATATATATATATATATATATATATATATATATATATATATACTCCCCTTCCTCTACCAGTAGCTAGCCTCGATGGTAAAATTCTAATTGTGTGTGTATATATATATATATATATATATATATATATATATATATATATATATATATATACTCCCCTTCCTCTACCAGTAGCTAGCCTCGATGGTAAAATTCTAATTGTGATGACTAATATCTCTTTTGCTCAGAAGCAACTCGTTTAGTTTCTTAACCTAACAAGTTCGTAGTTCTGGTGTTGGGCTGTCTCGTACAGAGTGATCTAAAACTATAGAGAAGAGAGTAAAAGCGAAGGGCGAACGTCCTCTGATCCTGGCCCTTTATCAAACCAAGATAAGAGTGTCGTTTCTTGTCTAATCTCGAGTTACAGATCTGATAAGTAACAGGATGTGTGTTAACACTGTGAAGGGGAGACACAGACCTGAGACACTTATAAATGTGTGGGTCTCTATAAATGCTGCTCAAAGTTAAGAATAACGAGTCTGTATTTAGGGACGAGTCTCTCTTTTTTTTTCTTCAACCTGACGATGGTTTGAGCGGTCGTCGACCCTCCCCTCCCTACCAACTGCCCGCCTTGAGACAACGCTGTCGTGTTGTTCCTCTGTCCATGTCAGGCCTGCAGGCTGAGGCCTCCAACAGCCTGACTGATCACAGGAGCAACATGACAGCTCGGTTCGAGAGACCGAGCAACGGGAGTAGAAGACCTCCAAAACCACATTAAGATATAAGGAACTTAAGGCAAGGTCCCAGACCCAGCTGCGGGGGTAGAAGACCTCCCAAACCATCGTAAGGTATACGAAAGGTAAGGTCCCAGACCCAGCTGTAGGGGAAGAAGACCTCCCAAACC
Source organism: Panulirus ornatus (assembly GCF_036320965.1). Taxonomy (NCBI): domain Eukaryota; kingdom Metazoa; phylum Arthropoda; class Malacostraca; order Decapoda; family Palinuridae; genus Panulirus; species Panulirus ornatus. The sequence continues at coordinate 7,798,225 of NC_092227.1, forward strand.
ATCGTAAGGTATACGTAAGGTAAGGTAAGGTCCCAGACCCAGCTGCGGGGGTAGAAGACCTCCCAAACCATCGTAAGGCATACGTAAAGATAATGAAGGGTCCCAGACCCAGCTGTTGGGGTAGAACACATTCAAAACAATCGTAAGGTATACATACATATGTAAGTTGCTTCTCGAAATACCGCGTCTGATTCCCTAACCGGGAGTCTGGATATTATCAAACCATGATGTGAAACACTTCAGATGTCAAACACGAATTAACGGAGTCTAGCGGTAAATGTGAGGACATGATATACCAGCAAATACTGACTACAAAAAAAGGTATGGTATCTATATTCACCAGGGGAAAAAAATGAATATTCAGAGCACAAGAATTACCGTTTAATCAGGATAATACGAATATAACGGTATTAAAGCCTGTGTCTGTTAAAGAAGAGGAGTGATTTAGTGGCGTTTGTCATGTAAATTGATGTTAATAGCATTCTGCATTGTGAGCTCCGATCTAGCACAAACCTGGTGAAATTATACAAATGGGCACTCACACACACACACACACACACACACACACACACACACACACATATACATGTACACAATGTATGTATGATAGAGAGAGAGAGAGAGAGAGAGAGAGAGAGAGAGAGAGAGAGAGAGAGAGAGAGAGAGAGAGAGAGTGTGTGTGTGTGTGTGTGTGTGTGTACGAGCATATTCCGACAGCCTCTACGCATACAATCAGCAGCAACTCCTCCTCTTATCTATCTAATCTTATCCGTGTTATCGTAACGACCCAACGGTGAATGCTAACCCTCTCCTCTCTACCCACACGTCGCATGAGGTAGTGCTCGCTCGCTGCCTTAACCTACTACGTTTCTGACTGTTGCTATAGCGTCTCCACCCGCTCTCGTTCCTCCTCCTGTGTGTGGATCAGAACCACCACCTCTGTGACACACGTAACTAGAGTTTCCCATCCCGTTTGCCTCTGTTTAAAGTCCATCTTGGACGCCTTCCCTCTGTTGGTCGCGTCTGATTTCCATGATTACCATCTGTGTGTTGCAGGGGGAGAGAGAGAGAGAGAGTGAGTTTTACACTCGCGTCGCCCCCGTCTTCGTAAACTTGTTAGTACATATAAGGCCTTTACTCCAATGTCTGTATGTACACACACACACACACACACACACACACACACACACACACACACACACACACACTAGCCTACGCCACGTACTATTCACTATGACGCAGCCCCGGTGAAATTACCCGCGTAACAATGATTAACGAAGTAATCACCATGATCATCGTTACTCTTACGTCACTCTTCACATATAATCGTCGTACACTTTGACTCGTTATAATCACCAGTGTATTATTACTCGCTACCCTTCTCTTCGCCGTGATGATCATCATCGTTGGTAAGTTTATCAGCGGGTGAGGAGGGAAGTGCGAGTGAAGGAGTGCGTATAGGAGACGAGTGGAGGAGTGGGTATAGGAGACGAGTGGAGGAGTGGCTAGGGAAGACGAGTGATGGACTGGGTATAGGTGACTAGTGGAGGACTGCTTATAGGTGACGAATGCTTCTCGTGTTGTGAGGTGTGTGAGGTGTGTTGTGAGAGGTGAGTTGTGAGAGGTGAGGGCCTCATGTGAGGGGGTCTCTCGTGAGTAGTGCGCCACAACACCTCTGAAAGGGGGGGGTGGGTCAGCGTGCGTCATGCGAACCTCTCGTGACGAATGACTAACTGCATTGCTATTTGGAGATCAATTATCAGATATACATATAATCTTTTTTGTGTGTGTGTGTGTCAGCCAGCAGTCTCTCTCTCTCTCTCTCTCTCTCTCTCTCTCTCTCTCTCTCTCTCTCTCTCTCTCTCTCTCTCTCTCACTAGCACTTAACCGTCGTTCGTGCTACTTTTGCTGTTGTTCTTCGACCCATTCTGCGGCCTGGCCGCCTTTACTTACTACGTGTTGTTACGAAACATGAAGGAATGTTGCCCAGGATCACTCCCGAAGGAGATCTATAGCTCCCCCTGGCTGTTGCTGGATCATGAGTCCTCTTCTTGACCATAACTTCCGATGCGAGAACAGTCTCAGAGAGAGGATCCAGTCGAAGCAGCAGCTACGTGACCTGGTGTAACATTTTTCCTTTTCATCTTCACCTAATTCGAAAGAGGGATGGAAGGATCATTGGTGATGTACCTGATGATGGCAGAGCTACAAGACTGGACCCTTTAGCTCGCCCTTCCTCTTGTGGCGTCGTCTTCTTCCCATAGGTTGAATCCGGAGGGAGTCATGACTACCGCTATGTCAATAAGCACGAGAGAAGTTACTGTATATGAGCTGGAAATAAGCCAGAAATGAGATTGAAACGTATGACAGCCTGTTTCATGATGAATCAAATTCCCTGGTTTCACCTTGATAAGTATTCTGAGGTTTCTAGTCATAAGTTTATACATTCAAACGTCTTAAATGCAATCATTAGGAGGGTTGAAACTGCTGTGATAGATTCAAAGACGCGTCGAGACCCGGGTTTCAAGGAGCAGGAGCAGGAGGAGGAGGAGGATGCAATCCTTTTAGTTCCTCTAACAGATGATAAGTCACTGGCTGTACTGCGATCCATTGCCTTGGCTTCCCTCACTCCTGAGGAGATAAAGAGCCACAACCAGGGGAAGTGTTGTCATCCTTCGATTAGGCTGGACGATGAGGCAAGCAAGACAAGGGTGACGTAAGGTCTTACGAAACCTTTTGTGGCATGTCCTGTGTTGTAGTATACAGTACCTCGGTGGCAAAGCTTAACTGAACGTTGAACACTTCCAGACGCATTTTATGAGTATGAACTTCAGCTTTGAAAGCTTGAAGACTCTTTTTTTTTTGTTTGCTGTTGTTCCCTGAGCTTTAGTGAGCCATTTCCCCACTGCGAGATGTGAGTTTTGAGTACCTCGTCTGTGACCTTCTTTGCTGAGCCACCAGGAGTCTCTGACGTCATGTTCAGCCGCGTGAATTGGCTGAAGTTATTCTGCCTGAAGTAGTTATTTTTACTCTATAGGTTTTCAAGCTGGAGGTCATAATACAGGCAGAAGATCCGGTGAATCAGTTCCTATTAGCACCAAGGATACTCGAAGTGTCTGATTTGAAACGCAGAAGTTGCGACACAGATTTGCAAACGTCTTTTCCTTCACCTCTGATCAGGTCTTCGCAAATCGCCTGCCTCATCCACCGACCTCTGCTTGAGTGACTGACGATGGAGACGACTTTACGAAGGTGGTGGTCGACGCGTCCTCGTCTTCATCACATTTCAGGTTTCCGTTCGGGCCCCAGTGACTCGACGCGCAGGTCACCACGGTGAACCACACACTGATATCTTATCTCAGGAGGCATTATCAACGCCTCCGCCTTGTGAGTCAGTCGACCTTATGGATCCTGCTTTGTCGGTGATCAACACATAGGGGCACCACCGGCAGCATTCCAAATCTACTTCTTCTACGGAGATTAGCCTAACCTAACCTGACCTAACCTGACCTGACCTGATCTAATCTGACCTGACCTAACCTGATCTAACCTAATCTGATCTAACCTAACCTGATCTAACCAAACCTGATCTAACCTAACTTAACCTAAACCTAACCTAACCTGACCTGACCTAACCTAACCTAACTTGAACTAACCAAACCTAACTTAACCTAACCAAACCTAACTTGACCTAACGACTTAACAACCTAATTTAGCCTAACCTTAATCTAACCTAATCTAATAATGCAGAGAGGTTTAACAGGGCACTCAACAAGTACCTACAAAGTGTACCAGAACAGCCAAGTTGTTGGGGTTATGTGGGCCTCTGAGGGATGCTGCATCCAACAGCTTGGTCGACCATCGACCCAACCCAACAGCCTGGGCTCAGCCCGGGGCTATGGGGGTACAAGCAAACCCCCGAAGACTTCACCAGTTATCATGTCTATGTCCGTCTTCGTTTACTTCATCGGTTGCTCTGTTCTCCGGCGGTGAGTCAACAGTTCTATATCGACTCTCGAGTTAACAACGAACGTTAAGCGAGAGCCATCTATCCGCAGACGGCGTAAACTCAAGCAGGGTTGCCACTGCCTCGTGCCAAGCAATCAGCCAACCTTTTTATCTTTTCTTTTTTTTTCATTTTTATCTTTCACGTTCGAGGCTTCAGTCATAGACAAAATTCCACACCAAGGCCGAGATTTATTGAAATACAGAGAGGTTAATGGAAGGGGAAAAGAAGAAACAAGGGAAGGTATTTACGAATATTGGAGGAAGTGAAAAAAAAAAAACCTGTCGTTTTAAAATGAGGCAGGTCATAGTTGTTGGGAAAGACACAGAAAGGATAGAAAGTTCCAAAGCTTCGAGGTGCGGGGAAAGAAACAGATAACAAAACGGCCCACCCTTGAGTTGCCGATGGCCACACAATAATCATGTGACGCAGCAAGTTGCCGAGTATTGCGTGGTCTGGCTGGTGGTGGGGGGCACACAAGCAGCCAGTTCTCGGGAGCAAAAACCAAAGTAATGCTTAACTTTGTTACTGTTTTTCTTCCTCAAGTTACAGCTCGTGGGACTCTAAACAAAAGCCGAACCTCCTGGGCTGTTATCTGTGAACAAAAGCCGAACTCCCTGGGCTGAAAAGTTTCAAAATCCCCCGAAATGAAAGCATCTGTCTTTTTTGCACATAACCCACCACCTGGCACTTCCGTATCCGCTTTTTTCAACGATCATGAAATACAGAAAGAACGAGAATGATGGGGACTCAAGCTCTCATCATCTCCATGTGCGTTTCATTCAAGCCGTAAGACATTAACGCGAGTGCTTTCACACACACACACACACACACACACATCACCGGAAAAGAATTAGGAGCTTGCAACAAGGAGGGAGGGGGTAATATTCCTATCTGCCAGCCCAACCCAGGACCCGTAGTGGGACATGAAATAGCCTCTGAGTGCTCTCCCACGGGAGACATTTTCAGGGTTGTGATGACGATACGCGAGTGAATATAATGGCCCTTATGACGCACGCACGCACGGGCGGAAATGGCCTTTTCCTCCTCCCTCCCCCCCCCCCCCCCCCCCCACCGACAATCTCCGGTTTTAATAATAATTTCCTCAACTCGACGTGATTTGAAGTTTATCGCCAGCGCCCTGTTGTTATCGCCGGCGGAGAGGAGAGAGAGAGAGAGAGAGAGAGAGAGAGAGAGAGAGAGAGAGAGAGAGAGAGAGAGAGAGAGAGAGAGAGAGCATATATGCATTCACGACTGCTGCACGAACGGAAGGCAAAGAAACTTCAATGATATTCCAAACGCATATCATTTTCTTCTTTTTTCTGGGTTGCTGCAGAATGATAAAAAAAAAGCAGGTCGGAGCGCCGCTCTTGTCTCGATATCAATATAAGGGGGTAAGGCGATCACTCCCTCGCTCATAACCCACTCATCATCTTCCCCTTTTGGAGTGGAGTCTGATGATGATGGTGGGGCATTGGACAGCAGTACGAGATGACCCGCGTCTCTTTAGATTTTGAGATTCACCTTAAAATTCCATAGCTTGTCATGAGGGCGATGGATACGTGAGCGTGTCTGGATGAGGGAGTCTTTGCGACGTGGGTAAAGGGGAGGTCACATGAAGTTCTTCCTCATTACCAGTGTCTCCCATCATGGTTAGGCCTCAATGAGTTGTGAGGCTGTACACTATACTACCCCCCCCACTCCTTTTTCTTCTTCCCCTACCATACCCCACGACACTAACCCCCTCCCCCTTCACTCATTAGAGCTATTACGATTATTCTAAATATTTCTCTTTAAACTCTTACTTCAGCATAAGTCTTTGACTGCCTACCTACCCCCTACGTCTCTCCCTCCATCCAGCTCCCTCCCCCGCACCCCACCCTCCTCCACCTCCTGACAAGAACCACTTCTGGTCATTAGCGCATGACAGGTGGGGTGGATACCCGGCATGACAGGCTGGTCATGGGACTGTCAAGGGAGCTATTACAAACTGCGTCATGAAAATATTTGATAAAAGAATGTGTTGTGTGTGTGTGTGTGTGTGTGTGTGTGTGTGTGTGTGTGTGTGGAGGATTTAACTTGAGGTTAACGTCACTCCCGCATCACATTCTCTTTTAAACTAATTCGTTTTCTCTCTTCTTTCCAGGATGTGGAGCTGGGGAAGGTGAGGAACACTTGTACGTGTACAGTACGTGTGTGTGTTGAGTCACGCCATCATCCTGGGTTTAAACATGACCAGCCTCCAGCTTACACACACACACACACACACAAACACACACGTGCACGCAAAGAACGGATCGGCAGAAATCCTGGTTGTAAAAGTCGGTCCACAGTTAACCCAGCTGTTCATCAACACCAACGGGTTAGATTAGGATATATATATATATTGTTGAATCAGAATAATATACTGTCATTTCTGTATGACTTACAGACTCACGAGTACGCCCGAGATGACGGTATAAGACCCCTCATATATATCATATACCGATATATCATGTTGGTCACATATCCCTCAATATAATCCAATGTCCATGAATATTTTTTTTTTTCTTTTAGCCTCATGCACATGTGATAATACAGAACGAGTCGAGATTCATCCATGAGATACTACAGAACGAGTCGAGATTCATCCATTTTCTATTCATGTTTACAACCGATTTTTTAATCCCATGACCGCAGTGACGTCCTCATGAACTCAGTCGGGTGACACATCACCTCGGCCAGTGTCATGATCAGCCCTTGGAGGAAACCGACTACTGCTGCCCTCCAGTCTCCTCCTGTAGGGTGAGGGAGGCGCACTGCCGGCCCCAGTCTCTGCTCCCATGGGCAGCGCGACCACCAGGACAGGCACGGCTCGGCCCGACCCCTGCCAAAGAGGGAGAGGAGGCGAGAAGACGAGTGGTGGTCTTGGGTGGGGCACGGACCCCCCCCCCCCGTGCTGATCACACACACACACACACACACACACACACACACACACCCTAACGGCCATTGTCCTCATATCCGGCCACCACTCAGACCCTCGAGTACTCTCGAGACCGGTCGTCACCGCCACCTTTAGCTGCTCCTTGTGCCTCTTTCAACCTCTCTCTCCTCCCCCCTTCCTCATCCCACCCTCCTAACCCCTTCCTCATCCTCGCCACTTCGGGAATAATAATTACAATCCCTCCCACCACCACCACCACCCCAGGATTATTCAAAGCAGGAGACAATAGATACTCGTAAGAAAACACTCCCTGGTCGAGAGGTTCATTGTGTGGCCAGTACTCCCGCCATGGGAAAAAAAAAAACATTTAAATGTTGTCCTGAAGACACGAGACACCAACGTTACGTAAAGGAGCTACACAAGTCCCTCCTGAAGAAGGAGGAGGAGGAGGAGGAGGTGGTAGAGGTGACTTCCGATGATGGTTCGTGGGAGACGAAGGCCCCCTGCGCCCCGTAGGTGTAAACTGTTTACATTATACGATTAGTGTCTGATCTCACAGCCAGTGGCGAACTTCCTTTTCTCCTCTCTCTCTCTCTCTCTCTCTCTCTCTCTCTCTCTCTCTCTGATCACACACACACATACACACGCACGGGGGCACCATCTTATTCGCCCGCGATGCATCAAGTAATTGGTCTCTCTCCCATAACTTCGGCAGAGGAAAGTTTCCTGGTTACTGGTGGTGTTTGTCTGGATAAGCGCGGGAGGAGGAGGAGGGGCGGCCACTTGGGGCCCTTGTCATATATCGCGAGGATATACGGCATTGAGCCGACAGTATTATGATTAGCCAAGTAACAATTTCATTTGTCTCGTATACTTCCTCACTGATCTCGAATATATATATATATATATATATATATATATATATATATATATATATATATATATATATATATATATATATATATATATATCCTAGTCCTAAACTGGGTACATGTTTTATCGACCAGTTGGCAGGGGAGTGTGAACAGCTGGGTTAACTGTGGACCATCTGTTCATCCTTGCCAAGAGGCTGGTCGAAAAAATGCGTCCCTGGCTTATGTATAACCATACAACCCATGTAGACTGACAAGTGTAACGAGCCCATTGATTAATCACCTTGAATCGCCACTGCATCTGGCACACAAGACTACGTTTCCGTCGTGATGATAAGGCCATGAGTGATGAGGCAGGAGCTTGGGTAAGGCATGCCAACGATAGCGTACTGGAAGACTGACGTAAGAAACCTTCCCCTACCTCCTCCTCTCTCATAGCAACTGCCTTGCTTAATTGCCTCTGCTCCTCAGGTCGTGTTTAACCTAAGAGGATCCTGGGGAATCACATGCCACCTTGTTAAAGGAATGTGAGAAAAATATTTACCCCGGGTCTGACTGATGCGCGAAGAAAAAACATGTATTCTTAAAAGTGGAATCCCTCAGTCAGTACAGTCCAGGAACTCTGGACTCTTCGGGGTACTGGAATGTCTTGTGAGTGTCACTGCAGTATAATCCTGGAACTCTGGACTCTTTGGGGTACTGGAATGTCTTGTGAGTGTCACTGCAGTACAATCCAGGAACTCTGGTCTGGACTCTTTGCGGTACTGAAATGTCTCGCGATTGTCACTGCAACACAGTCCAGTTGCCCTGGACCCTTTGAGGCGCTGGAATGTCTTGCAACCGTCACTGCAACACAGCCCAGTTGCCCCTGGACTCTTTGAGGCGCTGGAATGTCTTGCAACCGTCACTGCAACACAGTCCAGTTGCCCTGGACCCTTTGAGGCGCTGGAATGTCTTGCAACCGTCACGGCAGCACAGTCCAGTTCCCCCGGACTCTTTGAGGTACCGGAACGTCTAGCGTCTGGACTCCACCTTGCCTCGCGACACTATAGATCCTGATACCTTCCGAGAGGGAGGAGTGACATCTGGCCTTTTAACAAGGGCGGGAGGGAATAAACATTAGGTGGGGAGGTGACCTCCGGGAGAGTAATGTGGGCTGGCGTTCTCCTCGTCCGTCCACTCTCCCCCTTACAAACGGCGGACGTGCCAGATAAGAATAAATGGCCCATTTGTTTTTGTGGCCGATATTGGTCACGAGGGGGACTTGAGATGTAGGGGGGATGGAAGGGAGAGGCTAAAGGGGATGGGGTGGGGTGGTCAGTGACATGGTGGGTAGCAGGAAGAGGGGCGGCCCGACGGGGCTTAGAGAGAGAGAGAGAGAGAGAGAGAGAGAGAGAGAGAGAGAGAGAGAGAGAGAGAGAGAGAGAACTATGTCTGTAACATGCTGGTTGGAGGGGGAGAGGGGGTTGCTGGGAGTCGAGGCGAGACACACCCTGGTTAGACAAGCACTGTAAGGTCTCTCTCTCTCTCTCTCTCTCTCTCTCTCTCTCTCTCTCTCTCTCTCTCTCTCTCTCTCTCCTCGGAGATAAGATATGATCCAGAAAGTTTTTGGATTTTACGAGAGGTGGTTAGGTTCCTGCAAGGCAAGTGACTTACAGAAGATATAAAGCAAATTATCTGATGTGGTGGGAACTGAAGGAGGGCATTATACCTCAAATATACAGATAGATAGAGAGATAAACAGATAGCTAGATAGATAGATAAAGATAAATGGATAAATATATAGATAAATAGATAGATAGATAGGTAGATAGACAGACAGATAGATAAGTAGATAGATAAAGACAGATAGACAGATAGACAGACAAACATATATAGATAGATATAGATAGATAGACAAACAGATAGACAGATATAGATAGATAGATACATCAATAGATAGATAGATACCACCATAAAGGCTTTCATGCCAGCAGTAACAAGGATCGTCACCAGCAATCTACTTTGAAAAAACCAACACCTCCACCAGCTCTTGGTAGTTTAGGCATCCTTCCACTTCTGTATCTTTCCTGTATGATTTCCTGGACTTCGTGTCTCCTCCTCTCCCCCGATTCTATTCCATCTATTCCTAGGTCCATCCAGCCGGGGGGGTGTCTTCTTCCTCCTCCGGATCAGTAACCCAGTGCAACGCTGCTACATCCTTCAATCCATTCTCTCTAAAAGTCCTGGTCATCTCAGATTAGCTTGTTCACTTCCTATCGTTAGTCGTATAAACGTCCAGATCATCTCAGATTAGCTTGTTCACTTCCTATCGTTAGTCGTATTACATGTTCCGTGCTTTCTCTTTCGTTTCGAGGTCTGTTAAGCTCTGATGTGTCCAGGATTTATCTTACCAGCCTCATTCATCTCTTCGCCGGAGGTGTTTGTGTACTCTGCATCAATGTGGGTTCATGTCCGTATATTTTCTGCTCCATTATGTTAATGTTGGCTACGGATGAGGCTTACGGGCCACAAAAGAACAAGCGATGCACGAATTATGCTGGGGGGAGAGACACAGAGGGAAGATGGAACACGAAGATTGGTGAGTATTCATGGTATTTTAGATCTTCAGGAATACAGAGATAAAATAAATATCAGCTCAAAGAAACACACACACACACACACACACACACACACACACACACACACACACACACACATATGGTGGAAAGGATCACAATTTTGCGCGTCATCAAGTATATTCCGACGAGTCCACGGGGAAAATGAAATACGATAAGTTCCCAAGTGCACTTTCGTGTATCAATCACATCATCAGGAGAGACACAAGAGAGAAATATAACAGTCAGTTGATATACAACGAAGAGACGTAGCTAGGACGCCACTCGGTAAACACGTGATGGTCCTTGGACTCATAGGAAGACACACACACACACACACACACACACACACACACACACACACACACACACACATATATATATATATATATATATATATATATATATATATATATATATATATATATATATATATATATATATATATATATCACATGTGATGCGCATAATCTCGCCAGGTTAGGTTCAGGTGGGAAGGTCAAGTAAGAAATGTGATCACCAGCCAGGGGTCAAAGGCTCTGGTGACCCAAGGCATTATGTTTTTTTTGTGACCACAGGCGAGAGTCGGGTCATGACCTGGCCCACAAAACGTGCACAGTGACATACATTCTTTTTTTTAGATAATGAAAGGATCGGAATCTGGACACTTCTAGGCAAACGGGACACTGAAAATCTCTAGAGGCAAGAGTCTTACGGGAACAACGATAGCACAGAGTACAGACGTAGCTCTGCAAGACCTCGAGAGAGAGAGAGAGAGAGAGAGAGAGAGAGAGAGAGAGAGAGAGAGAGAGAGAGAGAGAGAGAGAGAGAGCGCCCGCGCGCAGGACAATCATGGAACACCCCCAGGTTCTCACGGAGGAGGGAGAGAGAGGGGTGTGTGTGTCTCTCTCTGGACCACTTGAGAGGAAGGTTCCAGCCAGGGCACACAATAAACAACACCCACCCCCATCTTATCTAATTCCTTCCCCCAAGAACCAACAGGCAACACCATCGCGCGCCAGCCACACCGCGAGCCTGCTCGACGGTAAATAAACAAGGCAGGAAAATGATGTTTGCGGCGAATGTCTCCCTCCGTCTCCTCTCTCTCTCTCTCTCTCTCTCTCTCTCTCTCTCTCTCTCTCTCTCTCTCTCTCTCTCTGTCACTAGCACATCAGGAAACCTACACAACCTACCTGAACGCTTTCTAACCCCGCCATATTCTTAACTGTAACCTTCGTCTGTGTGGTTCCTCTTCCTCGCTACGTTGGAGAGGAATGTCACTAGGATCCTACACAGATGAGACTTAAGATTACACCTCTCATACTCAGCGGAACCTGAGGAAGAGATCGGAGATGTCTGTACCTCACATTTCAAGGCGCCTTTCAGTAAATGCCTCGTGTAAAGGTTTGTGTGACGAGTTTTGTGTGGAGTTGCATCTCTTTTATCTTTCGCGTGTCATTGGAGTTCATTTAAAGTTTTCCCGTCTCTTCCTCTCCCTTCCCATTACCCCTCCAGGGGACAAATTGATGGAGCCAGAGAGACGGCACACACACACACACACACACACACACACACACACACACACACACTAGCACTCCCGAAACTCATCCCCTCTCCTTCAAACTTCAGATCCCGCCCTCATCTACCATCCCCTCAGCCACCCTACATCTAACCCCACTTTCCTCCCTTCCTTCCTCCCATTTCCACCCCCCCCCTCCCCACTGTCACCCTCTCCTTCCTCCAGGCCTCAAGTGGAGTGTGGTGTGTGTGTGTGTGTGTGTGTGTGTGTGTGTGTGTGTGTGTGTGTGTGTGTGTGTGTGTGTGTGGGACCCGAGGGAACACTTCTCATACCGTCGGCTGTGGGACTCACAATCTCTCTCTCTCTCTCTCTCTCTCTCTCTCTCTCTCTCTCTCTCTCTCTCTCTCTCTCTCTCTCTCTCTCTCTCTCTCTCTCGGAGTCGACACCCTCCTGGCACGACAGGCGGGGGGGATGGGAGAGACTCTGCAAGACACAACCTCTGAAATCCAAATGTGAGGCGACAACGAACACCTTCAAACATCCGGGGCCAAGCTTGGCGAGGCTCCTCGACCCTTGCACTGCCATGGAGAGAAACACCCTGGGATGCACAACAGTGAAGAGGGCCTGGCTGTGGGAGAGGGGGAGGCCTCCGTGCGGGCCGGTGGGCTGTGGCTTCCATCAGCCTGGTCGACCAAAGGACCCCCACCTCAACAACCTGGGCTCAGCCAGGGCTGTGGAGGAGGTAGGTAGAAGACCCCTCGAAGACCTCACCAGATAGTCCCCACCTCGTTATCAGATGCAGAAAGAAGGGGACTCCCACCGTCATCCTGGGTTACGTAAGGCCACGCACTACGACAGCTCTGGACTTCCAGCCACCTCGTGAAGGGACCTCCCCACAGCTCTAGACTTCCAGCCACCTCGTGAAGGGACCTCCCCACAGCTCTGGACTTCCAGCCACTTCGTGAAGGAACCTCCCCACAGCTCTGGACTTCCAGCCACCTCGGGAAGGAACCTCCCCACAGCTCTGGACTTCCAGCCACCTCGTGAAGGGACCTCCCCACAGCTCTGGACTTCCAGCCACCTCGTGAAGGGACCTCCCCACAGCTCTGGACTTCCAGCCACCTCGTGAAGGGACCTCCCCACAGCTCTGGACTTCCAGCCACCTCGTGAAGGAACCTCCCCACAGCTCTGGACTTCCAGCGTCGAAGCATCAACGACCAGCAACTCTCCTTCTCCTCCTCCTCCCTCCTCCTCTTTCCAGCCCGAACAACCGCATCATTCCAGTCTCAATGATCGAAGTCATCAAGTTCATTCATCTAGAGTTTTTCCAGTTTCTGCAACCGCTCTTTTTCACTTCAAACATACCCACTTCTTCTCTGGCTCCGAGAATCGCTTTTTTTTTTTCCCCCCATCCCCCGACATTCGCACACATATATATTTTTTTCCTATTCCCCCCAACTCAACAATATATTTTTCTTTTTCATTTGAGTACCAAAAATATCGACTTTTCCAGTTCACAGATCCTGGGGGAGTTTTCAGTTCCCAACACTTGGGGTCCTCAAGTTTCAGCACTTGGGAATTTCTCGTTCCCAACTCTTTTGCATTTCGGTCTCCAACACTTCGCCTCTCCCAAGTGTCAAATAGCGCGTCCCTCCAGCATCCCCCGCTCCCCCAAAACATTCTATCAGCGCCAACAATCCTCGCCAATAAGCAACGATGTCTCTATTCCTCACCAGTGCAATTTTCAGTTCTGACAACTGCTTTTGGTCGGCATAATGAGCTGCAGCAGCCTCCCTCTCCGGGAGAGAGAGAGAGTGTTAGAGAGAGAGAGAGAGAGAGAGAGAGAGAGAGAGAGAGAGAGAGAGAGAGAGAGAGAGAGAGAGAGAGAGAGAGAGAGAGGCAGGAGGTGGGAGACAGGCAGCAATAAAGGCAACAGTAGGTGGTGGTGGTGGGGTCATATGGGAGGGAAGGGGAGAGAGGGAGGGAGGCGAGGGGATGGGGAGGTGGGGACTCCACCCTGGTAATTATTGACACTCACAACAAAGACGACCACACCACCACCACCACCTCCACCACTGGCTGGGGTGGTGGAGGAAGGTGGGGGTGGAGGAGGGACGTCCTCCTCTTCCTCCCTGATTCCCTCCCCCCCACCACTAAGCTCCACCTCCTCCTCCTCCTCCTCCTCTTTTTCCTCCTCTCATACCCCCTCCCTCATAAGCTGTTTCTCCTCTTCCTCTCATACCCACTCCCTCATAAGCTGTTCCTCCTCTTCCTCTCATACCCTACCTCCCTCCAGCTCCTCTTCTTCTTCCTCTTCCTCTTCTTCTTCTTCCTCCTCCTCCTCCTCCTCTTCCTCTTCCTGTCACCACCACCACCACAAGTGATGGCGACTATCCCAGACCGTGAGGGCGGCGCCCGTAACGCCGGCTTTGGGCATCTTGGCAAAATCCTTCGAATCCTCTGACGGCGATCATCCTGAACACAGACTGACTGACTGAGAGAGAGAGAGAGAGAGAGAGAGAGAGAGAGAGAGAGAGAGAGAGAGAGAGAGAGAGAGAGAGAGAGAGAGAGAGTGAGAGAGAGAGAGAAGCCCTCCGGCAGTGAAGACAAAAGGATAGAATGCACTGTATCTAGCACAGGTGGACGGACGGACGGACGGACGGGCGGACGGACGGACGGGCGGGCCGAAGCATCATTTGTCATTCGTAGAATGCGACGGCGTCGGAGTCTGCATCGCCACATCCGGGCCTCAGCGATTGCTATAGCGAACCAACCAACTAGCCAACCAACCAACCAACCAGTCAGTCAGTCAGTCACTCAGTCAGACAGTCAGTCAGTCAGTCAGTCAGTCAGTCACCCGGTCAGTCAACCAGTCAGTCAGTCATACCCTCCACGCTACCGACGGTCAGCCACCTCCCACCGCCCAGGTCCTCTGGCGCCGTTGTTACACAGTCATGACTGCTGGCAAGCGGAGGAGGGGGGGCGCCCCCCGGATATATTCCCGTACGACGCGGGAATATCTGGAAAAAATTACCGCCGGAAGAGTGGACAAAGGACAGAAATATGGTTAGAACACTGCTGGTGGTATGACGAAATGAATCAAGACACACTGGGAGGTAAGCTACTGCACCGCCCTCGCCACCGGTCATCACTTTGCGATGTGCCTCGTCCCCTGGTTGCATGCAGTTTGGGATCACAGACAGAGACACAGATCATATGTGGAGGGGGAACTGTGGGTATTATTTGAAGCCATGGGGTCCCCTAGTATAAGAAAATGAAAATAGGGAAAAGCTTATCGACTACTGCAATGGAAAGAGGAATATATGGTTGAAAATGATTTGAATAAGTGCGTACATAAGTGTAGGTGGGTGACTGGTTTTGAGGGTCGACGGCCTGCATTGACAGACGGGCAAAGAAGAGGTTGTTGGATGTTAACGTGCTGAAAGGAGCGGCAGGTGGAACTTGTGGTTACTTCTTGATGAAGGCGAGTGTGACTATTTCTGGTAAGTGCTGAGTAAAGAGGAAATAACACTGGTGTTAAGAGAAAGGGTTCATGCGACTGAGCTTATCAAACGGGGCAAGAGGAAGAGATAACAAAGCAAGATCGAGCGAAGAATGGTCCTGAAAGCCCTTGAATAAGATGGAGTGTGGCAATGTGAGAGGAGTGGATGGGAGTGCAGTTAAATTTCTCAAGAAAGGGGGAGATATGGGTGCTACTGGACTCCACCTGCATAATATATATATATATATATATATATATATATATATATATATATATATATATATATATATATATATCGTGTAATAATGACATCATCAGGGGAGACACGAAAGTGCACTTGGGAACTTATCGTGTTTCATTTTCCCCGTGGACTCGTAGGAATATATATATATATATATATATATATATATATATATATATATATATATATATATATATTCCTATGAGTCCACGGGGAAAATGAAACATATATATATATTATCCCTGGGGATAGGGGAGAAAGAATACTTCCCACGTATTCCCTGCGTGTCGTAGAAGGCGACTAAAAGGGGAGGGAGCGGGGGGCTGGAAATCCTCCCCTCTCGTTTTTTTTTTTTCCAAAAGAAGGAACAGAGAACTGGGCCAGGTGAGGGTATTCCCTCAAAGGCCCAGTCCTCTGTTCTTAACGCTACCTCGCTAATGCGGGAAATGGCGAATAGTTTGAAAGAAAAGAATATATATATATATATATATATATATATATATATATATATATATATATATATATATATATATATATATATAATTCCCGGGCGGGGCGTGGGGTCCTGTGAGAGGTGAAGTCGATTTGTAATCCGAAGCGGAAACGACACAGTTGAATTTTAATTTTAAACGCCTTCCGTCGCCTCCTCCCTTTTCCTTCCTCTCTCTCTCTCTCTCTCTCTCTCTCTCTCTCTCTCTCTCTCTCGTGCGCGCGCGCGCGCGCCTTTCTTTTAAAGCTGTTTCTACACCCTGACCCCCTTTCCCCTTAAGACGCGTGGCGCCCTAACTACCTCCACCCCCCCTTTTCACTCTTCCCTTTCTTCTCCCCCCCCTCCTCCCCCACCTTGTACAACCCCCCAATTTAAATAGCCGTCAGATGGCGGTGTGGGAAATATGCAAGTGCTTTTCGCTTTTTTCCTCTCTCTCTCTCTCTCTCTCTCTCTCTCTCTCTCTCTCTCTCTCTCTCTCTCTCTCTCTCTCTCTCGGCGTGATTCGTGCGAAGGGATCATTCTCTTCTGTTGATGTTGAGAGAGAGAGAGAGAGAGAGAGAGAGAGAGAGAGAGAGAGAGAGAGAGAGAGAGAGAGAGAGAGAGAGAGAGTCGCTAGTCGAGATCAAGCTGACCTCTCCATCATCTCCATCAATAACACTGTCCGTTAGACGTTCGTATAACTGTTATGGTCCACACACACACACACACACACACACACACACACACACACACACACGGATCCGCGCCCACCCCACCTACCAATGGATGAGAGAAAACCTAGCGGTGACTCGATCAGAAACGTAGATATTCTAAATCAGTTTAATTAATGTGAAAACGAAATATTTGGAAAGATACAGCAACACCGAGCCAGCCAGCCAGTATCATCTTTGTCCCGAGATGAGACAGAAGAAGTACGATACTTTTTCCCTCCCAGACGCAGGGGGAATGGGTGAATGGAATGGGCATAAAAAATTTACGAAACTCTGGATTGCTGACGTTATGACGAAGTTTACAAAAAAAAAACGTTTTGTGACAGTAGGGAGAGATGAAGAGCTAGTGGGTGGGTGGGCGCCTCCACCCACGAGTGTAAAACTCCCTCCGCGTATTGTACCAATGAGGTAATTACAAACAGGTAATTACACACACACAAATACCCACTAATTACATATTTATGTTCTGAATAAGCTATTCTTTTTTCCCTCCCTCCTTCCCCCCTCCCCCCCGTGATAATTTAGATCATTCATTTACGCTTCATCTAATTAAGATAAACGTGTTTTAATGGCGAAATATCCCCCTGTCTTTCACAATGGCCGACGAAAAATTCCGTTGGGGGGGGAGTGGTGGTGGATCGGTCATTTGAATTCCACCATGCGTCCTCGCTCTGCATAAAAACACAAGTCCCAGATTTCTGCACATTTCACCGGCAATGAATGGCCACATAATCAACACCCTAATCTAACGGACAAAAGTGTTCGTATCCGACACACACACACACACACACACACACATATGTTGTATTTCCTGGCGACTTTGATGGCGGTGGGGTGGAGGTTTGGTCTGGTGTGGCCGGGTTCGGACGCAGTGTACCCGTCAGGGACAGGTGGGCCCCCCCGCTTAGTGGGCCCCCCACAGTTGCCAGCTACACTCTGTACCAACCATTTATTTCTTCTCTCCACAAGTTATTGGTATTTTCAGTCCGTCTCCTGTTTCTTAAGAGTCTAATGCATGAATTAAATCCATATACATGGCGCGGTTAGTTCCAATCCGGGTTTTGCCTTAGTGAATGTAGTAGTAGTAGTAGTATCAAGAGAAAGTTATCGTACGCCGGGCATGCGTGTGGACCAGCACGTGGCGTCTGAATTACCACGTGTGGATGATGTTGTCGTGTATCGTGACCTTTCCGAGGGCTGTAAATCGTTGTCGCCGGACGGGAGTACCGACACTCCATTATGGGCAGAACTGTTATCCCAGACCCAATACTATTGGCCGCGTCGAGTGCCCTTGTCTACATAACGCACGTCTGGCCCACGATCGTCGGCAGCTGAGAAGTTGTCGTATCGGTCATTGTGGCGTTGACAGCCTAGTGATAGATGGGTATATTTTGGCTCGGCGTCTCCCACGCAGGTCCCGATAGATACGTTCACTCACTCGCCCATTAAGTATTTCTGTAGAGAACTTTTCTGATTAAAAAACAGACAAGTTAATTCTCGTGCTTCGCGTCGTTTATTTCATGTGTGGCGAGGTGGCGACGAGAATGAATAAGGGCAGACTATGAATTATGTACATGTGTACATATGTATCTGTCTGTGTGTGTATATGTATGCATACGTTGAGATGTATAGGTATGTGTGCGTGTGTGGACGTGTATGAATATGCATGTGTATGTGGGTGGGTTGGGCCATTCTTTCGTCTGTTTCCTTGCGCTACCTCGCTAACGCGGGAGACAGCGACAAAGTATAATACACACACACATATATATATATATATATATATATATATATATATATATATATATATATATAGTTCGTCTGATTCTAAAGAGCTCAGAAGCGTTCTTCCTCTTACTAATTCTTATGGAGTTTCATTTTCTAAATAAACATAATATGTATGATATATATATATATATATATATATATATATATATATATATATATATATATATATATATATGTTTATCTATTCATTTATCAAAACTTTATGTACTTTTAAAATGTAAACTTTCTCAAGTTTTTATTGATAGTCAACTCGATTTCGTATTATCCAAAGCGGTCATCACTCTGTTATCAATACTTGATTATAAATATCATTGCATGTATAACTTCCCTGTGATTCAATAAGATATATAATATAATTCCCCTTGTGAATTACTCTCTCCTGGGAATGTGTCCGTTGCAGTGATAATCACTGTAATACGTGAGGTGTGTGTGAGGGACATGGGGCCAGTGGCCAGCTATGGGTTCGCTGACCAACTCATTCGAACGGAAAGGAAAATATTCCACCCTTGTGGTCACTTTGTGTGTGTGTCTCTCTCTTTAAGATCTTACTCTCCTTCATGTACGGTGCGTGCGCTCTCTCTCTCTCTCTCTCTCTCTCTCTCTCTCTCTCTCTCTCTCTCTCTCTCTCTCTAATATATATATATATATATATATATATATATATATATATATATATATATATATATATATATATATATATATATATTAAACTTAATCGCCGTCTCCCGTGTTAGCAAGGTAGCGCAAGGAAACACGAAAGAATGGCCCAACCCACCCACATACACATGTATCTATATGAACGCCCACACACACACACACACACACACACACACACACACACACATATATATATATATATATATGACCTTCATCACTCCCTATAGTGGAAAATGATGTGTGATGGCGTCGTGTGATGGTGATATAGTGGTAAATGATGCATGTGATGGTGTTTTTATTTTTCCGATGAGAAATTTAAGCTAGCAAGATGAACTTGCTTTTGAGGACATTAATGATGAATCTCCAATTAGGAAATTTTGACACGGGGGAGAGAATAAGAAATATTCATCAAATAGGCTTAACAGAAAATCTATATATCACGATTAATGTCCTTGAAAGATATTCTTTCTTTCTTTTTTTCTCCAAGGCATTACGAAAAAAAAAAAAATATGAGAATACGTGGAAGCAAGTCATACCCGATGTAATTGTCTGCAGGAATGTGACGTGCCGAAGAGACACGCTTCTTGGGAATGTTGCTTGCAGTCGCTGACCGGAGGTCGAATCACACCTACGTAACATGTGGGTCGATCGGGGGAGAGGGGAAAAGTAATCGCGTACGATCAGCGAGTGTCGTGGGGGAGGGGGGAGAGATGGGGGGGGGGGGGCGCGGTCTGTCTGTCTTCATACGCGCGTCCGCGCCCGCGCCCGCCCGCCCGCCCGCCCGCGAAGGGCTGCGACTGTGCGGTAAACAGCGACTTCTGCAGAAATTGCATCGCACGGCTGCTGTACATATAGACCTTAATTGCGGACACCTGTCAACGTATTACAGATATACCTTAAGAGCGGACACCTGCCTACGTATTACAGACATATTTCATAGCGGACACCTGCGTGCGTATTACAAATACACCTTAGAGCGAACACCTGCGTGCGTATTACAAATACACCTTAGAGCGGACACCTGCGTGCGTATTCCAAACAGTTTGTATCATCAAACCAGTAAACTCCCCAGACCTTCGTGATGTGGGAGAAGCGGTTTTCCACGCCATGTCAGGAGGGGGAGTATAATGCTACGCCTCACACCTGGTAATGACTGCTATTAGGCCTCACTTGTAGAGGGATATCCAAGGAAATTGAGGCTTACGGGATGACAGACTGCCGGCCGGACCCGTCCATGCGCCGTAGGTAGAGATGTCTCCACAGTGTTATGCCTCGTTACTGTGTCTTGTGGTCACTTCACGAAGGAGCGATCATCGTGAACCACTTAATTCGAAGTTGAAGCTGATGTTATCGGATATATCCCGAACTACTTGTGTGAGGTATTGGCAGGTTGTCAGTCTATCTATCTATAGGTTGTTAGTCTATCTATCTATATCTATATCTGTCTATAGGCCCATCGGGATAATTCGTAAGACGTACTCAAGCAAGACACACCACAAGGACCTCACACCTCTCTCTCTCTCTCTCTCCTCCTCCCTGGTGGTAATGATGTGACACTCAACTGTGGGACAGTTCCTGTTTACTGAGGACCGGGGAGTCCAGATGGCACACACACACACACACACACACACACACACACACACACACACACACACACTGAACTGTTCTGCTGTTCGCGTTGCCTCGAAATCTATTGATGCCACCAGGAAAAATATATATATATAAAAAAAAAAAGAGTCAGACTTGAAGTAATTCTGTCTCTCTCTCTCCTTCCACGTAGTTTACGGTCTGTTCGTGTTGGAGGAACGACCCGGGCTACAACAGAATTAACCATGAGGATGGAGTTGAGATCTGCACTTTCTTTGGATTCCTTCGTAGAGTGCATGAGTAGGACCGACACACACACACACACACACACACACACACACACACACACACACACACACACACACACACACACACACACCAGCCAAGGATGGAGTTCAATATATACCTAACTTGGATCTAGCTGCATGTAGCTTTGAATGAATAATCACCCAGGAAGAACTTCGACGAAACACTTGGGGCTTTTGAGACGAAAGGAAGTGGAGGCAAGCAGATCCACCACCCGTCATGATATCATGCCACAATATCATGCCACATCCATCATCCATCATGATATCATTCCACATCCAACATCCGTCATGATATCATGCCACATCCATCATCCATCATATCATGCCACATCCATCACCCATCATGATATTATGCCACATCCATCACCCATCATGATATCATGCCACATCCATCACCCATCATGATATCACGCCACAATATCAAGCCACATCCATCATCCATCATGATATCATACCAAATCCATCATCCATCATGATATCATACCAGGAGGACCCCCGTACATGTGGTTCCACAAACAGGATCAGTAAACACTTCGGTGTTGCTGTGGTTTGAACTCACGCTGGCTGGGCTACACCTACAGACAGCAGTCATGGCAGCTCGCTCCTCCTGTTCCATACTGAACAGACAAGACGTAAACTTTTGCCCAGCAAAGTTACTCCCACGCCCTGCAACGTTACGCATACCAGAATGGTGCACAAATCCTCACTTACGTCACAACGTATGTGTGAGTACTTACTCCGTAATGATATCTTACCCCAGGTACGTGATGAGAAGTATCCTAAATCAGCCAATTGAAATTCACTCAATACAGAACGTAATTGACTTGAGTGAATTCACCCTTACGAATGAGTGAAATCAATTCCATCACTGCGTCTCAAGTCCAGGACCACACGATGGGTAGAAAATGCACCCTAAATTCGAAGTTTTCCGTGCCAGAAATGAAGATTATTCCCCCAGCAGCCGAGCGTATGTATGTATCGACGAGTGAGGCGACGCCCCTGGTACAGGTAATGAGGCTGGAGTCACTCACTCACTCGTTCACACTGGACAGAATGTTCGTTCGATGGGCCTTCACTCAGTCTCCCTCACCACCCCTTTTCCTCCTGTCATCTAGCCGCTCCCTCCTCCTCCTCCTCCTCCCTGTCTGGACGTGTTATCTGTGATAACGCGCCTTGCCCATGGGCTACGAAGCACCAGGTGGGAGGCATGGGGGAAGCCACTTGGCTAATCCAGCTGTTCGATGTTCACTTCAGATGAATTTTGTTACACTTCAGCCCACTTGTTACGTCTAGAAGAAGACATCACAGGCACTTCGACAACCTTGAGTGTACGGAGTGGTAAAACTACGAACATTTTTAGGTGTGAGTTACAGAGGCAAGTTATGTGATCTTATTGGACCTCATCTACCTAGATGGCTTGAGTTACCGATCTCAATTCAGTACATCTTCGACCTGGCTAGAAAGATATTCCCTCTTCTGGAAGCAGTCTACCTCCCACTGAGAAACCAGCAGCAGCATTTTTCTGTCTCTGTCTCGCGCTGCTAGCGAGTGAAACACGCGAGTCCCCGCGACCGTGGACGTGCGATGAGCAATACCGGTTCTCAGAAATGCATTACATACACTTCGGTCACCTCTGTGTCCCACAGTCTCAAATGCTTCTGGGTAGTCAGATCTTGAGAATGGGAAAGGCTCACCGCGTAAGAGCTGGGACTGAACGATTCACTCGAAATCATTTGCAACAGCGTGTGGCATCGAACTGGCGATAACTTACTTCGTTGCCGCCACAGATACAGCAGAGTGGTGCCCCCCTGCAACTGTCAGCCACCCCCATTCTGCAGCTGACGCTGAATACGGTCCTTTGGACACTCAGAAAAGTGGTGTTGAGGAAGCTCGTCCATGATGTACATCAGATCATCTCTTTCTTCTGAGTTGCTGGTCAAGGATGTTAACATCAGGTTGATCGAGGTCTGGGGTTAAATGGCTGGTATGGCTGGTGAAGTCTTTAGGGTAGGTGGTTGATGGAGGTCTGGGGTTAAATGGCTGGTGAAGTCTTTAGGGTGGGTGGTTGATCGAGGTCTGGGGTTAAATGGCTGGTGAAGTCTTTAGGGTGGGTGGTTGATCGTGGTCTGGGGTTAAATGGCTGGTAAGTCTTAGGGTGGGTGGGTGGGTGTTGGCGAACGCTTTAGGGGGAGGGGGTCTTCATCCCCACAGCCCGCCGGTTTGGCCCAGGCTGCTGGATTGGGGCGTTGGCCGACCAAGCTGTTGGAAGCCGCAGAGACCCTCTAAGGCCTATATACCTTCCCTACAACCTGGCTGGTCTGCTACACTTTGTAGGTACCTGTCCACTGTACTTTTGAACTCCTCTACCTTGCAACCCAGGCTGTTTTTGATGATCGCTGGCTAGGTGTTGAAGAGTCTTGGGGCCCCGGGTGTTTAAAATGCCCTCTCTTTTTATGCCTTATCGCAACTTTGGATTCCATTGGTAATATTCTACAAAGTCCTCCCTTGCCTGTCATGCCACTGAGATGGTACTTCCGAATGTTAGGCCAGGAAACCACACCTCTAGATACACCTCTCCCGTCTGCGCTCCAAAGTGTATAACCCTCGGTGATTTCAGTCTTTCCCAGTAACTTAGTTCCTTTACCACATCAACATAGCCTGTGAGAGATCTCTGAGCAATTTCTAAATCCGCTATGTCGCCCGTCTTCTGTGTGTGTGTGTGTGTGTGTGTGTGTGTGTGTGTGTGTGTGTGTGTGTGTGCTATGCAGAGCGCAACTACATTCAATTCGTCATGACACGTTTCAGTAGTCCAGATAACCCTACCATTTCGAATGGGTGCACGAGGAATGACGTTACAATTGTTGCCATCTCTCCGGCTCGGGCTGAATGTCGAGGTGGGGGATGGGTGTACGAGACTGTGGTGCAGTTCCTCCTACATCTCTTAGTCTCAACCACTGGCGACGAGAGAGAGAGAGAGAGAGAGAGAGAGAGAGAGAGAGAGAGAGAGAGAGAGAGAGAGAGAGAGAGAGAGAGAGAGAGATGACTACGGTCCCCAGTGGTCAAACAGGTGTCACTATCAAGGACAGTGCGAGATCACTTCGTCGTGTGCTCATAAGCCATCTCGGACGGTGGGTGTAACCTCGCTTTCGTCTCTTGCCTCACAGCATCATCCGCTGATTCAAGACTCAAAACTTAGTCCTATTCCCAGATCTCCGATGGAGAAGAGCAGCAACAATATGAGGATATTTTAGAAAGAGTTCGTTTGCTAATCACACTGACGTGGCAGAAATCAACAAGAAATTGATGTAGGAAAAAATTGAATAAAGGTTCCGATGTTGGAAGTATGCAGCCCGGGTCGTACTCAGAGAAAGGGGACGTCTTCCAGACACACTGTTCAACGCAGTTCGTGTCACACAACACGAGAAGAAGCTTCGAAAAAAAATACAGCCCAGCGAACCTTCAAGTCTTGGCAAGACTTTGAGATCGAAGCTGATGCCTATTGTCGTCAACTGATACAAGATGGTAATTTGTGATCCACAGTTGTGCTGGACCGAGGACAGGCGGAGGGCCGGCCTATCTGTCTGGTGGGCCGAAGTAACACGCGATCTGCTCGATATTCAAGCCACAAACTGCTCATCAGAGAGAGTGGGTGAGGTTGTGGGGGAGGAGGAGGAAGGGGTTCAGTAGGCGGACAAATATTGACTGACACACGGCATTGCCTCACCAAACATATTGCAGAAACGCTCGTCTGGACTCAGGGGAAGAAGAAGAAAAAAAAAAGAAGACGAGACTCGCTGTTCTAACTATTGTTCAAGCACAATCAGACATTTACTCTCAGAAAGGCTAATCCTCGACCTCCTGTGCATGGAATTAGTTGCTTCATCCTGTTCTCTGGGTGATTCATTTCTCTGATCCTTTACTATCTCGTGCTGAAGACCACTGCTATGTAAATGGAGAAGCTATTCTTGATAAGGTTTACATAGCCTCTGTGTCTGGGTACCTTACACTCTATAACTGCACACTACCTGACTGGAATGGAATCGAGATTCGAGTTGATACGGATATTTCTGGATGACTTGAATCGGGATTCGATTCGTGAGGGAGGGAGGGAGGAGGTGGGGGGGGGGGGGGATTATAGACGGTGAGGACCCTACTGGACACCGACGCTGAAAGGCTCTGGGGAATCCTTTGTTGCCGTCGCTGACATCCGGAAAGCCTTTGGCAGGACGTGGCACTGGGATTTGATCTCTCTCTCTCTCTCTCTCTCTCTCTCTCTCTCTCTCTCTCTCTCTCTCTCTCTCTCCTTTTGGCCTTTCTCCCTGGCTGTGTTCTCTCTCTCAAACGTCTAGCTCCCTCACCCCTAACCGGTCTATCGCCCTCCCTCCCTCCGTACCTGTTGATGGGGCCAGCATATCACGCTTCTCCAAACACCAGTCATAGGTTCTAATTCCTCCAGCACTCACACTTAGGACGCGTTAACGCTCTCATTCCTCATCTTTTTATTTTTCAAATCGCTTCCATCTTCTACCCACCCTGCATCTCGTCTCGTCGCGCATTACCTGTTTAAATTCAGATTTGGACCGATTTCTTTTTTCCAAAGAGGCGGACGTAAGCCAATTAAGTTTATCTCTTTTCGAAACCCAATATCTTCCTAGTTCTCTCTCCAGTATTTATCCTAACTTAAAGTCTCATTTGATGGTTCTGTAAGTTCAACGCTCGACACAGTAAACATACTTTGTTATCACTGTAACTCACCTGTATCACTGTAACTGTCCGAAACCCCACACTACAGAAATCGCATCGTCCATGTGTATGCCCCGCCCCCCCCAAACTAAGAGGTGGTTGTCGTTGTGAGTGTAGCTGTTCAACGTAATAACACCAATTGTCCTACGAGACAAATTGGAAGGTAAGGGAAAAGGATGATGGGAAGGGAGTCAAGAGATAAGAGAAGGATATACAGGGCAGTTAGTAAGCTACCGAGTTCTCCTTGTAAGCTACCGAGTTCTCCTAATAAGCTACCGAGTTCTCCTAGTAAGCTACCGAGTTCTCCTAGTAAGCTACCGAGTTCTCCTAGTAAGCTACCGAGTTCTCCTAGAAAGCTACCGAGTTCTCCTAGTAAGCTACCGAGTTCTCCTAGAAAGCTACCGAGTTCTCCTAGTAAGCTACCGAGTTCTCCTAGTAAGCTACCGAGTTCTCCTAGAAAGCTACCGAGTTCTCCTAGTAAGCTACCGAGTTCTCCTAGTAAGCTACCGAGTTCTCCTAGTAAGCTACCGAGTTCTCCTAGTAAGCTACCGAGTTCTCCTAGTAAGCTACCGAGTTCTCCTAGTAAGCTACCGAGTTCTCCTAGTAAGCTACCGAGTTCTCCTAGTAAGCTACCGAGTTCTCCTTGAGGCTAAACTGCAATGAATTTTGGTGTGGGATTTCCTTAACCCAATCTTCAGCTTTCTTATTTTACTCATTTTTTTTTGTTTACCCTTGATTTATATGCAATGAGCTTTTTTTACATTTTGTAATTCTGTTCTGAATTTACAAGACAGACTTTCTTTTAAGATTTCTACTTACATGCTAAGCATAAACTGGATTTTAAGCAAAGGACTTAACGAGTCCCACGCATGCGTGTTTGGCCTTAGCCTATTCTTAAACACCTGAAGAATGTGTTAGAATTCTTCTCGACTGACGTTTATGACTTTACTTGACGTTGACGGACTTAATGACCGTGGCGGTCGATGGGTAAAAATCCCAAATACCCACCTAACTACTTAATAACCAACTAACTACTTAATAACCAACTAACTACTTTATAAGCCTCAGCAATATTTACTGTTCACCGATGATAGGTTATCTGAATATCCCAAACGCCTGACCTTTTTTTTTTCTAAGAGAACAGATGAAGATGTCTCCATTCACTTTCTTTCTTTCTTTCATACTGTTCGCCATTTCCCGCGTTAGCGAGGTAGCGTTAAGAACAGAGGACTGGGCCTTTGAGGGAATATCCTCACCTGGCCCCCTTCTCTGTTCCTTCTTTTGGAAAATCAAAGAAAAAAAAAAAAGAGAGGGTAGGATTCCAGCCCCCCTGTACCCTCCCCTTTTAGTCGCCTTCTACGACACGCAGGGAATACGTGGGAAGTATTCTTTCTCCCCTATCCCCAGGGATAATATATATATATATATATATATATATATATATATATATATATATATATATATATATATATATATATACCTGTATTGAGTTCCGTTGCTAGGTGTGAATTAATGGTGTTCGGCATTAGCACACACACACACTCACACACACACACACACACACACACACACACACACACACACACACATATACACATTGAGATTTTTCTTTATTGAAGAATACATATTCTTCATGCATACCCACTATGACATACCTCCGTAAGTGTGTTCTAGCGTTCACACTGTGACCTCAGAGTGCCATCAGGAATGAGTGGAGGTTGTAGCTGTACATATCAAGTAAGATCCTGAGTGAAAGCATGGTCAGGAAGGACGACGAATGAGGAGGAAATGAAAGAGGAGGAGGAGGAGGAGGAGGAGGAGGAAGAAGAAGAGAAAAGCGAAGAGGGATGGGGAAACCTAGCGAGAATGAGCGACCTTGAGTCTCGACTCTGCTTGAGGCGCGGTGTGAGGGGTGGGTGGGAGGGAGTTGAGCGAGCACACGGGAGGGAGGCAGACCTGCGACTGGGAGGAGGAGCAGACGTAGCGTTTCAGTGGGTTTGGGATCCAACGCTGCTCCTGAAGGTGAGGTGCTTCCCTCTGATGGGCATGGGATTGTACGGTGTTGTCCTGGTGTTCCCTACGCACGGTGATGGCTCGTTATACGACACGGATATAGAGAGTTTCCCTTCACGTGAAGACGTTCGGTGGGTCTAATGTATATGTGATGGTGTTTCATGCATGTATATATCTATATATATTCTTTGAGGTGACCTCTGCTGGCTGTGTTTGGTGTTTACTGTGTGGAGGCCGGGG
>NC_092227.1:7831420-7976420 GCF_036320965.1 Panulirus ornatus
TCTCTCTCTCTCTCTCTCTCTCTCTCTCTCTCTCTCTCTCTCTCTCTCTCTCTCTCCCCCAAACCCATCCAACTCCCCCACCCTTCCCTCCCCCTTCGCCGGGAGCGGGACGCCGCCCCCCCTCTCGCTCTCGTCTCCTCCCGTCCGTGTCCACCCACCCACCCCACCTCAAGCTCCTCGGGCGAATCTTGTGGCTCAGCCTCGGAGCCTTCCTTGGGTACGCACAACTGCCTCGGTCTTCATATAAAACTACCTTCCCTCTTGTGTGTGTGTGGAAGGGAGTTCGATCCGTCCAGATCTTGGGAGAGATTAATGTCGGCGTCTTAGCATCGTGTGGTCTGGTCTCGTCCGTGTGTGTTGGGGTGCGGCTCGCGGAAACACATGTTTTCTTCATGACGTTGGAGGACTGCGAGTCCCTCTTAAAAGAGGGTCTCCAGCTTCGTCGAAGATTATATACACACACAAGGGTTTTCCAAAACTGGTCATATTGGGGGATCTCGTACCTCTGTGGAGGGAGGGGTGGTAAGGATTTTTCCATTGTGGTGTAGGATCTCTTGGAGGTATTTGACGGCGACGTAATATCTTTATCATGGTGAGCGTGAGACTGAGATGGCTGTAATGTATGAAGGGACGGGTGCAGGAGCCTTACTGTCTTTTTGGCTGTTGAAGACAGTGTTACCGCTGATGAAGAAGCTGCTGGACGTGACGAGCTGGTAGTGACAAAGGAGCTGTTGGACGTGACAAGCTGGTAGTGACACAGGAGCTGTTAGACATGACAAGCTAGTAGTGACACAGGAGCTGTTGGACGTGACAAGCTGGCAGTGACACAGGAACTGTTGGACGTGACAAGCTGGCAGTGACACAGGAGCTGTTGGACGTGACAAGCTGGTAGTGACACAGGAGCTGTTGGACGTGACAAGCTGGCAGTGACACAGGAGCTGTTGGACGTGACAAGCTTTAGGAAAGAAACAAAAGAAGCAAGACGAATGATGCCACTTCAGCGCTTACCCATCTACTGGGAACACTCGAGTCCCATTACGACATCATTCATGGCCATAAAAGGTAGATCGAGAAAACATCTACAAGTCCTTCATCATCAAAATCCCATCAATAAAACATGTAAGTTACCGGGAGAGACTAAAATCACCAGAGCTGCTGTTGGCGAAACGTAGACGCCACAAGATATACCAGAACCTACACATGGACAAATAATGGAATGCCTTTACCCTTAATCTGCGTACAAAGATAATTCCCTGTACAGGGGCAGGAGCCCCACCCACACCACCCACACCAGTCCCACGCCCGCCCCTGCCCAGACGGTGTGGGCTGGCTGGCTGGGGGCGGAGGCAAGCACGCACGCACGCACGGTCGCTGCTGGCGGAGGAGGAGACCACACCTCCCTACCTCACACCCCACCGCCTCTCTCTCTCGCCCCCCTACCTCCCTTCCTCTTCCCCGCTACCTCAAATGCCAGGGTCTACGAGCGGGAGCGCTCCTCGCGAAATTATTCACGTCCAGAACTGATAGCTGATGTAAAAGTGAAAGGATCAAGAGGGGCCCAGATTCTGCTGGGCCGTATGATAACTCCCTTTGAGAAAAAAGAAAAAAAAAGTTCCGGTATTGTTTTAATGGCTTTAGGAAGACTTTTTAGCATAGCCGAAGACGAGTGATTAAACGCCAGTGTGTGTGTGTGTGTGTGCGTCCCCCCCACCACCACCGCAAAACCCCACTGTGAAATATATCTTGTATTAATTCACGCGGAGCAGATCCCCACTGAATGTTTCGCCCATGTAACTGGATAAAATGTCTTCCTCGTTTAATATTCTTTTTTTCTTTTTCTTAAGCCAGCCGGTGGAGGTCTCTCTCTCTCTCTCTCTCTCTCTCTCTCTCTCTCTCTCTCTCTCTCTCTCTCTCTCTCTCTCTCTCTCTCTCTTTCTCTCTCTCTCTCTCTCTCTCTCTCTCTCTCTCTCTTTCTCCAACGTGTTTGTGGCTGTGATACACAGAGGGAGATAATTATCTCCATGATTCAGTTATTTCCAAGGAAAACGCTTCATGTTTTATAGTTACATGTTTATAGGTGAAACAGTGTGTATATTGTGTGTATATATATATATATATATATATATATATATATATATATATATATATATATATATATATATATATATACACTTCAGACACATATTCTCACGGAAGATATATATACAACACCTACCTGCTGGCACTGACCTTTCCATCCACCATGATCGCCACATTTATGACGGGCCAGTAGTGGAGGATCTGTAAAGGTCTGGTGACTGTGTTATCAGCTTGGTGTTCGTGATGACGATGGCAGCTCCAGATTGTGTGTGTGTGTGTGTGTGTGTGTGTGTGTGTGTGTGTGTGTGTCTGTAAGGCCATGAGACACACCTGGTCACCACAGCATTTGGCTTCGTTTTCCCGCACTTCACCTTGACCGTGGCTGAGGGAGAGGCAGGTTGTGCTTGGCGAGAGAGAGAGAGAGAGAGAGAGAGAGAGAGAGAGAGAGAGAGAGAGAGAGAGAGAGAGAGAGAGAGAGAGAGAGTGCCGTTGTCAGACAAGCTATGCTCTCCCTCCCTTCCTGGTGTTTAAAGGACGAAGTTCAAGACCACAAGCTCTCATGACACTGCCACAGTTAAGGATCTTATGGAGTTATATATATATATATATATATATATATATATATATATATATATATATATATATATATATATATATACACACACACACACACACACACACACACACACACACACACACACACAGTTAACACGCATACATAAGCGTATTTCCTAAATATTTAGGATAAGTACAGCCAACTCGAATGCATAATTACATTTCCCTAAGCGTATTTTCTAAGTATTTAGGATAATATAAGTACAGCCAACTCGCATGCGTAAGTACATTTCCCTAAGCGTTAAGGATAAGTACGGCCAACACGCATTTCAACAGGGTTCTCATCTCGGCTGGAGGGCAATTCTCAGCCACCGCCATCGACCCACACGACGGTAAACGGTCAACGCTAACCTTGGACAGCATCAACACCTCTGCATACCCAGCTTCTACGAGGTGTGGGACCCGACCTCCACACACCCACGCCTTCTTACTCGAGGCAACACCTCCATAAAGCACGACTGCACTGATTCTCAAGTGTTGTTTGATGTCCGTTCACACACACACACACACACACACACACACACACCTTCTTTCGCTACCATTCTCCCCTCCTCGCCTCTATCATTAATACACATACACACACACACACACACACACACACACACGTATTTTGCCGTCGTTCGTCACTGTCAACCGTGCCTACTCGTTGGCCAGGCGGCGGTGAAGGGGGGTGGTGAGGTGTGCGAGGTGTGGGGGGGTAGAGGCGTGCTCCTGCTGGTAGCTGGTTGGTGGGTGGGGAGTTGAAGGCTTCTGGTGGTCGTGACGGTGTTGAGGGTTCGACTCCAGGTGATGGTGGGGAGTTGTGGTACAGATAAGGGGGCTTGTAAGTCACCTGACTCAACACCCGGAAATGGTAATATTTGTGATACACTAGATACAGTGAGGGGTAATACACTGGATACAGTGAGGGGTAATACACTGCATGTAGTCATCCCAGATAATGTGGATTAAACGCCCCAAACACACGACCTGAATCATACATTAATTAAACAGAGAAAAAAAAATACAACCACGGATATCAAACCAGGGCGCCACTGCAAGTTTAACCTCAACATTAAACATATATGAATACACCCACACTATACAGTGGGATGATGTACACCGATGATCCCCTGCATTGGAGTGGGGAGCTTGCCCACGTAGAATATGGTGAGGAGAATGTCTTGGGAAAGTTTTATCACACAGAACCTCCGTTGAACATGAACCAAAGACACACACGAAGTGAAGAATGTAATGTATGGCAAGTGTATGGCAGATTAGAAAAGGGTAGTGGGTGGTGGGATGAAGAAGTAAGATTGTTAGTGAAAGAGAAGAGAGAGAGAGGCAATTTGGACGATTTTTGCAGGGAAATCTCGCCCTCTTCCCATCCAAAAAGAAAAGAAAAGAAATACTAGACCTTAAGAAATAACTGATAATTAAAGGCAAGTGATAACATATGCATATGACACGATAAACTGAACACATAAATATCCCCTCCCCATCCCACCCACCCACTCGAAATGACCTTGATGCTGAGTGAGCCCCTTAAGCTGTCCATATTGGAAATGAAATCAAAATGTCATTTTTTTTTAATCGTAATCCATCCCCTCTTTACCGAGAGAGAGAGAGAGAGAGAGAGAGAGAGAGAGAGAGAGAGAGAGAGAGAGAGAGAGAGAGAGAGGTTAAACCCCAGAGAGTCCAGGGGTGGTTTTACAGCATAGCCCCCCCCCTCCCTCCCCCGCTTCCAATAGAAAACGGAGAATGGGGTGGCCCGGGTAACAAACAGACAAGACCCTGTGATGCAACAAGACCTTTCCTTCTCTTGAACAACAACATCCTCGCTTTATAAAAGACGGACGTAAAGATCCATCATAAAGTCCTCAGATGCAAACTGACGGACGTAGGTTCATGGATTCATATCACATGACACAGCCCAGAAGTAAATGGCTCCAGGGGGGTGTAAGTCGGATCCTTTGCAGTCACTGAGAGAAAACACAGGAGAGGAAAACAAAAAAAAAGGAACTTTATGATTGGACGCAGGATTTATCCAGGGTCGTGGCAACTGGGACCAATGTGTCATAGCACACACAATGTGAACAATGGGATGAACAACAACGAAAGTATACATGTGAGGACAGACGTGTACAACTTCCTTACAAGCCAGATTACAGCACGTTCTTGAACATCCTTGTTATATTTCGTGTCCTTTAAGGTTATACTCTCTGTTCATCATGGTGTCCCTGCTTTCATCGGTGCTGTTCCTCATCTACGCATGTAGCGTAGATCAAGACACAAAACTACATGGCTTCAGACGATATGATAATAAAGATGACAGAGTCTCTGAAAATACACATGCTTTTTTTTAATGGGGATACTTTAGAACTGCCTCGGTTAGGAAGGGGCTATAAGATGTGAGCATTCGTCGGTAATGCCAGACTCAGGCGAACAATTACTGATACTGCTACTCTTCGTCACTCCTCCAGGAGGAAGGAATGAAGGGCTTTTACCTGCACAAGAATACAAGACCGACCCCCTCCGCCGCCGAGGTACCACGCATGAGGCAAAATATCCTCGCATGATCATGTCGGACACACTTGCCTTCGGCAGGCACAACACAACTATCGCCTCTGCCAAGAATACGACAGGCTGGACCTTGCGCACGTGTAAGACAAGAGACTCAAAAGTTATGGTGATAGTGTCCAGAGAATATTGACAGTTTCGCACTAGCATAATGCCAGTTTTGAACTATTATTTTGTCTTTTAAGACTGACAAAAAAGTGCATATTCTTTAAGGTTCAGAGACCTTTTTCACGGAATATACAAAAACGTAACCACTACATGGAACTCTTAAAATAACTTTAGACTCTCCTCCGTTGACAGTAGACAGAATATTTACACGGGTAGCATTAAATCTGACTGCAATCTCCACGTAAGAGCATTTCCGTAATGGAGTGAGGCGCGGAGTAGAATGTGAGGGATAATCCCACATGAAAGTGGATGTGTGCCATAACCACGTCGCTTGTTGAGCTCCTTTGAGACGAACGTAACAAAAAACGACGGAACAAGACCTCCCTTTGTTGACGAACGGACACGGATAGACCAGTTCTAACTTTTGAGGTGGAATCGAATCTACGGGTTTAAGTCTGCCGTAGGCATAGGTGACCACGGACTGCAAACGCATCGTGGATCTGCGGGCTTTGCTCCTATGAACTTGCATCGACGCAACACCGTCGGAGGGTCGGTCGGTCGGTGGTAGGTGCCACCAGCAGACCCGTCCTTCTCCTGGATATGAGAACGAGCTCTCGAGAGGAGGCGATATGCTGAACACGGACGCGAGCTGTGGCATCTGATCTGCCAGAAGTGATCGTATGTTGGCTTTATTATTGTAAGGGGGTCCTTAACACCGGTAATATGGACTGTGTCCTTCCTAAAACAAAGGGTTAAAAGTTCTACCGTCAAAAAAAGAAAGAAAAAGGATAAAAAGAAGTGTCCCAGAGGAGTTACGGGGACATACACTACCAAACCCCCTTGTGTCCATAACTCCTCCATGTTTGGCCAGCCTCTGACTCACAGGCTCATCCATCGTCGCCTGTGTTTATCACGGCCGTAATTCTCCACACCGCCGCGTCTCGCAGTTATACATGTATCTCTCTATAACCCAAACAACTCACTTCTTCTCCCACTGACGCCGGGGGGGCTTCTTCGCCCTCTCACCTGCGTCAGGGAGGAGAGGAGCACGCACCCCCCCCCCCCCACAACAACCCTGAACCTCTGCGAGACTGTGGAGGGGGAGGGGGTTGGTTTGAGAGAGAGAGAGTGAGAGACGACAACATTAAGACCCAGCCTAGCCCACACCCCTCCCGACCTCCATCGACAGCTCCGGGCACGAATCATTAACGCCACTCCGTCACCAGTGATGGATGAAGCCTTGAGAGGCATAATTTGTCGTCTTGCCAGTGACGCAGGATAATGTTATCGCCAGGGGAGGAGCAGGGGCGTAAAATTGTCGCATGACTCTTGTCTTTAAGGGTGATTTCTCTTTTACTGGAGGTGAAAACTGCGGTCAAAGTGGAAGAGAAACTGGCGCTTTGTTGGCTGGAAGAATTTATGACATGCGCTTCTTGTTTTTCGTCGGTCAGATTTTGGAGATTCCAGAGAGACGTCGACAGGGATAGTGTTTGTTATCGTGATCCACACTGTCAGGAGAGACACTGCTGGACGCGCTTTGACAATCTGGAAAGCACGATGCTGAGTGGTTTTGTGGACCTCCTACTTCTTGTGGACCTCCCACTCCTTTTTCCACGTGTGTCTGTCTGCCTCTGTTACTGTTTGTGTGATTCTTTTTAATAAGGTGGTTACAGGAGAGGGAGAAGAAGTGGGGACAGGAGGAAAGAGATAAGACTGAAATGGAAGAGAAGAGTGAAGTGTGTGCAAGTGTAAGGTGTAAGTGTTTTGATGTATGTGGCGGATTATTTGGAGGCGTGGTGACCTATCTATATTCCCCCGGCAGACTAGGGGTGTGTATGCCTTCGTGCTGTATCTTTTGACATCTATTTTTTCTTTTTTTGCAAGGAGATTCACTAAGTGAAGCTACACATTGTTCATTGTGTATACCGATGGATGACTGGAGCCTCCCTCAGTGCTATAAGAGCTTCTAGGGAACCAAGGGAGAGTGTGAATTCCATGTGTGTATGTACTGTTGTCGAGATCTTGGTGTCTCTCTCTCTCTCTCTCTCTCTCTCTCTCTCTCTTGCTGACTGCCTCCAGGGGGGGGGGGTTGGCAACCCAGCTCGTGAACAACACTATCCCTCACCGGCCCCATTAAGGAAGGCCTGGCACGCAGAATGTGACGGACGTAATTAAGATGAAGCTGTAATTAAGACTTAGAATGACCACTCAGCTGTTGGGTTAAGGAGGGGTGTTTCAGTCGGCTAATGAAAGCCTAAAACTGATCCCACCCGTAAAAAAAGATATGCAAAATACAGTGTAATCCCATCCAGCTTAAGAGGTCTGGCGAGAGATGGGCATTACAAGGATGAGATGGGCGTTCCCGTGGGATGCGACAGCCAGTATGTAGCTCATAAACAGACCAGATGAGACGTTTGCATATCTTGTAATATCCAATTAGCCATAAAGGCAATGGAAACCGTGGTGCCTCATGGCGAATCATTACCCAGTCCTTGGTTGCCAGAGTCTGGAAGGCAATGCTAAAGCGACGCCTGCCGCTGTTATTACTGCTGGCTCTGTGTGTGTGTGTGTGTGTGTGTGTGTGTGTGTGTGTGTGTGTGTGTGTGTGTGTGTGTGTGTGTGTGTGAGCTGATGCTTAGTCTGGGCGCGCGTCAAGGGTGTCATGCTTCACCTTCTGTAATGAACACACATGTGGAGTACCTCGGCAACTGTCTGTGTGTGTGTGTTACGGGGAGCGAGTTTTGCACTCGTGTCGCGCCCCCGTCCGTCTCATGTCCTCGTCTACGTGTATCATGTCTTCACTCCTTTGTACGGACACACACACACACACACACACACACACACACACACACACACACACACACACACACACACCTTTCAAACTTTGAGGGGAAGCTGGACGACGCGTCAAGTAGAGATACTGGCGAAGCCATCATCATCATCATCATCCGTACTCAACTTTGAGCTGGCTATCGACATTGCCACCACGTTTCTTACCTGCCTTTGGCCAGTTCGCTGGACAATCGCCACATGTCGAAGGCTCGAGACCTAGTATATACACACAGTCAACAAGAGGCACGTAAAGTGTCGCCACTACATCGATATTCTTGGTTTTTTATCCGATGACGACGTGAGAAACTAACGTACGAGGACCAGAAGCAAAGGAGGAGCAAAATCCGCACCAGACCTGCCACATTATGGAGTGTAAGTGAGCGCGCTCGGTCGAACTGTTTTTTTTAAACAGCCTGACTGAGCGAAGGATCGACAGAAGGATTTGGTCGCTGACCGTCCCAAGAGAGAGCACAGAGGTGCTGCCAAGGCAATCGTGAGGAGCTATACACCAAACCCTTTCGGTAATCTGTGAGTTTCTTTTTTCTTTTTTCTTTCTTCAGACGTCCTTCGGTCGATCGCCATCTCTTAACTCGGGGAAAATCACGAGTACTCGGTGACTGCCTCTCTCTCTCTCTCTCTCTCTCTCTCTCTCTCTCTCTCTCTCTCTCTCTCTCTCTCTCTCTCTCTCTCTCCCCTGGTAGCCCCTGCCTGTATCGACTCGGCTCTGTTTAATCCGTCTTCATTACACCG
Organism: Panulirus ornatus; assembly: GCF_036320965.1. Lineage (NCBI taxonomy): Eukaryota > Metazoa > Arthropoda > Malacostraca > Decapoda > Palinuridae > Panulirus > Panulirus ornatus. Next base: position 7,840,364 of record NC_092227.1, read on the forward strand.
TTTAGATCATAATTTGTGGGATCCGGGCGAGCCACCAGACGAAACATTAGGAGTTAATTAATACGGGTGGGATGAGGCGAAGCCTAACGAGGTGTGTAGTGATTTTTTTTTGGTGTGTGTGTGTGTGTGTGTGTGTGTGTGTGTGTGTGTGTGTGTGTGTGTGTGTGTGTGTGTGGTTAAGATCAACTGGTGCACCTGTCGGAGTGGATGAGGGGGCGACCACATACGACCACAGCGACGCATCCACGGAGGCCCTCCGACCATATACGACCAGAGGGACGCATCCAAGGAGGCCCTCCGACCATACCCGGCCAGAGCGACGCATCCAAGGAGGCCCTCCGACCATACACGACCAGAGCGACGCATCCACGGAGTTCTCCGACCATACACGACCAGAGGGACGCATCCAAGGAGGCCCTCCGACCATACCCGGCCAGAGGGACGCATCCAAGGAGGCCCTCCGACCATACACGACCAGTGGGACGAATCCAAGGAGGCCCTCCGACCATACACGACCAGAGCGACGCATCCAAGGAGGCCCTCCGACCATATACGACCAGTGGGACGCATCCAAGGAGGCCCTCCGACCATACACGACCAGAGGGACGCATCCAAGGAGACCCTCCGACCATACACGACCAGAGGGACGCATCCAAGGAGGCCCTCCGACCATACACGACCAGAGCGACGCATCCAAGGAGGCCCTCCGACCATATACGACCAGTGGGACGCATCCAAGGAGGCCCTCCGACCATACACGACCAGAGGGACGCATCCAAGGAGGCCCTCCGACCATACACGACCAGTGGGACGCATCCAAGGAGGCCCTCCGACCATACACGACCAGAGCGACGCATCCAAGGAGGCCCTCCGACCATATACGACCAGTGGGACGCATCCAAGGAGGCACTCCGACCATACACGACCAGAGGGACGCATCCAAGGGGGCACTCCGACCATATACGACCAGTGGGACGCATCCAAGGGGGCACTCCGACCATATACGACCAGTGGGACGCATCCAAGGAGGCACTCCGACCATACACGACCAGAGGGACGCATCCAAGGGGGCACTCCGACCATATACGACCAGTGGGACGCAACCACGGAGGCACTCCGACCATACACGACCAGTGGGACGCATCCAAGGAGGCCCTCCGACCATACACGACCAGTGGGACGCATCCAAGGGGGCACTCCGACCATATACGACCAGTGGGACGCATCCAAGGAGGCACTCCGACCATACACGACCAGAGGGACGCATCCAAGGGGGCACTCCGACCATATACGACCAGTGGGACGCAACCACGGAGGCACTCCGACCATACACGACCAGTGGGACGCATCCAAGGGGGCACTCCGACCATACACGACCAGAGGGACGCATCCAAGGGGGCACTCCGACCATATACGACCAGAGGGACGCAACCACAGAGGCGACCACACGACTAGAGCAACACAGTGTCGAAGATACTAACACGCCCACCGATAAGGAAAGTGGAGTGGGAGAGAGATAAAAAGGAGGACAGGAGAACAAGTAGATAGAAAGAAAACAACAACAACAACAACAACAACAATGATAATAATAATGATGATAATAATGACATTGATAATAAATATGCTGACATTTATTGCAATGTTTGCTGGTCACCAGACAACGCATCCTCAAGGTGTTCCAAGTTCCCTTCACGAAATACAATGGTGTTTCAAGGCTGCCGTAGACTCTCTTCTGTTTTCCGATCCCTCACTCTTCCCTACCCGCTAACCGAGAGGACGAAACCCATCTGTATCGGAGAGATTTTTTTTTCTTTCAACTCTCACTGGTCCACAGGAAGACTCAATCAATTCAGGTCTGATCGTAGTTTCTCATTGTCATTCACCGGTGTGATGTGCGCGCGCGTTCTCGAACGCGTTGGTGTGGGATGTCGGGATGAGGGAACAAGAGAGGCATCAGTGGCGTTCTAGAAGCATCAGTGGTGTTTTTGAAGCATCAGTGGCGTTTTTTGAGGCATCAGTGGTGTTTTTGAGGCATCAGTGGTGTTTTTGAGGCGTCAGGGGTGTTTCTGAGGCATCAGAGGTGTTTCTGAGGCATCAGAGGTGTTTTTGAGGCATCAGTGGTGTTTTTGAGGCATCAGTGGTGTTTTTGAGGCATCAGTGGTGTTTTTGAGGCATCAGTGGTGTTTTTGAGGCGTCAGGGGTGTTTCTGAGGCGTCAGGGGTGTTTCTGAGGCATCAGAGGTGTTTCTGAGGCATCAGAGGTGTTTTTGAGGCATCAGTGGTGTGTTTGAGGCATCAGTGGTGTTTTTGAGGCATCAGTGGTGTTTTTGAGGCATCAGTGGTGTTTTTGAGGCATCAGAGGTGTTTCTGAGGCATCAGAGGTGTTTTTGAGGCATCAGTGGTGTTTTTGAGGCATCAGAGGTGTTTCTGAGGCATCAGTGGCGTTTTTGAGGCATCAGTGGTGTTTTTGAGGCATCAGTGGTGTTTTTGAGGCGTCAGGGGTGTTTCTGAGGCATCAGAGGTGTTTCTGAGGCATCAGTGGTGTTTTTGAGGCATCAGTGGTGTTTTTGAGGTATCAGTGGTGTTTTTGAGGCATCAGTGGTGTTTTTGAGGCATCAGTGGTACTTTTGAGGCATGAGTGGTGTTTTTGAGGCATCAGAGGTGTTTTTGAGGCATCAGTGGTGTTTTTGAGGCATCAGAGGTGTTTTTGAGGCATCAGGGGTGTTTTTGAGGCATCAGTGGTGTTTCTGAGGCATCAGAGGTGTTTTCGAGGCAACAGTGGTGTTTCTGAGGCATCAGTGGTGTTTTTGAGGCATCAGTGGTGTTTTTGAGGCATCAGTGGTGTTTTCGAGGCATCAGTGGTGTTTTTACCTATTCAATGACCTTTTCGAACAACTTCAATCTGACTTTTTTTTTTTTTTTAAACACAGGTTTTAATCAACAATTATTAGACTCATATTTTTTTTCTCTCTCTCTCTTCCCATCTTGATCTCTCTAACCCTTTTTCGTATTTAAGGTCAGGTCACGTTAGAAGGCTGCTCCTCTTCTTCTTCGTGACCTGAGCCAACGACAGTGAAAAAATTTCAAAAAAAAAAAAAAAAAAGAGGGGAAAAAAAATATCCCCGATGTTGTAGGTGTTGCGACACAACGCAACACCCCAAGACGTAAACACCTCAGACGTGGCGCCCGACGTAAACACCTGAGACTTGGCGCCTGACGCAATATCTATGACTTGGCGCCTGACGCAACACCTAAGACGTGTCACCTGACGCAACACCTAAGACGTGGCGCCTGACGCAACACCTAAGACGTGTCACCTGACGCAACACCTAAGACGTGTCACCTGACGCAACACCTAAGACGTGTCACCTGACGCAACACCTAAGACGTGGCACCTGACGCAACACCTAAGACGCAACACCTGCGACGTGGCACCTGACGCAACACCTAAGACGTGTCACCTGACGCAACACCTAAGACGTGGCACCTGACGCAACACCTAAGACGCAACACCTGCGACGTGGCACCTGACGCAACACCTCAGACGTGGCACCCTATGGCATACATGTAATATTCAAAGTGTTCTGGCTACTGCAGTAACCACAAGGATCAATAATTAGGAGAGGGGGAAGGGGGGGGGGCGGCTTAGGGAGGGATGTTTGGGGTGAGGGGTGTGGAGGGGGAGGTGGCTGAGGAGGAGGGGGAGGGAGGGGATGGGTAATTTCACAGCAGGTAGGGGGATGGAGGTGTGTAGGGGGTGTGCAGGTGAGACTGAAAGGGTAAAGGTGGAGGGGGGAGTTAGTTACTGTGTGTGTTCTATGAGGTTCATGTTTTATTGTCTGGCTGGTGTGATTTCCATGCCTTTAACATTCTTTTATAGTGAGAGAGAGAGAGAGAGAGAGAGAGAGAGAGAGAGAGAGAGAGAGAGAGAGAGAGAGAGAGAGAGAGAGAGAGAGAGAGAGCAAAAAAAAACGCCGATGTGATATTATTTGCCCCAGGAGTTCCAATGGCCGAGAGTGTGGCCCTCTCAAGTGTACATTGCATCCGCGCACATTGCGTGCTCGTATGCTGCCAGCAAATCAAGAGACAGGGTTTAGGGGTGTATGTATAAACACGCCCATATGTATATATATATGTATATATAGTCATGTAAATACATAGCAGAGCAGTGTGGATGATGATCTCTAATTCATCCAGATACATGTGTTTTAGGAATCAAAAACAACCCCACCCACAGTACATGTTGCTCTATAGACCCCGATGTTCTCTGTTAAGCTTCAACACCTGTTAATTCATAAGCACCTGTATCTCACGGTACCTGTAATGTCATGTACCTGTAGAGCCACGGTACCTGTAATGTAATGTACCTGTAGAGCCACGGTACTTGTAATCTCATGTACCTGTAGAGCCACGGTACCTGTAATCTCATGTACCTGTAGAGCCACGGTACCTGTAATCTCATGTACCTGTAGAGCCACGGTACCTGTAATCTCATGTACTTGTAAAGTCACGGTACCTGTAATCTCATGTACCTGTAGAGCCACGGTACCTGTAATCTCATGTACCTGTAAAGTCACGTTACCTGTAATGTAATGTACCTGTAGAGTCACTCCCTTGTACCTGGGATCGAACGTACCAGGTAATCGCACGACATACAATTCAGCTGTACACTCTCCTACTCTACCTTACTCATCCTTGTGTGTTTCTGACCTCCTCCGCTATCACAAAGACCTCTGAAATGACCCACTGGTCCACTGCTGTATTCGGTCTCTGTGTATTCAGTGCATGAACTCGAGGGGGCTCCTCATTATGTATCCCCTGTAATGTGTGGTGGTGCCTGTATTACCCAACACCCTGTCAACATTAGTAACTGTAATTCTAGATACATGTCTACTGTATCGCTAAGATACATGTGGTCTGTAACCCCCCCCCCCCCCAGCACTTATGATTCCAAGTGACTGTAATTCTAAGTACGTAAAGTGCTACAGATCTTTATGCTTCTATTCCCAGTTACTGAAATCCACACTGTAATGCCCAGTAAGTGTAATCCCTGGTATGTGAAAATTCCAATATCTGTAATTGTAGGTACATGATATTCTCAGCATCTGTAACCCCTGGTACATAATATTCCCTAGTGTCTATATCTGCCTAGTACGTGATATTCTCAATATCTGTAACCCCTGGTACATAATATTCCCAGTGTCTATAACTGCCTAGTACGTGATATTCTCAATATCTGTAACCCCTGGTACATAATATTCCCAGTGTCTCTAACTCCCTAGTACACGATATTCTCCGTATCTTTAACCTCTGGTACATAATATTCCCAGTGTCTACAACTCCCTAGTACACGATATTCTCCGTATCTTTAACCTCTGGTATATGATATTCTCAGTAAATGTAATCCATAGCAAATTATATTCTCAGTATTTCCATTCCTTGTTACCTCTGAGTTACGTTAACAATCGTCGTGCACCTATAACTTCCTATAATTCGTCGTGCACCTATAACTTCCTATAATTCGTCGTGCACCTATAACTTCCTATAATTCGTCGTGCACCTATAACTTCCCATAATTCGTCGTGCACCTATAACTTCCTATAATTCGTCGTGCACCTATAACTTCCCATAATTCGTCGTGCACCTATAACTTCCTATAATTCGTCGTGCACCTATAACTTCCCATAATTCGTCGTGCACCTATAACTTCCTATAATTCGTCGTGCACCTATAACTTCCTGTAATCCTTAGTACCTGTCATTCGCCAGGTAGCTTCTAGTGCCCACCGTGTTTCACAACGCCTATAATCCATGATACGCATGGTTATCAAGTGCCTATAATCCAGGATAATTATGGTTATCAGGACGCACAACCACTCGTTATAATAACCGTCTCCCCGAACCCATAATGTCACATAATCCTTCATAACGTATTGATCTTTTCCTCTTTTTTTTTTTTTCTTTACCTTCGGGGGGCCCCCCTCATACAGAGGTATAATTCATGGCCTGTGTAATCGTATGTGTTGTATATGCCTTTTCTGCCTCATATCCCTCCTCTCTCTCTCTCTCTCTCTCTCTCTCTCTCTCTCTCTCTCTCTCTCTCTCACACACACACATACACACACACATACAATGGTGGTCAGCGTCACTGACCATGAGTCAGCACAGGCCAGCCTGGGGTGTGTGTGTGTGTGTGTGTGGAGCCCCCCCACCTGTATATTCGACACGGTCGTTGGCAGTCGACACCTACGCCCGAAAACCCAGATGTTCATCCTCCCATCGGCGCTGGTCGATTAATGGTCAAACCTTCCTGGCTTAGGCTGGTGTGTGTGTGTGTGTGTGTGTGTGTGTGTGTGTGTGTGTGTGCGTACAAAGGGGTGAAGACATGATACACGTATACGAGGTCATGAGACAGACGGGGGCGCGACACGAGTGTAAAACTCTCTCCCCGTAACACACACATAGAGTAATCACACACACACACACACACACACACACACACACACACCTCGTCCAGGTAAACACGGGTGAACTGCCGGTACAACAGCTCAATTTCCTCGCGGTCTATCGTCAACATCTACGAACGACCTAGGCGACACAGGTAGAGAGCTGGCACGTCCTTGCGTCATGGGGAGAGGAGGGAAGGAGGGAGGGAGGTAGGTGTGACACAGATGGAGATGAGGGGGGGGAGGGGCTTTTTACGACCCAGTGATCAAAGGCGACGCCTGGCGGATAGGTCTAACAACCACCTCCCCCCTTCCCAAACCACCTGTGCGGGGGGGGGGGGTTGGCTGTAGGTAATGAGGTCATTTTTGTCAGTGTGTGTCGATGGGTGCACAGGACGACTACTGTCTGTCTGTCCGTCTGTCTATCTGGTCTCTTTCCGTCTCTCTCGTTCTTGCTGTCTCTCTCATTTGCTATCTGTCTCTCTTCTGTGATTTTCGACGCCATAATGTTCCTTTTGGTCTTAAGTGTGTGTGTGTGTGTGTGTGTGTGTGTGTGTGTGTGAGTGTGAGTGTGTGTGTGTGTGTGTGTGTATACACAGGAATAAGACTGCCTGACGACTCCACCATACCCACCTTCACCCAAACACACGAGGACCGACGACACCTTCAGCAGCTGATGATGATATCCTCTCCTCTTGATTTTTGGAACAGCGGCATTTGCTGCGGCGAGGACCTCGCAGGCAGACCGGCCGGGCGAAATCTCACAGTCAGTCAGGGAGAGAGAGAGAGAGAGAGAGAGAGAGAGAGAGAGAGAGAGAGAGAGAGAGAGAGAGAGGATGGTATTTCCCAGCCCACTCTGACGCTGCTGAAACATCTATAAACAACAAACGGGAGCGATCTTGAAGGCAAGGGAAATCCTCGAAGAACGACGTGTATATACCATTTACACCTCCGAACGCATGGTTACCCCCCCACTCTGCATCCCGAAACGGATCCCTCTACCGGCACGACGGGCAAGGGCAAGACTCGGCTGAATGTTACCAATAAAATGGCAAGCCACAATGAGTACTGAAGACTTGCGGGTTCCAATGCTCCACAGCGGTGTAGACACGACGCGAGATCTTCGTTGGACACTCAGCTCCCGGGACACTTGGGGGATATATGGGTCCCGTGATGCCTAGATCAACGTCGCTTTGACTTCTGATTGCACCGTCGCGGGAGGACGGTGCCTCCGTCCACCCCACCTCTTCTTCGTCTTTGCCTTCGTTTGCATCAACGGGGACCACCACCAGGTTATAAACTCGGGTGAGGCACCGAAGCAGGGGTAAGTTTGTGAGGCGGAAGGCTTGTACATCGGCTCGTGTTTCCTTCCCCCCCACGGGCGTCCATATCAAGGGCACGTAGCCCTGGCTGGCCAGCCGACGGCCCCTGTAACTCGACTCGAGTTCGTTCTCCCCCCATCCCCCCTTCCCTCAGGGGTGTTCACGTCAGGTGAGGGGGACACCAGGCCCTCGCTGACAGGCCTAATGAGCCAACAAAGGGGGAGTGGGTCTTTAATCATTTAGAAGGCAGTGGTGGTGTTCTCTTACACCCACCCGCTCGTTCGGCCCCCCCCCCCCCCCTTCCCCCAAAACAAAACAGAAAAGAAAAGAAAATACCAAATCTTGAGCATCTTCCAAATTGGATGGCTGAGGTGGGCAATCATGAAGCAGCTCGGAGGTGCGTCTGAGTTGAGTGAGTACATAGAGTCAGCATGACTGCGAGCCGACGACAGCTTGTCCCCCCTGTGTTGGGAGAGAGAGTCGTCTGCGGGTAACTCCAGGATCATCGCCTTCATTCTTCCCTGCCTTACTGACGTACAGAAATGCGGCTGTCGTGCAATAACGAAGCCTTTTCCGAGTTTTGCGGAGATGCTTCGGTTACGAGAGAGAGAGAGAGAGAGAGAGAGAGAGGGGGGTAGAGTGAGTGTGTGTGTGTGTGTGTGTGTGTGTGTGTGTGTGTGTGTGTGTGAGAGAGAGAGAGAGAGAGAGAGAGAGAGAGAGAGAGAGAGAGAGAGAGAGAGAGAGTCCTTGTCCACAAGAGGTTTCTTAACTATACATAATGTGTTTCTTGCATACAAACATTTCTTTTCATTCTTCCTCGATTTCCTAAAAGAAAAAAAAAAAGAAGAATTCGCTATCAAAATATTCATACACGCTGCTTTCCATTAATGCCTCGCATACCCTCACATGCAGAAGTATAATACAGTGAATACATTATGATACAGCGTCGAGCCCTCATCATTTATAGGAGCTTTCTCATTATTTCTGGTCCGCGGGTGATTGACGGAATGACCGGCGTCTCTGTGCCACAGACGACACTCGCCAGTGATATGCCACAGACGACACTCGCCAGTGATATGCCACAGACGACACTCGCCAGTGATGCAGATGAGTTCATCTCCTTCACGACCCTGTAACTGACTTAAGGCTCTGTATAAACAACCCCCACAACACAACCAGGCTGTGAAGGAGGCACACGTAGGCCTGTGCGTGGGTCGCAGCTTCGCACAGACTGATTGATCAAAGGGGCAACGGCCTGGAGTGGACGCATGCCGCTCTGTGAGGACGGAGGAGCTTTTGAAACCATCGCAAAGTAGCTTGCGTCCTTATCCTGCCTCACTCACCTCGTAAAGAGCTTACTGGTTATATATATCTTAATACGCGATTCCGTTATTGTTCTTCAGCGCTTGGTAAACATATCATCCAATCACTGCTCTTCAGCGCTTTTGTAAACATATCATCCAATCACTGTTCTTCAGCGTTTTGTAAACATATCGATCCAATCACTGTTCTTCAGCGTTTTGTAAACATATCATCTAATCACTGTTCTTCACAGGTTTTGCTAACATATCGATCCAATCACTGTTCTTCAGCGTTTGGTAAACATATCGACATAATCACTGTTCTTCAGCGTTTTGTAAACATATCATCTAATCACTGTTCTTCACCGTTTTCTCAACACATGATCCAGTCACAGTTGTTCAGCATTACGGTGAACATGCTCCAGTCACTTCTCTTCAACATTATGTAGTAAACAGTTGACCCACATCGTGAATTGTCCAAAAATTCACTCAGTGCTGTCCAAATCATGTAACCCTTTTTCCCCTCACTGTATAACCTGTAACACAACCTTTGAGCCCCAGTCACTGTAACCTTTCTGTACTCTGTATCTTTCGTTTCACCGCCTACAGGATTGGTAGGAGTACGCAATACACCCGCCTCTCTTGCGGCAAAAAATCAAAATGGAAGAAAAAAAAAAGTAAATCAAGTCAAAAACTCTCAAGGGAAAAGTTAACCTCCCTTGTGGTGCGTAGCTGAGCGCCACAGAAAGGCTATACCGGAGCGGTGTCCGGCAGGCGAAGTAACTTCAGGCACACTGGAGACTTAACTCAGTGGCGTGCATGATAGTCAAGCACACTGGCGACTTAACTCAGTGGCGTGCATGACGCTCAGGCACACTGGCGACTTAACGCAGTGGCGTGCATGATGGTCAGGCACACTGGAGACTTAACTCAGTGGCGTGCATGATGGTCAGGCACACTGGCTACTTAACGCAGTGGCGTGCATGATGGTCAAGCACACTGGCGACTTAACTCAGTGGCGTGCATGATAGTCAAGCACACTGGAGACTTAACTCAGTGGCGTGCATGATGCTCAGGTACACTGGCGACTTAACGCAGTGGCGTGCATGATGCGACGGTGGTCGGACGTAGGGGGGGGAGGGGGAGAGGGGAGGTCGAGCCGGTGGGGTGGGAGGGTGTGAGCGAGTGTAGGGGGGGTTGGGTGGGTGGGTGGTTGGTTGGTTGGGTGGGTTCGGTGGGTCAGTCCGGGTGCCTGATGCAATCACTGGGAGTTGCCCAAGGCAGTTGTCGAGGGAGTAAAGACCAGACTCCTCCTCCTCCTCTCCTTCCCCTCCTCCTCCTCCTCCCCTTCCCCTCCTCCTCCTCCTCCTCCTCCTCGTCATCAGTTGATACCCGGCCACCCGGACTGGGTCATTAGTGGGAATGAAAACGCTGGCGGAAAGGAGAGAGAGAGAGAGAGAGAGAGAGAGAGAGAGAGAGAGAGAGAGAGAGAGAGAGAGAGAGAGAGAGAGAGAGAGAGAGAGAGAGAGAGCCTGCCTGGAGACACCGTTTTTCTCGACTCTTGTTCAAACCCTTGGCAGAAGTTTTCATCGCAAGTCCTCCCGTATATTTTCTTGCTGTCTTCCCAACGCTGGATTGCTACCTCTGATCCACTTAGCTGTCTGATAGATAGATAGATAGATAGGTAGACAAATAGATAGATGGGCGTGGCAGTTCGGCCTACACACAGCCCAGGTGTTCATCCTCCCCCCCTCAGGGTTGGTCGATAACACGGCACACCTGGCCTAGGCTGGCGTGTGTGTGTGTGTGTGTGTGTGTGTGTGTGTGTGTGTGTGTGTGTGTGCGCGTGTGTGTGTGTGTTTTACTCTCTCGCCCACATAACACACACACACACACACACACAAACATCACACACGTCTTCAAATGTGCGCCTGTGTGATGTGGTAAAGTGAAACATGATGGACTTCCGTACCTATAATGCATCACATATTATTCATCGCACATTATACACTCACTTAATTCCTCATTTAAGGACTACGTCTTTACTCCCGCCACCTCCATCATGAATGTACCACAAGATGAATGTATACTATTCTTAAATGTCATTAAGGGCTGAATTACCTATAACGACCGTCTCCCAGAGTCCTCCTTGGTGGCCGGTCATTAAAAGCCGTTGTGGCGGAGCCCAAGTACACACACACACACACACACACACACACGTACTGCCCCTCACCATGTATCGGCAGCGTAACCGCAACACAACCTGGAACTATTGACTGCTTTCCCTCCTCCAATAGCGCACTGCCCGACCCTGTTAAGAACAGGTGTTGGCGCCCCCCCTCCACCATCGGTGTTGGGGTAATACAGACCCTACCACCATCTTCATTAAGGCCTCTATTTGCCATGAGGGGGAGACCTGCCCCGAAATCCCCCCCCCCACCGTGAAGTGCGGAATAATGAACTACGTAATTTTGATGGCGTTTTCGGCAGCAAATTGCGCCACGGTGTTTACCATCGGGTTGCCAATAGCGGCGACATGTACTGGCTTGTGATGGGGAGAGAGAGAGAGAGAGAGAGAGAGAGAGAGAGAGAGAGAGAGAGAGAGAGAGAGAGAGAGAGAGAGAGAGAGAGAGAGAGAGAATTATTGATCTTGGGTAGCCGCTGCTTGGGGAGACAGACAGACGGAAAGTCTGTCTACAGCCACTGGAACGAATACACGCAAAGTTTGACAATACAAGCGATTGTGGGGAGAAAAAAGAATATACATTTACACTTCAAGTTACTGCCAGACTCAAGGCGGAGAGATTAGGGAATTCGGTGAGATAAGGAGCGGCAGAGGACCTTGCGTGACAATACAAGACTAATCTGAGGAAGAGAGAAAATAGAAAAAAAAAATAAAACTTTGAGAACTATCGAAATCAGGAGCGCCTTGCCGGAGGGGAAATTATACGAACTATGTGGAACTTTGTGTGTGTGTGTGTGTGTGTGTGTGTGTGTGTGTGTGTGTGTGTGTGTGTGTGTGTGTGTGGGAAGCATCTTGACGGAATTAATACTGACGAGGGGGGGTTCGAACGGTGATTTACTAAACTATGTCCAATACTCGAAGTTGTATTCAGATCTTTGGTGGAAAAGTGGTGGTGAGGGGGGGGGGGTATTGGAGAGAGAGAGAGAGAGAGAGAGAGAGAGAGAGAGAGAGAGAGAGAGAGAGAGAGAGAGAGAAGCCTAGCCAGACTTGGGATGAGGAAGTGAGCCATGGGAACGTGCGTCGTCATCTTTTTTGTTTTTCTTTTGTCGTTGTTCAGTGGAGGAAGACACACACACACACACATACATACGTCTGCCCCGTGGAGAGGAGAGGGCTTCCCCGTCATGGACTGCGACAGGAGTGGGGCAAGGAGGAGGAAACTCCCCTCTCTCGCAAGATTGTGGCCGAAGAAGGATATGGAGGTACAAAGTGGAGAGGAGGAAGGGAGTGCTCTTGGTATATGATGATGATGATGACGATGGATAGTGTGGTACACCGAGTCTCTCTCGTGGTTCGACGATGGGTGAAGGCTGGATCATGCGCCGCCGAGCACAGAGGAGAAGGACGAGGAGGAAGAGGAGGAGGAAGAAGAGGAGGAGGAGGAGGAGGAGCAGTGGTGGGTTAATGGGACAGAGACGGGCAGGTATAGTGGCCAGTAAGGGATCAGGGATGCTGGAGACGCTAAGGATTAGGAAGTTTCCACCTTCGGAGAGCTCAACTCTTGCACAGACCAACAACCCTGATAAGATTGAAAACTTTTGGTCCCTGTAACTTGCGCATGTTGGGGAGATGTTATGGGTAGCGGCCCACAAATAGGTGGGTAAGTACTTTCATTTATTTCCTCCGCATCTCAGCTCCCGTAACATTTCTGTCTTGATCTCTATATGCGCGTGAAGGGAAAAAAAAAGCAATCTGTTCCTTCGACTCGCGAAATAGGAAGAAAGGTATCCCCCCCCCTTCATGTGTCCCTACTTTCCATATAGGGATACGTATAGCTTAGCGTGACACTACACGAATGTATGAGAAATCATGAGGTTAGTCAATGAGGAGAGATGTATTCCCATCACCGTTGAAGAACACCCAACTTAGAAGCGTCCCCAGGAGAGACGAGGAGAAGCCGCTGAAGACCAGGGAGAGACGAGGAGAAGTCGCTGCCTGTGCGAAGACCCACCATACCAGACGTACTCACTACACCGCCAGCTGCGCGTTAAGGAAACGACACACGACACCACACCACACCACACCACACACCCACCCCCCAACATGACCCCATAACCTCGTGACTGGAAGGAAGGTCAGAAGTATTTGCTCTCGCACATCAAACACGTCCTAGACACGTCATTATCCAGGGCACACAGCCTCGGGCCATTACAATAATATTCAAGCATCGTTATATGATGGATGGGGGGGGGGGGGGAGAAGAAAAAAAAAGATCCCCCCTGCACCCGCCACACATTCCAGTACACACTGCCACTCGAGAGGCCCGGGCTTCGAACCCTTCTCGTCTGAACCGCCGAAACCTCGAATCAAATAGAGGATAATCTTGAGTAAATATGTAGAATAATTGCTCCTTGATCCAAGAGTGAGGAGTTAGGAGGAGGAGGAGGAGGAGAAGGAGCGAGGAACGGGAGTGTGGCAGCAGGAGAAGAGACGTGGACGATTGCAAAGAAGGAAGCGGAGGAGGAGAAGGAGGAGGAGGAGGAAGAAGAACGAGCTACAGGAGATGGAGATTGCTCGAAGGATTAGAAGTCAGAGGAGGAAATTGACAGCATATAATCAGAACTTAAAAAAAACGGGAGGATTACTCACTGCACGTATGAGGAGGTGTGAGTGGGGGGGACGGAGACTGGGTATTGTGAGGAATACGACGTAGGGAGGCAGGTGAATATGAGGAGAGAGAGATAGGGAAAATAAAGGAGAGGTATAGGACAGGATAGGGACAGACACTGAGGTTATGTGTGGATAGGAAGATATCCTCGTGAGGGCTAGGATGACCCGCGATCAAGAGGGTTGTTTAAGAAAAGGGAAGGAGCGACGCATGTTAGTGCTGGATTACAACCTGGTCCACATGAACTTGAAGATCCATTCCACGGAAGATGACGTGCGCGCGAGCAATGGCCAGGGGGGTGTTTGTTGTTGATGCTGGTCTGGCCGCGCCAATATCCCCATCAATGGGAGTTCTCATGGAAAACCCATTGACCAACGCCCGTACGCTCTGTAGGCAAGCTGGTTTTAGGCGTGTAGTACCAGTGTTACATCTACGATAGCAACGCTACCGCCTACAGCACCAGTGTTGCATGACCGTCAGAAACACTATAGCTTCCGTAGCGCCGGCGGTTAGCGTTGCTGGCTATGATTTCACGCATGGGTCAGCCCGGGTTCAAAATCTTTAGCGCACAGGCTGTCCACAGTTCACCCAGCTGCTCATCCTCCCCTAGGGGCTGTTCGATGAACTGGTTACCTGGCTTTGGCATTAATTAGGGCATTCATTTGACTATGAAGTCTCAGATAACATAAAGAAACGAGTATATCAGCAACACGTTTGTTTACATCACCAAGTGTTACATGTATACCAGAAACACTACCTACCCCTCCAAGCACCAGTTCTCCCTGTCTTCCAATACCTTATCCTCTCGTACATAACTACCGCTCACTTAACGACAACTCCTGAATTGCTACAACAATAACAACAAAAGGCTGACAGCACACAGTGATTACAGTTAATGGTCACAAGACTACGCTTCCCCCCCCTCCCCCTATAGTAGATGAATCGACTCCTACAACGTCCTCACGTATCCAACCCCCCATCCCCCCTCAACTACCATTTACGGCGTCGTGGGACGTGGTAACCAGGTTCTAATAAGCAGTCACTAAGGCTTAACGAGAAGGAAGGGGGGAGGGGATATTGAGTGTATATGTGTGTGTGTGTGTGTGTGTGTGTGTGTGTGTGTGTGTGTGTGTGGGAGCGGGTGTGGGTTGGGTTGGAGGGGTTGGGTGGCGGCGGCCTCTTCCTCCTCCTCCTCCTCCTCCTCCCTCGGCCCGTGTTGAAGGTCGGCCTGGCAAACCCCCCCCCCCCCCCCCCCCCCCCGGCGCTGGTGTGGTACGAAAAGAGAATGTGACGTAGTAAACATTTTTTTTTTTCACCACGGAGGTGAGGTTACATCAAGCGATCACACTCCAGTGTGAAAAGGACGTTTCGACAGAGCCAGTAATTGATTCCCAGTTTTACCGCCGTTCGTCCGCGTGAGCGGTGCGTTTCGTAGGGTTTGATACACGATGCTTGCGTGCGAATATCTGACGGGGTTGTACATCAGAATATTTGTACGTGAGAATATCTTACGGGACTGTACATAAGAATATTCGTTCGTATGAATATCTGACGGGACTGTACATCAGAATACTTGCACGTATGAATATCTGACGGGACTGTACATGAGAATATTTGTACGTGTGAATATCTGATGGTCTTATAGAGAATACTTACATGTTATATAGAATACTTACAAGCAAGTGTTTGAAGGGCTTATTAACATCAAAAATGAGATGATGTTTTAGCTAACGAACTCGGTATATAATAATACGTCACGCATCTCTTAGGTAAAACTCTCTTGATACCGTAACAAACGTCTACAGATGTCCAAAGTTGAGTTTTAGATTTCCACCGGAAAAATATATATGTGCAGATGTAAATGACATACATTTCCCAAATTCAAGAGATATATATTGCCAAATATGGTAACGAAATATCTTTTACACACACACACACACACACACACACACACACACACACACACACATATATATATATATATATATATATATATATATATATATATATATATATATATATATATATATATATATATGTAAAATCTATAATTACCCAAGTTCCTATGAGAGTCTGAAGTGTTTTGCTAAGGTTTTATGGACATGAACAAACTGCATTAACGGTATTAAAACAACTTACAATCGTGGTTGTTAACATCTCACACACACACACACACACACACACACACACACACACACACACACACACACATACGAACAAATCACGACTGTAAACAACTCATATACTCGCTGATACAAGTATTACATAATTTACACAGACGTCAGTTGCTGAAATGGGTAGTTTAGCACACCTCTCTCCTCCGCAAGTCTAACATATATTCGTTCTTAAGACTAACATACCCTGGTCCGTGAATCTCGTCCGTGAACCTTATTTTACCGTTAGTCATATGTCATTAATTTCAAGAACAGTGGAGATGATTCTGTGTGGCAGTGGCAACTCGAAGGTGGTGGGCCGTTTTGATAACTGTTTCTTCCCCTACACCTCGAAGCTATGGAACTTTCCACCTTCTCATGTCCTTCTTCTCTTTCAGTGACCTCTTTGTATTTCGGTTAAGCCCGGCTGTGAAGTGGACTTTTTGTCCATAACTGGAGCCTCTATAACAGAAAAAAAATAATGATACATGTTTTAGAAAATCGCGTATTAGATGCCTGTTGAGTATCCAAATCCATGATTGTCCTTGAGGTCTTAACTCCTTGGAAATCAAAATTATACATCATAAAAGCTCAATGGCCCATAGTTACTTATTTCCTCTGGTAACCACAACGTCAGGTTCACAAAGATACCGTCTCTCTAGGTTTTCCTCGTGATCTAGTCGAGGAGAGAAACCGAGGGGGAGTGTAGCCAAGTAAATACGGTTGCGAACGCCCTTGTGGGAGCACACGTCCCAGAAAACCCGCCCGCGCGAAACGAATCCCATCCCAAAGGCATGGGGCGTCGGAAGGTAGGCCAAAGACGGCAGCGCCAGTAACACATGACGTGCGAGAATAGAAATGGGGACGAGAGAGCCTATGTTTTCAAGACTGAGCATAGCGGAGACCTCTTCAAACATCCTCATACTTAGGCTTAAGAGCCACCATATTATTAATATAAGGTACTGACGAGTGCGTGCTGCAGGCGCAGACAACCTGGAGGATCATCTGACGACCAGGGGAAATCTTGCCTCCGCGGTCGAGAGAGAGAGAGAGAGAGAGAGAGAGAGAGAGAGAGAGAGAGAGAGAGAGAGAGAGAGAGAGAGAGAGAGAGAGAGAGAGGCCGCCTTAGATCGCTGGGAGGGAGGGAATTCCTTCCACACACACACACACCGACCATCCAGGGGAACAGGAATGAATGAGTCTTGACCCCCTTTCTCGAGGTGAAGTGGTGGAAGTGCAACAAGCAAGGCGAGTGTAAACTAGTTACAGTTGTTTACAGTTTACAGAGAGTGATTACTACGTCTGTTTAATCCAGACTCTGTGAAAATACAAAGAGATGTATTTTCAAATCCATTCATTCGTAATACAACAAGCCCTATGATAATACAATAAGCCAGTGATGTTTAAAAGAGACGAATGATCACGTCCCTTCATTCTCGTGAAAGAATCATATGAAAGAAATGGGAGTGGAGAAAATTAAAATTACCTGATGAACAAGAGAGAAAATGATAATCATAGTCCACTGACAGGCTGGGTTAAGTGCCACTAACTTGATAAGAGAAAAAAAAGAAACAAAAATAACTTCAGCTCAGCATCTGTATTCCCCTCATGCCCTTGGGAATCACACACACACACACACACACACACACACACACTTGCAGTCTGAACAGATGCTTTCAACAAGTGAATCAAAGAGTTTTAATTGCTTGGTGAACTTTAGGTCCAAGTTCGACGAAACATGGGTTTTGGTGAAGATCCTGCAGACGGTCGGGAGAGAGAGAGAGAGAGAGAGAGAGAGAGAGAGACTCCCTCCTCAACATTTCAGCTGAGTTATATATATATATATATATATATATATATATATATATATATATATATATATATATAAATAACTCAGCTGAAATGTTGAGGAGGGAGTCTCTCTCTCTATATATATATAAACACACACACACACAGACACACACACACAGACACACACACACAGACACACACACACACCACGTCGAGATGGGAGGAGGTAAGGATTAATGTTTTGGGGGGCTGGGATTTTCCACGTGATGGACTGACTATGGAATTCCTCGCTGGTATTCGCCAATGCCGTGAACTGCAGACCCGGATCGCTCACGTCTGACGGGAGGAAATTGAAGCACAAATTGTCTTCAGTGTAGTTGAGAGGCGGAAAATGGTTTGATAGGGCTGAACTAGGTGGGGGTGGGGGGTGGGGGAAGTCATTAGCTAAATGGTTGACCAAGCGTGATTACTGAATGGAGAGGGAGTGTGTGTGTGTGTGTGTGTGTGTGTGTGTGTGTGTGTGTGTGTTTGTGTGTGTGTGTGTGTGTGTGTGTGTCTGTGTGTGTGCATGTGTATGTGTGTGTGTGTGTGTGTGTGTGTGTGTGTGTGTGTGTGTGTGTGTGTGTGTGTGTGATCATTCTCTTCTTCTTGCAAGTGAAGTTTATTTATCTATTTATCATACTTAACCGCCGTCTCCCGCGTTAGCGAGGTAGCGCAAAGAAACAGACGAGGGATGGTCCAACCCAACCACATACACATGCAATATACATAAACGCCCACGCACATATATATTTCTGTGAAGTAAAACACATAATTGTCATCAGTTTTCCTTAAAAGTAAATATCAGCATCGAGATAAACAACACAACAGCCACAACACAAATGGCTTTAAAGAAAACGGCGTGTCAGACGTAGCAACACTCAGAGACCCAACACTGACAAAGCAACACAATCAACACAATATATATATATATATATATATATATATATATATATATATATATATATATATATATATATATATATATATATATTTGTGTGATCGGGGCCTGAACATGCAGGAGGGTGAAAGGAGGGCAAGGAATAGAGTGAATTGGAGCGATGTGGTATACCGGGGTTGACGTGCTGTCATTGGATTGAATCAGGGCATGTGGGGCGTCTGGGCTGAGCCATGGAAAGCTGTGTAGGTATGTATATTTGCGTGTGTGGACGTATGTATATACATGTGTATGGGGGGGGGGGGGGTTGGGCCATTTCTTTCGTCTGTTTCCTTGCGCTGCCTCGCAAACGCGGGAGACAGCGACAAAGTATAATAATAATGATAATAATAATATATATATATATATATATATATATATATATATATATATATATATATATATATATATATATATATATATATGGCGTCCTAGCCTCGTCTCTTCGCTGTATATCAACTGACTGTTATATTTCTCTCTTGTGTCTCCCCTGATGATGTGATTATTACACGAAAGTGCACTTGGGAACTTTTCGTGTTTCATTTTCCCCGTGGACTCATAGGAATATATATATATATATATATATATATATATATATATATATATATATATATATATATATATATATATATATATATATATATATAACGAAAGAAAAAGAATATGTTAAGACAACGTGGGAGAAAATATACTCAATGTTTTCGTCACGTGATCCGGTGGATGAAGTTGTTTTTTTACCCCCCCTTCCTCCCCTCACCCCCCCCCCTCTTATAACCAGGGTATTCTTATGCAAATTATGCGTCAGGATTAGCTATTCAGAAACTGACCCCACGCCTCCTCCTAATCAAGTCGGCCGACTCTCAAGTTCAGCAA
Source organism: Panulirus ornatus (assembly GCF_036320965.1). Classification (NCBI taxonomy): domain Eukaryota; kingdom Metazoa; phylum Arthropoda; class Malacostraca; order Decapoda; family Palinuridae; genus Panulirus; species Panulirus ornatus. Next base: position 7,860,077 of record NC_092227.1, read on the forward strand.
ACACGAGGTTGTCGCTGGGTAGGTGTGGTAGAGGGGGGCTTGGGCGGGTGGCTGTGTGAAAGAAGATGGGGTAGCGGTTGAGAGAAGATGGGGGTCCGGTGGGAGTGGAGGGGTAACTTTACATTCAAGGTTTATAGACTGTGTGATCAAGTTAGTGTGTAAAGTGAAGAGAGAGGAAAAAAAAAGTGTAAGAAGTTTCTATGTAAGTGTGGAAGGCCTGAGACACTTATAAAAGTGTGTGTGTGTGTAAAGTGTATAATCTCAGGGTGTAAAGTGAGAAAGAGAAAAAAAAAACAAGAGGAGCATTTTTATATAAGTATGAAGATTCACGTTGTACTTTAATGTGTATGTGTGTGTGTGTGTGTGTGTGTGTGTGTGTGTGAGTGTGTTTAGAGGCTGGATGTACCCAAGCCACACCCCCCTAACCCCTCCCTCGCGCCCCTCCCCCCCAAGTGGAACTGGAAATGGCGTAATTATGATAGAGGGGCAGACAGACACGAGAGAGAGAGAGAGAGAGAGAGAGAGAGAGAGAGAGAGAGAGAGAGAGAGAGAGAGAGAGAGAGAGAGAGAGAGAGAGATAGCTTTTTCAAAAACGACCTCCTGACACTCGTCAAAAACCCACAGCCTTGATAACCTACAATTTGGGAGGCACATATGGCGAACGTAACACCACCAACACACACACGCACCAACAACCAATACCCACAACTAAATCGAATATTACATTTAGCCAATACCTACGTATTAAACTTGCAAGTGACCATTTATGACTTAGTGGCGACATAACATTGGAAAGCCAATTGATCCAACACAGTTCGCATACACACAGTAGCAAATATGCTTCAAAATATATATTATTTATTTATATATATATATATATATATATATATATATATATATATATATATATATATATATATATATATATATGATCTACAGGTGGCTATTTTTGTAAAACCATCATTCATCATGAGAGCAAAAAGATTAACTTTGTAAAATGCTTTTGATTTCATTGCCACACCCACGGTAATGAGACAGTTTATAGTGTGTGTGTGTGTGTGTGTGTGTGTGTGTGTGTGTGTGTATGTGTGTGTGTGTGTGCGTGTGTGTGTTTAGGGGCTCTTAGGGCAAGAAAGCAAAGTAAATTATCCTTCTACACAGAAAGATCTCATACTGCTTCCCCAACCCTCCCCCCTTTTGACGACAGATACCTGATAAATAAGAAGCGAAAAAAAAAAGAGGAGGAGGGGGGAATATGACGCAATCAATTGACATTACAGTCATCTAGCGACCCTCTGTAGACTGACCCCCTCCCTTCCTTCCCCTCCCTTCCTCCTCATCTCCCGCAAACAACACATCAAGGCCAGGTTCGCATCCTGCATGACGAAAATGTCCTCCGGTCACCTTCTGAAAGATGCAAAAACAAAAACAAAAAAAAAAAAAAATATGGCATGTAATACTTCAGGTGATTCTCTTAAGCCAGAGAAAGTAATTCATAATAGGCCTTTATGACGCCCCCCCATCCCTCAACCCCCCAGACAATACATCACCCTTGGACACTGGAAAATAGATCTTGTACTGATCTTTTCAAGGAAATCTATTATACCCCCCACCTCGTACCCGAAAAAATACCAAAAAATTGAAGGTAATTACTTTAGGGTAGTTATGATTCCTTAAGTCCAAAAGATTTTTTCCTTTTGAAAACTGTGATATGAATAAACGCTTCTGTGCATTAACTGATCATGGGAAACATCTCATGATGCTTCTTCACCTTGCCAAGAGATACCCAATATATACGAAGTGAAGAAGAAAAAAAAATGACACATGGTTCTTAAAACGCAATCACTCAATTACAGGCCTTGTTGTCCTCCAAAATATAATTCAGACACCATTACTCATTCATGCACACCATAAAATATGGTCTCTATATTTGAGGTTATCAAGTAAACACTACCCTTAAAAAAGTACCCAAAAATTTCAGGGTAATTCTTTTAAGCCCCCCCAAAAAAAAAACTTTTTTTTTTTTTGTTTAAAACTGTAATATCTAATATATTTCACCAGAGTCCATGATGCTTCCTCATATTCCTTGGAGGTTTGCGATCGTACATAAATGCTGATATGCGCGAATTCACGTACACCAAAAAATGTACTGCGCAAAGCACACGATCCCTCATCCAAGAATATTTTTTTGATTTTTTTTTGTTTGTAAAACCTTCTAAAACTTGAATCTCCTTTTAGATTTAAACAATTGAACTCTGTTGTTCATGATCTTAACACCTTTTCTTCCCCTTTTGATTCTTCGTTCCAAAAGGGATCGGGTATCGTATACCTTTGCTTACGGGGAAAGGTAATTTCTCTTCCTTCTTGTGTCAAAGTGAATGAATGAAATTCTAAGGACGACTGTGCTTCTTTCACGCAAGTTTCTTTCGCGTCCTTCGACACTCTGTTTCCCATTACGTACGACACCATAACTTCAGCTCTCTCCTAGTTTGTTCTATATGTAACCTAGTTTGTTCTATATGTAACCTAGCTTGTTCTATATGTAACCTAGTATGTTGTATATGTAACCTAGTTTGATGCTTAATCTTTTTTCTCTCTTTCTCTCACTGACGTGACCAGATAACTAACTCTTTTTTTTTCTCTTTCTCTCCAGCATCGTCATCACTCGCCTCACCATCAGGATTGCTGGCTGAGGAGGCTTGGCTCCTCTCCTCCTCCTCCTCCAATCACCACCACCATCACCAGAAGCAGTTGCAGCACCACCAACACCGCCACTACCGCAGCCAAGCAACCAACCACAAGGTCCGCCACCACCACGAACTTCGAAAGCTCCGCCGACGCCAACTGGAGAACAGGTTCCAGCCCAAGTTCACTCACACGGAGTACAAGCAGACCGTCCCAGAAAACCTGCCCGTCGACACCTCCATACTGCAGGTGTGTGTGTGTGTGTCGTAAGGGGGAGAGAGAGAGAGAGAGAGAGAGAGAGAGAGAGAGAGAGAGAGAGAGAGAGAGAGAGAGAGAGAGAGAGAGAGAGAGAGAGAGAGAGAGTTATATGTGTGTATGTATGTATGTATGTATGCATATATATATATATATATATATATATATATATATATATATATATATATATATATATATATATATATATATATATATCATATATTCCTATTGGAAAGGATCATAATTCAGCGCGTGATCAAGTTTATTCCTACGAGTCAAAAGCAGCGTGGCTTTATTGACGCCATTCGTGTTACATGTGTAAAGTCATTGAGGCAAGCATATCCTCCTGTCTATTAGATCTACCATCACTTTCTTCTTTTATTCTATCATCATTTCATACTCTCTCAGTTCCATGGTGGAGAACCACAGTACGTACAAGCCACTGGAATCACGCGTGTACACACCCCCGATCCCATACCACCCGCTGTATTGAATCATGGATTTCCACCTTTGCATGAAACCCTTCGTATTTCTATCACCCTCGACCATGAAAGTGATCCTTGAAGACGAACACCTCCAGTCATGTCATCCTTGCACGCAAAACCCTTCCACTGTAATTTCACTGTTAATCCGTTCTCGTCTGAGGGTATCCCTGGCCCCTAATCTATACCTCCACACCTTCACTCGTATTCACTTTCAGCATCTTCCTCCCGCGTACATCATCAGGGTATTCGATCCTTCCATTCTACATAACCGTGCCCTCTGGTGTCAGCTTCACCACCTCAGTGGCACACAAGACCTATGGGGGAACGTCCGCTCTCCCCCGCTTTTTTTTTTTTTGAAAAGGGTCGGCAGCATACTGGTATGACCCACCCTAAACCCCTTGCCTCGTCGACCCCCTATTGTATGTGTCGAGGCGCTCGCACACGCCAGACACTTATTACTCACCCACACACATACGAATAACTTCCACGATGGTAAAGGCTCTCGATTGCATTCATAAGTCTCGATTGCATTCATAAGTCTCGACTGCATTCATAAGTTCGATTGCATTCATAAGTCTCGATTGCATTCATAAGTCTCGATTGCATTCATAAGTCTCGATTGCTTCATAAGTCTCGATTGCATTCATAAGTCTCGACTGCATTCATAAGTCTCGACTGCATTCATAAGTCTCGATTGCATTCATAAGTCTCGATTGCATTCATAAGTCTTGCAGGTACACCGTATGATCAGTGGTACGAGAACTCCCTGCTCATCCAATCCCATGTCTTTTCTTTATAAATCCACATGTTTATGCTGTGTAAAACAACCACCTCTTCATCGAGCGGTGGGTGTGTCAAGCGCCTGTATGAGTGTAAATAGCCAGTCTACGCAACTTAATTCTCTTTCTAAAGAGAGAGAGAAAAAAAAGAACACTACCTTGTTCATCACAGAAGAGGGATTTACCCATTCTCTTTCCATGGCCAGTCACAGTATATCACAAACCTTGAACAATATGTTCAGAGGTCTTAATCTTAAGTCTGTTGCCGTGGAGCAGTTACCGCCTTTGTCCACACGTCAGGAGGTACACACAATCATTTTCCCATGAATGGAACATTTTCAAGACGGGAAATGTCCTCAATCCCAGGCATTTGTAGGAGAGTCTCTCTCTCTCTCTCTCTCTCTCTCTCTCTCTCTCTCTCTCTCTCTCTCTCTCTCTCTCTCTCTCTCTCGTGTGTGTGCCGATGGCCAAACATACACGACAAAATATATGCGCATCTGATCTTCCAGAACAACACCTTCACCTTCCAGCCACGTCAAACCTTATTTGCCTGTCATTCTCTCTTCACCCCAAGAGACTCAACCCCCCCGGCCTCCTCTCCCCCCCTGCCCACTGCATTACCTCGCTCTGGACACCTCACCTCAGCGACCTCATTCATCATTAGGGAACCTCTCATCCTAACCCCACTCGTCTCAACCAGTCGACCTACCCCATTCCTCATGAATTTCGTATTTAAACCATCACTCTAATTCTTCCCTTCTCTCCCCCCTCTCTTTCTCCTCCTCTCTCTTTCTCTCTCTCGCCCTCTTTCCCCCTCTCTCTTTCTAGGTCCACGCCACGGATGACGACCTGGACAGAAACGGGTTGATTAAGTACAGCGTGAGCGACCCTGAGCACTTCAGCATAGACGAGGGAGGGATCCTATACAACACTCGGCCCTTGGACTTCGAGCACACCAACGGCGAGTACCAGCTGTATATCTACGCTGAGGACCAAGGTACGTTGTGGCCACGCCCGTGTGCTCTGGTGCAGTGGTTAGCCTTCCCGACCGACCGTGACACATTCACGGGCTGTCTAGGGTCGAGAGCGTGCGTGGGTTCGAATCCTGGATGCGGCAGTCGGTCCACTAGTCAACCCAGCTGTTCTTCCACCCTTTAGTGGTCTGGGTCGATGAAATGGGTACCTGGCTCAGGCCACTTATAATAGTTACCAAGGTAACTGGTACTTAAGGGAAGTGATTAGGTTGTAAGGGCGGAGGATGGTAAGTGATGACTAATGGGGAAGTTCTAAATAAGGTATCAAGAATATCAGGGATATAGGGTATACATGGACAAGGTAAGTCTTGAATAAGATGAATGATCACTTAAGTGTCGTGAATGTGCAATCTACCATACACGGAAACCAGTGCTGTTAGTCTATCACGCACAGGGGCCAGCCCATCTACCATACACAGCAACTAGGGCAGGTGTCTGCCATCTACCATACACAGCAACCAGGGCAGGTGTCTGCCATCTACCACACACAGCAACCAGGGCAGGTGTCTGCCATCTACCACACACAGCAACCAGGGCAGGTGTCTGCCATCTACCTCACACGGTAACCAAGGCAGGTGTCTGCCATCTACCACACACGGTAACCAGGGCAGGTGTCTGCCATCTACCACACACACAGGTGCCAGTGCTGGCGTCCACCATACACAGTTACCAGGATCTATGCAAAGAAGACTCGAACATAATCAGCAACGCCCTTATTCTCTTCTGTGTATTGTTCTCTTGAAATATTGTCAACTGTACTCAGCTGTTTGTACCCTTGCAGTATTCTTTCCCATCCTCACCCCCATTTTCAAGCATATATGATCACGATCAATCACTTCGAGGTTCCAGTTTCCTCTGTTGATATCTGGGTTTGTCTGGGGAGGGACGTTCTGGGACATCCCTGATTGCCATTGTCTTCGCGCCAGGAGCCCTGAGGTCGTCGAGGAAATCGGCGATGGTGCCAGCGCTGATCCGCGTGGAGGACACCCCTGAACCGCCTTACTTCGACGAGGTCTCTTACTCCTTCTCCGTCTCGGAGTCCGCCAGGAAAGGTGAGTGGCTCTCCCGGTGCGCCCGTATCCTACGGCTCCTCACGACTGAATTCTGTGTGTAGTTTGAACATCCCCCAAGGTCTTCTTCACCCCGTCCGGCACGCTTGGGGCGGCGGCGTTCGTCTCGAAGGCTCCGGCGCTCACTACTGACGGGGGAAAAGCAGGCTCTGGAGGTCCTTGTATGGAGAAGGTCGTGACTCTTCAGTGTATGCGGTCCCGCCAGAGGCCTCCTCGTTTCACTGCTCCAGAATGTAGCGCCGTCTTCCAGGAGCCGCAGGAGTTCTTGGAAGGAAAAAAAAAGGGGGGGGGGGAGGGAAGGGGGCCCTAAGGCAACTCTAGGACCCTTTTGAAAAAGGGATCCTGGGGTAACTATAGTTAAAGAATAGATACATCTATATCTATATAGTCTTGGTATTACCCAGGACCTTTCTGAAAGGCTCCTGTGGCCTGAGGACGCGCTACTTCCGGCAGCAGGGAAATGCAGCCTCCTTCGCGTTCACGAAATGTCCTTGTTCCATCATCTTTAAGGCAGCTAATATTGTACAAGGCTCATTAGAAATCTAACTAGACACAACCATACACAATAATACATCTGTCAAAGCACGAGTCAAAGGAAATTGGACTAAGTCCAAAGTTTTACCATTAACAACGGAGCAGATCTTAAGACGGTCGAGGGAACAGACAATCAAACGTGCTAATTCTGTCAGCTGACCACCTCCTCGTCTTTCCTTCGTCAGGCACCTATGTGGGTACGGTGGTGGCGCGGGATGCGGACCTGGATTTCGACACGTACAAGCTAAAAGATGTCGTTCCGCCGGGCATGGTAAGGAGAGAGAGAGAGAGAGAGAGAGAGAGAGAGAGAGAGAGAGAGAGAGAGAGAGAGAGAGAGAGAGAGAGAGAGAGAGAGTCACTTCACTGAATACGAAACACTGTATCTAAAACGGTGTTCAAGGAGGAATTTATAATGCGCGGAGGTTTTGAAAGTGCAAGTGCTCAGACAGTCTAACACTTCTGAGTCTGTGTGACCGTATGTATCTGTGTGTGTGTGTATGGATATATACATGTATCTACACACACATATATATACATGTATCTACATATATATATATATATATATATATATATATATGTTTCTGTCTGTGTGTGTGTGTGTGTGTGTGTGTGTGTGTGTGTGTGTGAAATATTTACTTCGTCTTGAAACTTTCTTGTTGAATATCTCAAAACTTTCCCTCGGGGTCTTTGTGAACTCCTTTTCCCCAGAGTGGGGAATATTCTGTGTGTAGAAATCCTCCCTCCTTTGTATCCATGATTTCCGTCCATACACATCCCGGAATATATTCGCACACATGTGACACGAAGCTTCTCAAACATTTCGTGTACAATACCACAGAAGAGAATCTAAATTTCAAGTGAATTTATGACGCCAAGTTATAAAAGACACTGTAAACGAAGGGCATCTTGCAACACAAGTAACACACATTTCAAAGGATGTACATAAATGGCTTTTTTTTTCTACATAGATGGGTTTTTTTTTTCCTCCCTTTTTTAACACACACGAAGAAAAAAAATATACATCACATGGGACTTTTGTGTGAACGATGAAACCGTTTCTCTTTTCCAAATGTCGGTCATATTCCTTTTGGTTTTTGCCTTTTTCACCTTGAACGTTCCTGATCTTTTCCAAAATATCAGCTTTGGTTTTTTTTTCTTTACTGAAGTCTCTAGTTCTTTCCTTAGGGTGTCCAACATGGACATGACACTACATCTACACCTCTCCCAGACGCCATGACTGTACGAACGTTAACATCTCATCGAAAATCCTCCCTCAACTCTTTTCTGGAAGTTGAGGTTAAATCCTATACTAAGAACTTCTCATGCCATGACCTTTCGTTGCTTCTATGATGAAGAACACTCAAAACTTCTCATGCCATGACCACTCGTTGCTTCTATGATGAAGAACACTCAAAACTTCTCATGCCATATCACCACTCGTTCCTTCTATGATGAAGAACACTCTTAATTTTTTTTTCTTTCCTTCCCTCCACCCACTTTTTTTTTTTGGGCCTTCCACACACCAATCTGCAGTTCGACATACACCCTGAGAATGGGATTATCACCGTCGGAGGCAACACCTTCAACGACATGTGGGAGTTCAGCTTCAAGGCCGTGGCCATCGACAAGACGAACCAGTCCTCCTGGGTGCCCGTCAACGTTAGCATCATTGGTAAGTCGCGAGGGCAGTCAGTCAGTCAGTTCCCCTCTCCCTCGCCGTCTCTGATGTTCGTTGAGGCTGGAGAGAGAGAAAGAGTGTTCATTGAGGCTGTAGAGAGAGAGAGAGAGAGAGAGAGAGAGAGAGAGAGAGAGAGAGAGAGAGAGAGAGAGAGAGAGAGAGAGAGAGAGAGAGAGAGAGTCGTTAACTTAACACGAGTCATGTCTCCAGCAGTGGCGTTAGCCTTAATTTGTGACTCGTCATTTTGTAAATCGGCTTCGTTTTTTTGGATCAGGTTTTGGTTGTAAATATGCTTTGTCTACGTCATCACGCCTATTTCTTTTGTTTTTACTATACAGTCTTGTCTAGGAATATAGATAAACAAGCTCACACTGCAAGAACTTATGTCAACGAGAATCTTGGCTTTGTTCAATTCCCTCCTTCCCTCCCTTCCTCCTTCCCTCCCTCCATCCCTCTCTCCCTCCTTCCCTCTCTCCCTAAGTTGTAATTTTTGAACCCTCACATCCATCAGGATGAAGGAAAAGGGGGACTTATAGGTCTGCACAATGTAAGCATTATAGAAAGGACAAGGAGGGGAGGGATATCACATGAGGGATATAACATGACCCTATGATCACCTCCATGGCAGAGGAGAGCGTCGGCTAATCCCATCTCCAACGTAATGCTGTCCAATGGGGCTTATGTAATCCCACATACCCCCTAACCTTCCCCTTAACTCAAATTAACCTAACCCAAGCTGACCAATAGACTACATTAACCAGGGCGTTGAGGTTTTGATATGATAGCGTTAACCATTATATATGTATATACATTTCTTCCTTCCACTAATTCTTCCCCAATCTAACTAACTTAAGAGGTTAATCATTAACTGTAGAGTGAACATGAAATATGAAAAAAAAGTTATATCTTGATGTCAAAATAATATATATATATATATATATATATATATATATATATATATATATATATATATATATATATATATATATATATATATATATATATTATCTGAAACCTAGAGACCATGTACAGGACATTACGAATTAACCAATCTGTTTCATTTTTGTCACCAGCAAGCAGGCCTATGTATGGTAAGCCTCCCAAATTTCTTCCGTTCACCGATATTATGCAAATTCAATCACAAAATGACTTAAGTGTATTTAAAGAAATATCGCCAAAACTTCTTCAAAGACTGAAGGCTTTTGTTTATACTGAGAAACACACCAGATATAATATTTAAGGCATGACTGGTATTAATTAAGTTTTCATTACGCGTTCCCCCTTTGAAAAAAACAAACAAACATGGCAGCCCGGATGACGTGGGTACACGGTAAGAGACAACTGACTTTGATATAGATATACATATACAATTTTTTTTTGTCTTGCATGGTAAACTATACTTGTACGACACTTTAGAACCCGTCATTCTTTCCCATCTCGCAAAACTTTAAATAATGCTCCAAAGAAACCAGCATGAACTACCTTGGGGTCAATACCAGATAAATGTATACTTTTCAGAAGTGGCTTAAAGTGTTTTGAGGCATCAGCTTCGTTTGACACACGAAAGTATGTATCTCTCTTTTTTTTTTTTTTTTTTTACATCAGCATGTTTCTTCAACTAATATTATTCTTCGGTTGTAAACAAGTTGTAAATTCAACCGGAGGACCAGTTCTCGAGCCATTACTTCCAGCGTTTATCTTATACTCTTACAGCAACGCTCCACACTCTATCTAGCTAACTGGTCTGTTGAGTGTCAAGTGAGGTAGGATCTGTATGTGTAGTCTGAGCAGCATTGCGACACCAGCATGACTTAGAAGTTTTATGTAGTCTGGATGAAAAAAAAAGAACAACCACAGTTGCCATGCAACATACAATTTTTTTTCTTCCTCCTCTGGATTTCCATAAATGCATGCTGTTTGGATTTTGTGTGTGTTGAGTAGAAACATATGATATACATATAGATATATATATATACTTTTGCCTTTGTAGTGTAGCTACTGTATTGTGAGTAACGGTTTGTTGAAATTCTTCAACCAACACACAGACATAGACACACAGACACACACACACACACACACACACACACACACACACACACACACATACACAAACACACACAGGAAATGTTTGGGAGGACTCTGTGTATCTGGACAGCCTGAGAGCATTTGACACGGCACCACAACAAAGGTTCGTACAGAAGTCGGGTTTTCAGGCAGGAATAACGATGGGCAGACTAATTCACTGGACAGAAAGTTACATTAGAGGTAGAGACCTTTAAAGGACCCGTGTCAGAGTGGCTTTCTGGAAATGGTCTGGGGTCACCAGCGGCATGCCACAGGGTTCAATCCTGGGACCATTGTTTTTCTTGATCTTTTCGAAGGACTTCCTGGATGGGTTGATCTCGTATCTGATTATGGTTACGGCTGATGCCAAGGGTCACGAGAGGAAGTGGAAATAAAGGAGGACTCCATCAACGTGCAAGGAAACTTAGGCAAACTCCAGAGTTGGATGGACCAATATTTGATAAATTTCTACCCGAGGAAATATTAAGTACTGGGGATGGGACGCAGTGAAAGAAGACCCCAGTGCGAACGCTATCTACCTAGCAAGAAATACGTAAGCTGCAAGAACTGGTTTGTGAAATGGACTTGAGAGTCAACATTGTACCTTACCCATCGCCAGAGCCCAAGTTTAGAAAAATCATAAACGAGACGAAGTGTTTGCTGAAATATGTGTCTTGAGGTTAACCATCAACCTCAAAGAGATACAAAGATCTAACAGAGAAGGTCCAAAGGAGGGCAACAAAGATGGTACCGGAATTATAATAGACCTACGTCACTGCGAGAGGCTTGTCCCCCATGAAAGACAGAAGCGTAAGGAGAGACTTGATCACATCATCTAAGTTTTACTACCAGTAGGATGATGTCAACAGGAGACTGTTCTTCGTCAGATGCAAAGATCGAGCCACTAGTAGCCATAACATGAAACTAAGGAAGATCTCAGCAGAGATGTGAAGGACACTTTCACGCTCAAAAAGGCGGTGGATGAGTGGGGCCAACTGAGTGAAGTAACTGCGAGTGCTGACAGCAACCCAGAAGGTTCAAAAGCTGTACGATAGTAGGAAATGTTCACGAGACAAGGCCTCCCCCTCCCTCACAAGTGTTAATAACTCCTTCCCCCCAATCCTGTACAGAGAGGTAAGTACACGCACGCATCTCGAAGAGGTAAACTTCGACTTCGACTCAATCTGTCTGGAGGGACAGATGACAGCAAGGAAGGACAGAAGAAGAAGAAAAAAAATAGAGACGAAGGAACAACATAAAACTTTTAGAAAACACTGATTGCTGTTCCATTCAGGTAGTACATAAATAGGAACAGTAACCTTTGGAAAGGTTTGGATGGTGTAGTCCATAAAACGTACACTTTGGTTCAAGGCAAAATATTCAAAGATGACAATGGGGTTTGGAAAACAGCCAGGAAAACGCAGGGAGCAGCGAGCGAGAACTTCACTGCCCACAGAAGGTAGAGTGATGATAAATGGGTCAGTTTGATAATGGGTCAGTTCGCTTGTAACGAAGAGGACCTGGGAAACGGAGGGAGCAGCGAGAACTTCACTGCCCACAGAAGGTAGAGTGATAATAAATGGGTCAGTTTGATAATGGGTCAGTTCGCTTGTAACGAAGAGGACCTGGGAAACGGAGGGAGCAGCAAGAACTTCACTGCCCACAGAAGGTAGAGTGATGATAAATGGGTCAGTTTGATAATGGGTCAGTTCGCTTGTAACGAAGAGGACCTGGGAAACGGAGGGAGCAGCGAGAACTTCACTGCCCACAGAAGGTAGAGTGATGATAAATGGGTCAGTTTGATAATGGGTCAGTTCGCTTGTAACGAAGAGGACCTGGGAAACGGAGGGAGCAGCGAGAACTTCACTGCCCACAGAAGGTAGAGTGATAATAAATGGGTCAGTTTGATAATGGGTCAGTTCGCTTGTAACGAAGAGGACCTGGGAAACGGAGGGAGCAGCGAGCGAGAACTTCACTGCCCACAGAAGGTAGAGTGATGATAAATGGGTCAGTTCGCTTGTAACGAAGAGGAACTGGCAGTTCGCTTGTAACGAAGAGGACCTGGGAGAATTCGGACCCCTCAGGGGAAAACCGAGAACCATCGGGATGTATATTCTCTAAATGTATCATGGAAAATTCCCGACGTGAGAATTAATCCTTTTCTCTATACATAGTAGTAAAAAAAGAAAAAAAAGGTACCAAAAAAAAAAAAAAGAAAAGCCGTACAAAACACCAGCTAGAAAAAAAAAAGAGTGATCATGCATTGCGTGAGTTCGACTGCGTGGTTTTAAATAGGGTGGATGGTGGGACGACATTTCAAAAAAAAAAAAAAGATCAATGCGGGGACCAGACAGACCGAGAGAGAGAGAGAGAGAGAGAGAGAGAGAGAGAGAGAGAGAGAGAGAGAGAGAGAGAGAGAGAGAGAGAGAGAGAGAGAGATGGGGGGGGGGGGGTTAGTCATCATAAGCCTGCAAATGACACCGTTAAAACAGAGCCTTTGAGAACATAAATCGCATAACGGGAGGCTCGTACCCACGACGCAGATCATTGTTATCGGAGCTATTTTATTTTTTTTCTTTCATGAAGTCTACAAATGCTGCAGCTGCAACTGGAAGAGAGAGAGAGAGAGAGAGAGAGAGAGAGAGAGAGAGAGAGAGAGAGAGAGAGAGAGAGAGAAACGATGCCAGGACTCGAAACAGTGAAGTACTATGGGAGGGAGTGAGTGAGTGAGGGAGGAGGAGGAAGGGAAGAGAGAGAAGCGGCATAACAGCCAACCTAAATGTGAAAGGTGTGAGGAGTCAAGGAACAGGCACAACCAGGTATATGAAGAGAGAGAGAGAGAGAGAGAGAGAGAGAGAGAGAGAGAGAGAGAGAGAGAGAGAGAGAGAGAGAGAGAGAGAGAGAGAGAGAGAGAACCCTTGGGCTGAGGTGGTGCCGGAGGCTATGGTGGTGAGTGTGGCGTAAGACCAGAATAGCGGAGGGTGGGGCGCACGAGCTAGGGGGGGAACAGCGCTATGTGCTAAAAGACACGCAGGCTCTGTGAGGAGATTAGGCTGTAAAACCCTGGGATATGTAACCAGAAAGTGAACAGGTAAATCCTTGCTAAGGAGGAACTACCCAAGCGAAAGGAAAAAACTCAGGATCAGGGAAATGTCATGCAAGGCAAATCTTTTAAAGACTTCTATGAGAGAGTGAGCTCCGTTTCAGAGAAGAAAAAGAAATGAGAAAAAATAAGAGACGGATAAATGGACTGTGTGTTTCTGGAATCTCAGAAAGCCTTTGACGCTGTACAACACATAAGGCGGGTAAAGAAACTGGATCCACAGGAGAGGATTAAGGGGGTAGACTCCTTTGATGGACAGAAAATTACCTGAATGGAAAGGAACAAAGGACGAAAGTCAGAGATCCTCGTCGAAATGACCTGAAGACACCAGCGGCGTGTCGAGCGCGACGTAGCTCGGTCCACGGATCACTGCTCCTCCTGTTCGACGGTGATGTCTTGACGAGGATTGCATCGTCTTACAATGGGAACCTAAATAACCCAACCTACCTGTCTTTAATAAGCTGGATGACGGGAGAGAGAGAGAGAGAGAGAGAGAGAGAGAGAGAGAGAGAGAGAGAGAGAGAGAGAGAGAGAGAGAGAGTGTTCAACTGACGAAACCCGTAAGTGTAGAAGTCCCTCCGCGTACAGTACAAATACGTAAAACTGAAAGGGTAAGTACACACACACACACACGACACAGGTACTTGAAACTGTCTTGAGTTTGAAGTTTTTAGAAGCCTAGAGGTATTTAGAATTTTACTTGAAATACAAGAACCACTTACAGTAGGTATTGCCTGACTAAATCATAATATCTTAAATGTGATCTCACTGAAGATTTGATCTGAAATTGTCCCACATGAACTTTATAATCTACCAGATGTCATAATTATGCAGGTTTTCTGCCTTTAAAATCACACGTTCCACAAATAACACCTGAGAGTCTTGTACATAGAGACTTACGGAATTTGAGAATAAGACCTGCAATCAGAGAATTACGCTTTGATAATACGTTCTCGTTTTCTTTTTCTCTTTGATAATGCTTCTCTGTCTTTCCGTTTGTGCCAGACGAGAACACAAACAAGCCGGTGTTCAGCACCTGTTCTGACTACGATGGAGTCCACGTGAAGGAGAACGGGACAGCTGATGCATATGTTATTGTGGTAAGTCCTGTGCAGTGTGTTTGAGGAAACGAATGATACCCCAATCCAAACAAAAAGAAATGAAATGAAATACCTAAAGATTGTTTCTCTGTTGCATCCCACTTTTCCTCTTTTTGTTTTTCGTTCTCTTTTTTCTTGTTAGATCTGTAGACAGACACGCCCCGTGTCGTGACAACAGATGCATGACAGCTGTGTCATTAACCAAACACTGACAACGGTGTTCCTCACCGTCTTCGTGACATACCGAGCTTCTCTTTTCTCGTCCTCTGCATCTCTCATGGAGTACCACTTCTGCTAACCACCTCCTCCTCCACCTCCTCCTCTGCAGGTTACGGCTACTGACGACGACCATGGCCCCAACGGGGAGATCACGTACTCCCTCCTCAACTCCTTCGACAGCTTCAAAATTGCCACCGATAACGGCAATGGGATGATTACGACCACCAGGGTAAGGAATGACCCAGGGACGTAAACCTCTGGTCTTCTTGTGGTTGTGGGTGGGTCCTCAACCTCAACTCAGGCTCTTCTTCTCTTCTGACCGAGGGGTTATTATCCTGCGGCCACCACACCCCCCCCCACACACAGAAGGATGAATAAATGAATAAATGAATTCATCGTCATTACTATCCGCTAGTAAGGGTTTGGGGATGGTATATATACTTATTGGGTTTGACTGTGTTGTTGTCAGACGTGGTATTTTGGATATAGGCTGATGGTGGTCCACAGGCACAACGGGTGTCTCAATAATAACCCACGTGCACAGAGAGGTTGTGACAACCCACGGTCGATACAGCCCATTATGTTTCATGAGATACTAACTGATGTGTGCCACACTTACCATAACGCTGTCTTCCACGAGCGTGACAGGACAATGTGTGTGTCTTGTACCATTTTCATGACATGGTTGTACTGAGTGGTGTTCACTTCTCATACAACCTTAGTTTCTCAATAATTCATCGTGTGTTAGGCGACGTTATATCCATTATTCCATCCTCATTTATCATTATCTTTAAATGCCTTCACACACAGATACATCTCAGTTTCCCCCCTCCCCCCAAAAATAAATCCTGTCTTTCATTCAACATTTATCTTTGTACGCCGTAGCTGAACGCCCTATTAAGTCTTCCCTGTGTATGATGCCATTACCTTACTTCCCCTCTTCTCTTCTCTCTTGCGCTTTCTCGGGAATGGCACCAGCCGTTGGACCGCGACGGAGGCGACAAAGAATTCTTCCTGACGGTGATCGCCAAGGACCGCGCCCCGCCCAAAGAGGCGCTGCAGGAGGCCTGCTCCTTCAAGGTGGTTGTGGAGGACATCAACGACAACCCGCCAATCTTCGACAAGCAGGTGAGTTAAAAAAAAAAAGGGGGATCCTCAGTCGATCTCGTTTACTGGGCGAGAACTTTTGAGACTACATTTCTTGATCTTCTTCTCCTAAGCCTCGTACTAAATCCTAGCTAGAGATCCCACCTTCATCTATAGAGACAGGTAGCAAAGCCTCGTCTTTAACATTTAATCTTGTCAAAGAGAGAAAAAAAGAAATATAATCCTCACTAAGAATAGTGGTATTTCGTCCTGTTCAAAAATGCTGAGGTATGTAAACAGTACTGGTGAAGGTTTGAAGCCAGATTCAGTGGGACTGGCAATCTCATTCTGCCTGACAATGGGACGGTTGCATGGTGTAAAGCAAGGGTTTAAAGGATGACTCGATCGAAATTTGAGGTAGGTTTTCATCAGATAGGTTCCGCCTGATCACCGGGAGCAGTTTTCTGTCGATAGGTTCTGTTCCTCGCGGTCACAACTGGTTAAACGGACAGTCTCTATGTATCTGAGAATGGTGGAAAAGAATATCGAATCTCAGTCAGTTATTCATGATACCCGATATGGTTGGGAAGTGAGTCAGATGTTGTTCGCCGATGATACAGCTCTGATGGCTGACTCGTGTGAAAAACTGTAGAAGTTGGTGACTGAGTTTGGAAAATGGTCTTTAGCTGGTCGCTATGTAAGGCTTCGATGACACTGCGCTGCCAGAAATGCTTACACGAGACGAGGAATCATACAGTGGCAGGAGGTGACGCGGGCACCGAACTGTGGCAGTGAACTGCAAAAGGTGATATGGTTGAAGAGGGTCGGTGTGTTGGGCTCTTTTCTACACAAGCGGTTACAAGACGACACGAAGGATGGTCTTGCAGTCCCTTTTATAAGTAACCCATTATCTCTCTCAAGTCGACCTTCTTGTGTAGTAGATGAGGAACGAGGTCGTTACATGGCCTGGCTGCAACATTGGGCCTCACTTTCCCCTCCATTCTGAACCCTCTTTCCCTCGAGACCCTCTCAAGTGACGCCGGTGATCGTGTGCTGGGAAGATGTATAATATGAAATCGAATCGCTGGACGCACCATCATCTCTCACTCGGGATATCTATCTGTCTATCTACCTATCTATCTATACATATATAAATATATTCTTTTGAAAGTATTTTTTCTTAGAGGGTTGGTTCATTCATAGACCTCTCTCGCGAAAGTACTGAGAGAGAGAGAGAGAGAGAGAGAGAGAGAGAGAGAGAGAGAGAGAGAGAGAGAGAGAGAGAGAGAGAGAGAGATACCCGACCCAGTGCTGTACTTCATGTATAATGTACACATTATGTACTTCTAGTTAACCTTTCTACGACTGTATATGTGGGGAAGAAATGAAAAAGAAATATAGAGATACACACACACACACACACACACACACACACACACACACACACACACACACACACACACACACATCTCTGCCACTGCTGTGGCTCCTGGAACAGGTCTGTTCCCTGATTTGTTAAGACTGTGTGTCAAGTGTCATTCATAGCCGGAGCAGCATCATCATCGTTGTTGAGAACAGATGACCTGACCATTTCTCTTGATCGTGCGTACACACGCGGCCGTTATGTATGTACTAGTGAGAGGAAGGGAAAGGGGGAGGGAGGAGAGGAGTGGAAGGGAAAGGGGAGGGGAGGAAGTTAAGCAAAAGACGGATATGTGACCCTCGTGCGAGATTGGATGGCTCGGATTGAACCTGCAAGAGTCGTTGAATCACAGGACGACAGAGAGAGAGAGAGAGAGAGAGAGAGAGAGAGAGAGAGAGAGAGAGAGAGAGAGAGAGAGAGAGAGAGAGAATATATATACATATATATCTGGCACACAGCAATGGAATGCATGTTTATGTGCATCTCTGGTCACCATGGCTACCAACCCTGGTCTGTCCGGGTGGAACTTGTGGCGAGGCGACGCAAGGTATGATGGTCGGGTTCACTCACAAGGGTGAGTGACACTGGCTGACTCTCACGGTTGCATATCAGTGTGGTGTGAGGCCGACTCCTCCTCACCCCACCCCACCCGTAACGGTAGAGATAAGGTGATTAGAGATACGATCTGATGCTTCGTGAAACTGTCTCTCTGTAGAGATTAAGTATAGATAAGGTAATGAGAGATGACCTCATATTTCACGAGACCATCTCTCAGTATAGATAAGGTAATGAGGGATGACCTCATATTTCACGAGATCATCTCTCAGTATAGATAAGGTAATGAGGGATGGCCTGATATCTCATGATATCACTTCTCTGAAAAGTTATGAGGTACGACTGAAATGTTTCATGAGATCGTGCCTCTACACAGGCAAAGTGAATGAGGCAATACTTTACCACAACGAGTAGAAATATCGTGCCAATACAAAATATTCTTAGTCTCGGAACTGCAAGGCAAACAATGGTATCAAAACTCTGAGGCCTTACGAGTTACCGTGTGTGTGTGTGTGTGTGTGTGTGTGTGTGTGTGTGTGTGTGTGTGCTCACAAATCCGCTGAACTCAAAATAAGAAAAACACTTCCATCTCATTTCACTCCACAAGCAGACATCATCTTCCAGAAAGGGCGACCCCCAATGTTTTTCTATTTTTTTTCTTTTCTGTGAATTCTTTAAAGAGAAAACGAAGAAGAAGAAGATCCCGAAGATTTCGTTGCTCATTCAGATGATATTCGATCTCTGAATACCTACTATGTTCTATAGATGATACAGTTACTGGGGACAGATATACTTCAACAGCTTAACTTCCTTTTCTGGGCCATCTCTTCTTAACCCCCTTCATCAAAGACCCGTTCCATGTTCTGGCTCCTTGGCTCTGTACTGTTCCGTGTTAACGTTGCCTAGACTCCTGGGAAATTGACCCGTGGGGGAAGTGTGTCAAGGTCTTATAAAGATAGAGAAAAAAAAAGTAGGTCGGAAATGGAAAATGAAGAAGGATACGCCAAACAAGGTAATTCGTGTACGTCTCAGATCAGAATAAAAAAGAAAAAAAAGAAAAAGAAAATGGGAAGACGAGGCGACTGGAAGATTCCAGAAGTTCTGGCATTATCCAAATATCTACCTAGTCCCCCCCTCTCACCCCCACCCCCCCCTTATGGACGCCACTTTACAATACCTAGTTCCTTTCTTCTGGTCGCAAGCAGGTTTTACAATACCCGTTCTCTCTCTCTCTCTCTCTCTCTCTCTCTCTCTCTCTCTCTCTCTCTCTCTCTCTCTCTCTCTCTCTCACTTCTTCTTCTGGGCCGCAGGTGTACGAACAGAACATCGCCACGGACCACAGTCCAGACACGCCCGTCCTGAGGGTCACCGCCACGGACATGGACGCGATGGAGAACGCAGAAATCATCTACAGCCTTCAGGCCAGCCCACAAGACCTGCTCTACTTCTCCATCAACAACGGGACGGGCTTCATCAAGCTGGACACCAAGCTGGACGATGATATGGTAAGTAATGAACACCATTTTCGTGAATATACATAAAACTGTCATCTGTGACAAGCACCCATAACAAGCCCAAATTGTTAAGTTCTGATGGTCATTTTCCGACGTGAATATACTTGTAACTGTCATCTGTAACAAGCACCCATAACAAGCCCAAATTGTTAAGTTCTGATGGGTCATTTTCCCACGTAAATATACTTGTAACTCTCATCTATGACAAGCACCCATAACAAGCCAATAGTGTCACGTTCTGATGGTTGTTGTGTGGAGGTGAAAGCACAGAAAATACCTATGATGCGAGTCATGCAACGAGTGGTAGTTTTTGATCGTAGACATGATATTGCTGATAATGGAAGAATAGGGAGATAAATGAACTTTCTGGGCTGCAACGACTGTCTCCATATTCATGTAAATGCTGCTACATTGATCTCTCTCTTCACTTTCCAACGCCTGCGGCGATCACCTTGTGTTCACAGGCAGTTCGCTGGTCAATCTCATTTGTTTTTTCTTTATCCCTTTCCACCCAGAGGGAAACAAGACTAAAAGGGGAGGAATGTTCTTAGTCTGATACATTAAAACAAAGGCTCCTTTGTCTGTTATATATGATGGATTAGACCCTCGAGCTTAACATTTTCCAAGAAAGAATCTTTTTTTTCTCTCTCTCTAAGCAAGACCGATAAGAATGAGTCACATGTGTTTCACATATTCGGAGAAAGACAATCGTAAGTTAAACGTATCTGAAGAGAGACACTTGCGAATTCGATGTATCTAAAGAAAGACACTTGTCAGTTTAATACATTCCAAGGAAGACAGCCACGAGTTCCATGTATTTGAAGGACACTCTTGAGTTCGATGTATGCGAAGAAATACTTTCTTGAGTTCGATGTATTTGAAGAAACACACTCTTGAGTTCAATATATACGAAGAAACACACTCTTGAGTTCAATATATACGAAGAAACACACTCTTACACACTCTTGAGTTCAATGTATATACGAAGAAACACACTCTTGAGTTCTATATATACGAAGACACACACTCTTGAGTTCAATATATACGAAAAACACACTCTTCAGTTCAATATATGTGAAGAAAGACACTCTCGAGTTCGATATATGTGAAGAAACACATTCTTGAGTTCGATATATGTGAAGAAACACACTCTTGAGTTCGACATATTTGAAGAAACACACTCTGGACTTCGAAACATTTGAGGAAAAGACACTCGTGAGTTCGATACACTTGAAGACAAAACATTAATGACCGATATATCTGATAAAAAAAAAAAAAAAACCCGACTCACAAGCCTGGCAGACATAATAGTCCATGCAACCCGCGTATGTCATCTACGAATCGATAACACTTTTTCTCCTTTCTCCCCCCACTAGGCGGACACCAAGGTCTTCCACCTGAAGGCGAAGGCGACGGACAAGGGGGACCCTCCCATGAGCACCTCGATCGACGTGACCATCAACGTGGTGTCCTCCGGCAGCCTGCCTCCCATCATCGTCAAGCAGGAACCCTCCAACCCGTCTGTGCCCGAGGACACCAGTGAAGGCACAGACGTGGTCATCGTCTGCGCCAGGTGAGAAAATCTCTCTCTCTCTCTCTCTCTCTCTCTCTCTCTCTCTCTCTCTCTCTCTCTCTCTCTCTCTCTCTCTCATTCTCTCTCTCTCTCTCTCTCTCTCTCTCTCTCTCTCTCTCATTCTCTCTCTCTCTCTCTCTCTCTCCTTCCTTCCTATGAAAATTTCTTTCATGCATTTTACTCCTGCAAGGTATTTTTTTTTTTTCAACCTGTTTCCCGTCCGGCGTGTTGCCGGAGGGTAAGGGGAGGCAGAGAGTGTGGGAGAACCTTTGCTTTGCTCTCCTTTTGTCTTCCAACTGCTTTTCAGGAGACTCTCTCTCTCTCTCTCTCTCTCTCTCTCTCTCTCTCTCTCTCTCTCTCTCTCTCTCTCTCTCTCTCTCTCGTACAAACGTGGATCAAAGGGTGATAACTTTCATTCTTCACTGTAGCACGAGGGAGGACGGGGTGGAGGGGTCTCTTGTCTCGCTCATTTCCCCGGTTTCTCTCACTGCAAGTTCCTCAGATGCATCGGTGGGGGAATGATCTCCCATTCACAATAACATTCATTCGGTTACGTTAAGGTATTCCTTAAATATATATATATATATATATATATATATATATATATATATATATATATATATATATATATATATATATATATATATCTCACCTGTGTCCTTTTTAGTCCCTACGAGACACTGGTGGTCATGTCTGACAGTCACTGTGTTGCAAGGTAAAACTTTCTCCTTATTGTCACTAACTGGGTATCGACACCTCTAATCTACTCGCTATCACTGTCTCGGCACTTGACATTAACCTGTCACTGTCCTGGTAGTACTTACACTAACCACCCTACCATCAGTGTCCCTACTAACGGTATCCAACTCGTTACCAGTGTCCTGGTACTGATGCAAACCACACATACCATCATGGCCATGGTAGTGACACTATAATGTTCATATATTTATTACCCTGGTATACTGACACTGACCTACCAATAACAGGACCTTACCCTGGTATACTGACACTGACCTACCAATAGCAGGACCTTACCCTGGTATACTGACACTGACCTACCAATAGCAGGACCTTACCCTGGTACTGACACTGACCTACTAATAGCAGGACCTTACCCTGGTATACTGACACTGACGTACCAATAGCAGGACCTTACCCTGGTATACTGACACTGACCTACCAATAGCAGGACCTTACCCTAGTACTGACACTGACCTACCAATAGCAGGACCTTACCCTGGTATACTGACACTGACCTACCAATAGCAGGACCTTACCCTGGTATACTGACACTGACCTACCAATAGCAGGACCTTACCCTGGTATACTGACACTGACCTACCAATAGCAGGACCTTACACTAGTACTGATGGCGCTGCCTCTCTCTCTCTCTCTCTCTCATCCACAGTTCCAACATCCCCAGCAGTCCCAAGGTTTTCTTCACGCTCCTCAACGGGAACACCCAGGACACCAACTCCGACGGCACCTTCGCCATCAGGTGGGTGTGTCATTCAGCCGCCCGCCCGTCAACCCAGGTGGTGCTCGCTGCGCCCAACAGCCGTGAAGCAGGACTTTGTATACCACTTTGTGTTCTCATTTCCGCCGGCCTCTACCGCTGCCACGCTACCACCTTACTCCATCCACCACACTCCTTCATCACCCCGACACTCACACACCCTCACCCTACCATTTATACACTCCATCATCTTACGATGTCCCACGTTCCATCACCCCAACATTCACACACCCTCACCCTACCATTTATACACTCCATCCACCACACTCCTCCATCACCCCGACACTCACACACCCTCACCCTACCATTTATACACTCCATCATCTTACGATGTCCCACGCTCCATCACCCCGACACACACACCCTCACCCTACCATTTATACACTCCATCATCTTACGATGTCCCACGCTCCATTACCCCAACACTCACACACCCTCACCCTACCATTTATACACTCCCATCATCTTACGATGTCCCACGCTCCATCACCCCAACACTCACACACCCTCACCCTACCATTTATACACTCCATCATCTTACGATGTCCCACGCTCCATCACCCCAACACTCACACACCCTCACCCTACCATTTATACACTCCCATCATCTTACGATGTCCCACGCTCCATCACACCTAATATTCCCTCATCCAGTTGCTCTTGCCTCACACATGTAACAGTGGAAACAAAAATAGAGAGAAAAAAAAAGATATTGTAGTACGCACCAAGACGTCATTCCGGTGCCTTAGAAGACTCTTGTGGTATTTTCTTATGTACATGACTGAAAACTCAAACACACACACACACACACACACACACACACACACACACACACTTCGATGCCATATAACGCTCGCACTACTTAGGTTAATTTTCACCCTTGCGTTAACCAAGGGGGTCTTCCTCCCCTTCTCCCACCCAGAGATCTGAACGGAGGCGACCCACAGTGCCCAGATGGCAGCATTGGTGTCGCCATCTACGTCGCTATGAGGAACCTCGACTACGAGTCCATCACTGACTACAAACTCATTCTACAAGTTGTAGTAAGTACACGAGCTCAAATCTACTACCCACATGTCTCGATCCTCTGTGTGTGTCTCACGCTGCCAAGAGTACAGAATGAGCTGAGAGAGTCTTGATCCTCTACAGGTCTTTGCTACAAATACAGATTGAGCTGAGAGAGTCTTGATCCTCTGTAGGTCTTTGCTACAAATGCAGAATGAGCTGAGAGAGTCTTGACCCTCTACAGGTCTTTGCTACAAATACAGATTGAGCTGAGAGAGTCTTGACCCTCTACAGGTCTTTGCTACAAATACAGAATGAGCTGAGAGAGTCTTGATCCTCTGTAGGTCTTTGCTACAAATGCAGAATGAACTGAGAGAGTCTTGATCCTCTACAGGTCTTTGCTACAAATACAGATTGAGCTGAGAGAGTCTCGATCCTCTACAGGTCTTTGCTACAAATGCAGAATGAGCTGAGAGAGTCTTGACCCTTTACAGGTCTTTGCTACAAACACAGATTGAGCTGAGAAGGTTCAAAAGTTCTGGTGCGAGTAACATTTCTCAGACTGTAAAGGATGGCCAGAGCTTTTCCTGTGCAATTTAAGTTCCTGGGAGCAACCACGGGTGTCCATAAAGCTCTTAAGAACAAGTCTTTTCACGCCCTGAGTTCATGTTAGTCGAGCACTTCGTCAGTGGCAACAGGAGAAACGGTAATGCTTCAGGTTTTGGGGTGCAGATGAGCAGCAGATTTCCTCTCATCTAGCCAGGCACAACAGCAGTCACCGCGCTTAAGCATCCCTGAGAGAGAGAGAGAGAGAGAGAGAGAGAGAGAGAGAGAGAGAGAGAGAGAGAGAGAGAGAGAGAGAGAGAGAGAGAGAGAGAGAGAGAGAGCCCGTCCGCTTATCCTATGTCCTCTTTGTCGCATGCTATATAGCTACAGAGTATGTTGGACAAGATCACGCATACCTTCCCGAATCCATATCTAACGGGTCGAACCTCACCTTCACCATAGACCACAGATGTCCCCCCCCCCTTACTTCTTCACTAACACCTTCCTGACTCTCGTGCTGTTCTGGCTCCTAATCCTTGGACCCTGAGCGAGTCTGGTGTGTCTAACTGCATCCATGAACCCAATGGTTAGTCCCGCTATGATGCTTTTTCCACGGTCGAACCTCTTCATGTATAACCCTCCCCAAATCCTCTCTTTACGACAACCAGTTGTTGCCCGCCGCCCTCCTCCTTAATGTTATCACCCCTCACTTGACCTGGAATGGCCTTGTTTCACCCCCACTTCCCCCCTGCTCAATGCCATCACCCCTCACTTGACCTGGCATGGCCTTGTTTCACCCCCCTTCCCCCCTGCTCAATGCCATCACCCCTCACTTGACCTGGCATGGCCTTGTTTCACCCCCCTTCCCCCCTGCTCAATGCCATCACCCCTCACTTGACATGGCATGCCCTTGTTACCCATCCCTCTCGCCCACTCCTCCCCCCACAGAATGACCAATACGCCAGGGCGGACGTCCAGATACCAGTCGCCATCGAGGACAGGAACGACAACGCCCCGCTCCTCCAGTCGTTCGACGGGGCCATCGTGGAGAACTCGCGGGCTTCCCTGATCACCACTATCAAGGCGATCGATAAGGACGTCTCGCCGGAGTTCAAACGGGTGAGCTTGCCTGGATTTCGTCGTCCATCACCGTGACTCAGAAAGGGATTCACGGACCAAAACTTTTTTTTTTTTTCTTCTTTTCTCAGACGTTAGTTAAGGAAATGGACGATTTCGCTGGTCGTAATGTTAGAGAAAAGAAAAAAATTTAATGGTTACATACGCCGTATGTTAAATAGAATGATGTGTCATCTCTACAAGTACTATGAAAGGCGTTTGCTATCGTGGATGAACAGATTTCTTACATTTTCATTAATTTTCAGTTATCTGTATAATTAATCCCATAATGTCCCATCCTTCCCATGACTAATTCATTTTTTTCCCCCAAATTTCCTTTATTTTACTCTCTCTCTCTCTCTCTCTCTCTCTCTCTCTCTCTCTCTCTCTCTCTCTCTCTCTCTCTCTCTCTCCTTTCTAACAGCTCGAGTACTCCTTCGACGACGGGGCCAACGACATCGTCAAAGAGAAATTTGAGCTCAAGCCGAACGGGGAGCTGTGGACGAGAATGCCCCTCGATCGCGAGGAATCCAACCGATACCAAGTCCCCATACAGGTCACGGATGGCGTCCCAAGTGAGAGAAACCTCTGTGCTCAGTATCCCTTTAACGTGTGAATAAGACGTGTACTCATTATCCCCAAAGTGAACATAAGACGTGGTTAAAAACAAGTGGCTTTAGAATGTCTCACTCACTCGTCCCTGCATGGCCAGACTGAACACTCTCATTCGACAGGGATCTTTGATATTTTTCTTTTTTCTTCTTCGTGGCAGGTCACAAGCGCATGACCATCTACTGGATCACGGTGCAGGACATGAACGACGTGCAGCCTCAGTTCGACAAGGAAGCAGGCGTGTACGAGGTGGTGGTGCCTGAGAACAAAGTGCCTGGCAAAGACACGGGCATCCGGCTTGTTGTCATCGACCCGGATATAGGTGAGTTGTGCTTCGGGGGGGACACACACACACACACACACACACACACACACACACACACACACACACACACACACACACACACACACACATTACTTTGAACCTCATCCGACGCGCAGGATAAAGCTGCTGAACCATTCCCGCCACCGTCACCTCCTGCTACCTGAGATCCCTCGTTCCCGGGTTGCATTTTATCACGACACTGGCATCGAACCCATCCCAACTCATACACGCCCTCGCAACAAGAGAGACAGCATCTCACTCACCGTGAATATCAATTTACTCTGAAACAGCCCTCCTTTCCCCATAGTCTCAAGTATGTACTTTGTATGTACTTTATCCACATATTCTTTAGCCTTTGGCATCTGGATGGTGAGTGATTCGGTATCTTGGGTGAGACAGTTGCATCGTGAGCATCAATGGTCTCATGATATACTGGAACGATGTGTGTAATGTTGTAGGGATGGATGATGTCCGGTGCGTAGACGGGAGTGTGTGACTCGTGTTTGTCTGGAGAGTGTATCTTCTTCAGCGCTCCCAGAACTTTTCCCGTTCCCCCACCTTATGACTCAGTTCCGCTTCCGTGGTTGCATTCTCTGTCATGCCCACTCCCAGGTATCTAAAACACTTCGCTTCCTCCAAGTTTTCTCCATTCAAACTCACACTCCGATTAACATGTCCCCCGATCCTGCTAAACCTAATACCCTGGCTTTTATTCACAGTTACTCTCAAGTTCCTACTTTCACATACTCTTCCAAACTCTGTCACCAACATCTGCAGTTTCTCATTCGAATCAGCCACCAGTGCTGTATCATCGGCAAACAACTGACTCGCTTCCCAGGCCCTCTCATCCCCTACAGAATGCATACCCACCCCTCTCCAAGACTCTCATATTTACCTCCATCACCGCCCTATCCGTAAACAAACTTGCCGCAGACCAACCCTCACCTGGAACAATTCACTTTCCTCTGTTCCTACTTGTACGCATGCTTCACACCCTTGATAAAAATTCGCCACTTACGGCAGCTCTCCTCCCACACGTATATACTTAAGACTTTCCACAAGGCATCTCTATCAACCTTATCATATGCTTTATCTAGATCCATAAATGCCGCATACAAATCCATCTGTTTCTGTAAGTATTTCTCACACACATTCTTTAAAGCAAATACCTGATCTACACATACTCTACCACTTCAGAAGACACTGTTCCTTCCCAAGTCTGATGCTCTGTACATGTCTTCTCCCTCTCAATCAATACCCTCCCACACAACTCACCAGGTATACACAACAAACTTATACCTCTGCAGTTTGAAAACTCGCCTTCATCCTCGTTGCCTTTATACAAAGGCACTATACATGCATTCGCACTATACATGCATTCAAGACAATTCACAGGCACCTGTAATATATATATATATGTAAACTATTCTTATACAATGCAAAAGAACAAAAGCAGTGTGAGACAACGCTGCATCCCTCACGTGTCAGAGCATCAACATTCAAGACCTTAAAGATCAACTCCCCCAACACCCGAAGGTCAGAGTGAACTTTTCAAGTCTGCTCAGCAAATATAGTACAAAGATGCTAGTCAGACATCAAGCCGTGACCGACTATGCCTGGCACGACAAGAGGAACAAGAGAAATAACATGCATCATGCAAGAGGGGGTTCTTTTCTACGTTGTTTTACACGTCAAGAATTAAAGCAAATTATACGTCCCGTTTGTGAATCATCTCGCAAGTGGACAGACACAGACATTCATCAATCCGCGACGGCAACTTTTTCTTCCCCATGAATTTCGTGGTTCATAAATAATCTGTTTTAGCTAAGACGGTGCTGGCGACTGGATGCCTTAATCAAGGCCTTCTCATTAAAGCTTTGTGTGTGTGTGTGTGTGTGTGTGTGTGTGTGTGTGTACCCTAGCCTAAGCCGGGTACCAAGTTCCATCGACCAACCCCAGGGAGAGGATGAACTGCAGGGCTGACTGTCGACCGACTCCCGAAACCAGGATTCGAGCATATGCGCTCGACCCTGGGTATAGTCCATGAATGCAGCGGTGTTAGCAACGCTAACCACTACACCATGGAGGTCCCCCAGATAATATCAATGTTCTGGAGGTCCCCCAGGTACATCAGGGCCCATTTTATGTACGCGATACTTACATGTTATAACGAGTCTTCCATAAGATCGGCCAGCACAAAGAAATTTATGAAAATAAAGTATTCCAAGCATTCCATTTTGAAACGATTAAGCCACAGTGCAGGAAACTGGGCGGGTGTTCCGGGTAGCGAACAGGAAGAAACTGGTGAAGTGCTACTCAGAAAAAAAAATATGACATCCTGAACAAAGGTTGCTGTGTAACTGATGTTATTCTAATCCTTTTTGTTTTACTCAAACGTCTTCATGCCGCTGCTTCCAGCTAGGACCACCAGAAGCAGGCCCGACACATCATGCTTTACTCTGCCAAAGTGCAACGCCACGTTTTCTCTCTCTCACACCAACCTCACCCCTCCACCAACCAATCCCGCTCACGATGATTTCACTCCTTGCAGTCGTCGAATCATTACCAGGTTCTGGATATTTTATCTCATCGTTAGTCTTTGATAAGAGCCACTTCCGTTCATGAATCTTTATCATCTCCAGCTTTGGGTCAAGGCAACACCGACGCCACAATCAAAGCGTCTCTGGTGTCAAAGGTGTGGTCTCAGGTGCCTGAGCTCCGAGAGAACGCCTCGGTTCACACACGGCTTCGAACTCACGAATTTTGAAACTCTCGGGTTCATATGCCACGGAGGAGAAGGCGCGACACCGCAATAACTTCATTTTAGTCTCTTAAACGGAAGCTAACACCACATATAGGAAGATTCAGTCTCTCTAAACAAAAGCAAACACTGCATATAGTAAGAATCAGCGGAGACTAGCGACGACCTCAAACCTCCAGACAGTGGAAGCTTGGAAGTGGTTTGAACTGAAAGCTTCGAAGTAGCGAGTCGATACTCCTTTGGATTCACACCTCACGGAAAGAGAGGATTTGACCACGCTGACTTTTTACGGTTGGGTGTGGAGGCGGGAGCTACGCGTTCTTGCTTACGTGTGTGTTTCTCCTTGATAGATATAGCGATCATTCGTTCATGGAATTGAGAGCAGATGAAGAATTAAAACATACACGACAACAGACAGGGAAACTATGGAAAAGGGGAAAGAGGGTGTTGATAAACGTGCAGTTTTTACATTTACAGGAAAGTTAATGGTCATATGCAGTCTACGAACTGATGAAGTTCGCAGCTGCTCAGACTCGGCTTTTCATATAGCGGTCTGTATGAATTTTAGTGCCCTTGGTGATGAACAGCAACCCGGGAACGAGAGATCTCAGGTGACGGTGGCGAGGATGGTGTAGTGGATTCACTCCGGAGTGTCGGATGATCGACACGGTGATTGGTGGTCGGTAGGAGAGGTTTTGCAGGTTCAGTACTTCTTGATAGAAGGTGTAAGAGGACAAAGAAGGATCTTATGAGCGATCTCCTACTCCTCTTCCTCAACTGTAAAGATTCGAATCTGTGTTCCTGAGATCAGGTTCAGGGAGTCTGATGACGGCACTGACGTCTTCCTTCCAGCCTTGAGTCTGTCATCCAGTGTGATATAGAAAAGCTTGTGTGACTGGAAAAAAACAACAACTAGTTCTTGTCTTCGTTTTTGGCTACAGTGGGTGGCGATGGAACCATTCTGGATGCTCTTGTTCCGTAGCACTATGTTTCCAGGTTATCTCACTCCAGTTCTGTATTACTGGAAGGAGCTGAAAAGTACACCCATCTCCTACATTGTAACAATTATGATGTATTATATTCTATAACTGTATTATCATTGTAATATTATAAAATACTTTCTCTTTTTCTTGCGTCTAACCAAGATGGTTTCTGATTTTGTCTTTTTTTTCCACCCCGTCTTTTTATTTTTTTTTCCCCCAGTGAGTTACCGGGAATTCCAGATTGTCCAGGGTAACGAAGAGAAGAAATTCCGAATAGATTCCACCACTGGCGAGGTTCTGATCAACAAGGTCCTGGATTACGATGCGCCTGTCCTCGACAGAAACGTGAGTACTCTTGCCACTTGATTCATTCCGCTTCTCTTTGGGGATTCGTAAGGTGTTAGTCTATCTGGGCTTTGTTAGTCTATCTGGGCTTTAAGGGAGGCATACCATTGTGGGACGCGTCAGTCACCACAACTTTTTGTGCTTGACTCGAACCCGGTCGAAACCTATGAGGAGGAGGGCGTTACAAGGGTAGTGTATGGCCATCGCCACTAGCCAGAGCACGAAGTGCTCGAGGGCAAGCAAGCCGCTGCGTCACGTGATTACTGTGTCGCCGTCGGCAACGTTAGGGGTGGGCCGTTTTGATAACTGTTTCTTTCTCTGCGCCACGAAGCTTTGGAACTCTCTACCTTCCCATTTCTTTCCTGGTAACTATGACCTGGCACATTTTAAACAGACGTAACTGGAACCAGGAAATGAATTGTATCCTCACAGGTAAATACTGATGAAAAAAAAATTTATTTCATTTCTTACCCAAGGCTTAATCACCTTCCACCAGATCACCGTTTTCCATAATAAATCGACCAATTGATTGTGTAGGTGTTGACTCTCTGGTTTCAAACATGATTATAAAACTCCTTAGCGTTTATTGAGGGGAGGGTGTTGTCTCATTGTTATCTCATTATCTTTTCTTTTCTTTTTTTAAAGCAGTATGTCTTCATTTCAATGTCCCACTTCTCTTGACATGCATATTTATGACCCCTCCTCCTGCTTGCTTAATGTTACATTTTGTATACTCCCTGCTGGGTGCTGGCTGCAGTTCACTATGATGGTCCGGCTGTTCGACGGAGCTAATGAGCCGGTGGAGACGCCGATAACCATCGCTGTCACCAACGTGAACGACCTACAACCCATCTTCGACAAGGAGAAGTACACCTTCAGCATCACCGAGAACATTGAGTGTGACAAGAACTTCGGCAATGTAGGTGGTTTATAGCAGTTACAGTTAATGTAGGTGGTTTATAGCAGTTACAGTTAATGTAGGTGGTTTATAGCAGTTACAGTTAGTGTAGGTGGTTTATAGCAGTTACAGTTAATGTAGGTGGTTTATAGTAGTTACAGTTAATGTAGGTGGTTTATAGCAGTTACAGTTAATGTAGGTGGTTTATAGTAGTTACAGTCAATGTAGGTGGTTTATAGTAGTTACAGTAATTTCAGCGGCTTACAGTGGTTACAGTTAATTTAGGTGGTTTACAGTAATTACATTTAATACAAGTAATTCACAGTAGTTACAGTTAATGCAGTGGTTTACACAGGTTACTGCTAGCCTTTGCGTCTGATACTGATGATTATAATCGACGTCAATTACTTTTACAATTACACATTATACCATGGAACATACCACGACATGTGGAGTGTCGTCCCCCTCCCTTGCAAGACACTTCGTTCATGTAGCAGTCATGCAACGACACTTGTGCACGAAGCACAAAAAAGACACCTGAGTGTACGTGTGTATATTTAGCTTATTGCCCCGCGGTCGAGTGATGTGCGGTGTGGTATGAGTTATGAGTGAAAATGAATGAGTGAGGGCGTCTTAATCATACAATATACACACACACGTATACATACACAGATTAAGGTCCCTCCCCCACACGACTGTACAACTCCCTCCACGTACGGTATATAAACAGAGTCATTGAGTAGACTCCTTTTTAACCGTCGTGTTCCTTCCCCCCCCCTTTCTCATTTACGACAGGTGTCGGCGACGGACCCGGATCTGCCCCCGGACGTGGACCAGAATATCAACTACTACCTCTACAGAGACGAGCTCAAGAACTTCACCATTGGGAAAACGACGGGAAATCTTCATACCATTGGTGTGAGTATCGCCAGGCCCAGGGTGGCGGGAGGTGAGGCTTGTGAATGGAGAGGAGAGAGAGGCTGAGGGAGAGGGTAACTGGTCGAGATGAAGTGACTGATAAGACGGGGGTGGAGAGGTGTATGTGTTACTGGGGTGTCCGAGGAGAGAGAGGGAGGGAGAGGCTGAGGGAAGCCGGTCGAGATGAAGTGACTGATAAGACGGGGGATGGAGAGGTGTGTGTGTGTGTGTGTTGCTGGGGTGTCCGAGGAGAGAGAGGGAGGGAGAGGCTGAGGGAGAGGGTAGCCGGTCGAGAGGAAGTGACTGATAAGACGGGGGTGGAGAGGTGTGTGTGTGTGTGTGTGTGTGTGTGTGTGTGTGTGTGTGTGTGTGTGTGTGTGTGTGTGTGTGTGTGTATGTGTTACTGGGGGTGTCCTGGCATTGCTGGACTTGAGGGAACGAGTTACAGCAGTCGATGATGACTTTGCATTTTGCATGTATCGATTTCATTTAGGTAGGTGTCTTGAGTTTGTGGTCAGGGGGTAAAAAAAAAAGGGGGAGGTTAAAAAATAGAAAAGAAAGAAAGAAAAAAAGGCATTGTTGCTCATAATAAGTCCTAAGGTTCAGGCCAGGTAATGACCGTGAAGCAATCCGATTATCCGAGGTGCATCTGCCAGACCCCACCTGTATGTGTGCACACAACCCTCCCGTCTCGTAAGCTGTGTGGTCAATACTTACATACTTGCTGATCCTCTTGACGTGCATGCCTGCTGATCGATCCTCTTGACGTGCATACCTGCTGATCGATCCTCTTGACGTGCATGCCTGATGATCGATCCTCTTGACGTGCATACATGCTGATCGATCCTCTTGACGTGCATGCCTGCTGATCGATCCTCTTGACGTGCATACATGCTGATCGATCCTCTTGACGTGCATACATGCTGATCGATCCTCTTGACGTGCATACATGCTGATCGATCCTCTTGACGTGCATACATGCTGATCGATCCTCTTGACGTACATACATGCTGATCGATCCTCTTGACGTGCATACATGCTGATCGATCCTCTTGACGTGCATACCTGCTGATCGATCCTCTTGACGTGCATGCCTGCTGATGCTCTTGACGCCCTGCTGATCCTCCTGACGCCCTGCTGATCCTCCTGACGCCCTGCTGATCCTCTGCCTTACAGTGCCTGGACAGGGAAGCGGCCATGAGGGGAACTATGACCCTCTACCCTCGAGCCATGGACGGAGGTGGTAATGGTCTGGACGCCAAGCCAGCCACTGTCACCCTCCTCATCAACGACATCAACGACAACCACCCGTACATCCAGAGCCCGGTGAGTAGACTCGTACATCATCCAGAGCCTCAGTGAGTAGACCCGTACATCCAGAGCCCGGTGAGTAGACTCGTACATCATCCAGAGCCCGGTGAGTAGACTCGTACATCATCCAGAGCCCGGTGAGTAGACTCGTACATCATCCAGAGCCCGGTGAGTAGACTCGTACATCATCCAGAGCCCGGTGAGTAGACTCGTACATCATCCAGAGCCCGGTGAGTAGACCCGTACATCATCCAGAGCCCGGTGAGTAGACCCGTACATCATCCAGAGCCCGGTGAGTAGACTCGTACATCATCCAGAGCCCGGTGAGTAGACTCGTACATCCAGAGCCCGGTGAGTAGACCCGTACATCATCCAGAGCCCGGTGAGTAGACTCGTACATCATCCAGAGCCCGGTGAGTAGACTCGTACATCATCCAGAGCCCGGTGAGTAGACTCGTACATCATCCAGAGCCCGGTGAGTAGACTCGTACATCATCCAGAGCCCGGTGAGTAGACCCGTACATCCAGAGCCCGGTGAGTAGACCCGCACATCCAGAGCCCGGTGAGTAGACTCGTACATCATCCAGAGCCCGGTGAGTAGACTCGTACATCATCCAGAGCCCGGTGAGTAGACTCGTACATCATCCAGAGCCCGGTGAGTAGACTCGTACATCATCCAGAGCCCGGTGAGTAGACTCGTACATCATCCAGAGCCCGGTGAGTAGACCCGTACATCATCCAGAGCCCGGTGAGTAGACCCGTACATCCAGAGCCCGGTGAGTAGACCCGTACATCATCCAGAGCCCGGTGAGTAGACTCGTACATCATCCAGAGCCCGGTGAGTAGACTCGTACATCATCCAGAGCCCGGTGAGTAGACTCGTACATCATCCAGAGCCCGGTGAGTAGACCTGTACATCATCCAGAGCCCGGTGAGTAGACCTGTACATCCAGAGCCCGGTGAGTAGACCCGTACATCCAGAGCCCGGTGAGTAGACCCGTACATCATCCAGAGCCTCAGTGAGTAGACTCGTACATCCAGAGCCCGGTGAGTAGACCCGTACATCATCCAGAGCCTCAGTGAGTAGACTCGTACATCCAGAGCCCGGTGAGTAGACCCGTACATCCAGAGCCCGGTAGACCCGTACATCATCCAGAGCCTCAGTGAGTAGACCCGTACATCCAGAGCCCGGTGAGTAGACCCGTACATCCAGAGCCCGGTGAGTAGACCCGTACATCCAGAGCCCGGTGAGTAGACCCGTACATCATCCAGAGCCCGGTGAGTAGACTCGTACATCATCCAGAGCCTCGGTGAGTAGACCCGTACATCATCCAGAGCCCGGTGAGTAGACCTGTACATCATCCAGAGCCCGGTGAGTAGACCTGTACATCCAGAGCCCGGTGAGTAGACCCGTACATCCAGAGCCCGGTGAGTAGACCCGTACATCATCCAGAGCCTCAGTGAGTAGACTCGTACATCCAGAGCCCGGTGAGTAGACCCGTACATCATCCAGAGCCTCAGTGAGTAGACTCGTACATCCAGAGCCCGGTGAGTAGACCCGTACATCATCCAGAGCCTCAGTGAGTAGACTCGTACATCCAGAGCCCGGTGAGTAGACCCGTACATCATCCAGAGCCTCAGTGAGTAGACTCGTACATCCAGAGCCCGGTGAGTAGACCCGTACATCATCCAGAGCCTCAGTGAGTAGACTCGTACATCCAGAGCCCGGTGAGTAGACCCGTACATCATCCAGAGGCTCAGTGAGTAGACCCGTACATCATCCAGAGCCCGGTGAGTAGACCCGTACATCCAGAGCCCGGTGAGTAGACCCGTACATCATCCAGAGCCCGGTGAGTAGACCCGTACATCCAGAGCCCGGTGTGTAGACCCGTACATCATCCAGAGCCCGGTGAGTAGACCCGTACATCATCCAGAGCCCGGTGAGTAGACCCGTACATCATCCAGAGCCTTAGTGAGTAGACCCGTACATCCAGAGCCCGGTGAGTAGACTCGTACATCATCCAGAGCCCGGTGAGTAGACCCGTACATCATCCAGAGCCCGGTGAGTAGACCCGTATATCATCCAGAGCCCAGTGAGTAGACCCGTACATCCAGAGCCCGGTGAGTAGACTCGTACATCATCCAGAGCCCGGTGAGTAGACTCGTACATCATCCAGAGCCCGGTGAGTAAACTCGTACATCATCCAGAGCCCGGTGAGTAGACTCGTACATCATCCAGAGCCTCGGTGAGTAGACCCGTATATCATCCAGAGCCCAGTGAGTAGACCCGTATATCATCCAGAGCCTCAGTGAGTAGACCCGTACATCCAGAGCCTCGGTGAGTAGACCCGTATATCATCCAGAGCCTCGGTGAGTAGACCCGTACATCCAGCGACAGATTCTACCATGTCATCCAGTAACAAGTGACTGGGTACGTGTGTCATCCACTGCATAGTAAATGGCAATATATATATATATATATATATATATATATATATATATATATATATATATATATATATATACATACATATAACAAATGGCTATGGATTACCCATACCCAACTCTGGGATAGGCCAGACAAGTCTGGACTGACCTCAAAAATTCTGCTTCGCCCATGAACGTAGTTGGCTTCGTCTGTTTAAGTGGGCTAGAATGTAATGTCCTTCCACGCGAGCGAAACATCTTGACGAAATATATCCATTCATCCCCATCTTGACGCTGTGTTTACACCTTACTCTAATTCTATTTTCAAATTCTCTTCGCATGTCCTTTTTCTTCCCCCCCCCTTCCCGTTTGGCAAGGCATTCATTCCCTGACCTCCATTTCCCCTGACCTCCTCTACTGAGCTCACGTCTTTCTCTCCCTTCCTCCGTCCTCCTCCCACAGGACAACAGCTATGCCAAGATCATGGAGAATGCTGACCCCAGCGTCGTGAAGCCGGTCATCATAATGCTGGACGACTGGGACACGGAGGAACATGGTTGCCCTTGCAAGCTGGACTTCGAGAGTTTCACCTCAGCCGACATCAAGGAGAAGTTTAGCGTCTCCGCAGTGCAGGGGTGAGCGATGAACGTACACATCCTTTCATTATCTTTTTTATCTTCTTTTGTCTTTTATCTTTTTTTTTTCTTCTTTCTGAAGGTTAATGAAAATGGAAAGCAAGAAGAGTTTGAAGAAACTTATCTTTTTCTTTTTGTTTTATCTTACAACCGACTTTCTGAGACAGTAAGGTGAGTTTTATTTTCTTTATGTTAGCTGAAAGGGTAGGGGCAACCGAATACTTTGATCAAGGATGTTTCATTACACACACACACACACACACACACACACACATATATATATATATATATATATATATATATATATATATATATATATATATATATATATATATATATATATATATATATATATATATATATATTCTTATGAGTCCACGGGGAAAATGAAAAATAATAAGTTCCCAAGTGCACTTTCGTGTAATAATCACATCATCAGGGGAGATACAAGAAAGAAAAATACGTCATGTGTGTGTGTGTGTGTGTGTGTGTGTGTGCTGTAGTCTAAGCAAGGTAACCATTTTATCAAAAAACCCCTTGGGCAGGAGGAACAGCTGGGTTAACTGTGGACTAGCTGCCGCGGTCATGACTCGAACCTTAGCGAACTCGACCCCCTTGGCGGCGGTTGGTGAATGCGTCACTAAAGTCAACAACGCTAAACTGCAACTCCCTTTTTTTTTCCTTTAACAGTTTCCTTAAGTAAGAAAAGGTTCACCTTTAACAGTTTCCTTAAGAACTTAGGTAAGGAAAGGTTCAAGTATAGAGTTCAGATGGGAGGGACATGGTATTCGATGAGGATATAATGACACGAAACCTAATGACCGAGTATTCTTGCACTTATTCTATGTAAATGATTCGTGGCCTCTCCATAATATCCTACGTTCTATGAATGATTCGTGACCTCTCCATAATATCCTACGTTCTATGAATGATTCGTGGCCTCTCCATAATATCCTATGTTCTATGAATGATTCGTGACCTCTCCATAATATCCTACGTTCTATGAATGATTCATGGCCTCTCCATAATATCCTACGTTCTATGAATGATTCGTGACCTCTCCATAATATCCTACGTTCTATGAATGATTCGTGACCTCTCCAAAATAACCTACGTTCTATAAATGATTCTTGACCTCTCCAAAATAACCTACGTTCTATAAATGATTCGTGACCTCTCCATAATATCCTACGTTCTATAAATGATTCGTGACCTCTCTATAATATCTTATATTCTATAAATGATTCGTGACCTCTCCAAAATATCTTATATTCTTTAAATGATTCGTGACCTCTCCATAATATTCTACGTTCTATAAATGATTCGTGACCTCTCTATAATATCTTATATTCTATAAATGATTCGTGACCTCTCTATAGTATCCTACATTCTACCAATGCTTCGTGGCCTTTCCTTAACCTCCTACAGTTTGCTATTCATTCCTTTCTGAGCTTAGGATCGATCGTTTTTCCTTATGACTCGTGAGGACAATTTTCCCAACGTGAACCCTCCCTGCATGGCAGAGTTCCCAACGTGAACCCTCCCTGCATGGCAGAGTTCCCAACGTGAACCCTCCCTGCATGGCAGAGTTCCCAACGTGAACCCTCCCTGCATGGCAGAGTCCCCAGCGTGAACCCTCCCTGCATGGCAGAGTTCCTCCAGCCAGAGATGCAACTTGGATCCTCTTGCGAAG
The DNA here is from genome assembly GCF_036320965.1 of Panulirus ornatus. Classification (NCBI taxonomy): domain Eukaryota; kingdom Metazoa; phylum Arthropoda; class Malacostraca; order Decapoda; family Palinuridae; genus Panulirus; species Panulirus ornatus. The sequence goes on from NC_092227.1 coordinate 7,898,325, forward strand.
TCCCCAAGTCGTCGGGGACCCACGACGAAGGCGAATCAAACCCCGTCATGAAGAATGGTCCATGTAGAGGCTGCGGCTAGCCTGCTGGTGCTGTGGTCGTCGTCTTCCTCCTCCTCCTCCTCATCATCATCATCCTCCTCCTCCTCCTCCAGTGTCGTAAAGATCCACGCCAAACCTCCTCATCATCTACGGTGGAGGAGGACGGGGGCGAGCGGGGCGCGAGGGAGGCGCCCGGCGCCGCGCCCCCAGTGGGGGATAACTGCTTCAGGATTATCAGTTCTCGTGACCCGCCACAGTTCGAAGGATCCTTTACGGTGTGAATCCTCCATGTGAAACGGTCCTCCCCGCCCCGCTGGAGTTGCAGCCTACGGAGCTTTTTCCTGTAATCGTTCGCGAGGGGAATTTCTCTTGCTCGCTCTTACGATGTGAAGATTCCACCTCACGTCATTTCAAGTTTATGAACGCTTTTGGGGCGACTGAAGGTTATTCTATGTTCGCTGAAACGGCACGGGTAACTGAATGCCTAAATTAAGGCCATCTTATTTATAGATAGATAGATAGATAGATAGATAGATAGATAGACGGAAAGACAGTTAGAGAGACAGATAGATTGCTATACCCGAGCCTAAGCTAGGTACCCATTTCATCGACCAATCCCTAGGGGGGACGATGAACAGCTGGGATGACTGTGAACCGACTGCCGCCACCAGGACTCGAACTTACGCGCTCGACCCCTTGCGACCCGTGAATTAACGAAACGTTCTTTTGATTGGACGCGGATGAAGTGGTGTGTCTTAAACACTAACGAAATATGGACAAAAAAAAAAAAAACTAGAAATTCTGCTTCAGTCTTCCATCATTCAGAGCGAGAATCGAAGCTGAATGTGGGAATCTAAGCCTCTCTCTTTGCTTGGCATATAACATGAACAGCTCTAATGAGAAACAACGAGTCTTATCAAGTCTCGAGTGTCACTTATTTTAGAGTCATATCAAGTCTGGAGTGTCAGTTGTTTTAGAGTCATATCAAGTCTCGAGTGTCACTTGTTTTAGAGTCATATCAAATCTCAAGTGTCACTTGTTTTAGAGTCATATTAAGTCTCGAGTGTCACTTGTTTTAGAGTCATATCAAGTCTGGAGTGTCACTTGATTTAGAGTCATATCAAGTCTGGAGTGTCACTTGATTTAGAGACATATCAAGTCTCGAGTGTCATTTGTTTTAGAGTCATATTAAGTCTCAAGTGTCACTTGTTTTAAAGTCATATCAAGTCTGGAGTGTCACTTGATTTAAAGCCATATCAAGTCTCGAGTGTCACTTGTTTTAAGTGTCATACCGAGTCGCGAGTGTCACTTGTTTTAAAGACTTTCTTTTCTTCCTTCCCCCGTCCCTGCAACGCCCGATCGCAGGTCCAGCTCGCAGTATGAGCTGAAGCCGTTGAAGCAGCTGGACCGCGAGAAGCAGAAGACGTACGAGATACCCTTCAGGACGAGGGACCGCGAGGACGTGACCGGGACGCGGTACCTCACGGTGGAGGTCGGCGACGAGAACGACTCCCCGATGACCGAACGGCGCCAGCAGCATCAAGGTCTACAACTACCAAGTGGGTATATTGGCTACAGGGTGTGTGTGTGTGTGTGTGTGTGTGTGTGTGCGTGTGTGTGTGTGTGATTACATGCCCTGGTTCAGTACACTGATAACACGTCGGCCCTTTTGTTACACATGGTTCCATTTCGCTCTATCCCACGCACGTCTCACATCTTGCATGTCCAGGCTTCGATGATGCAAAGCATATTTCGCTTCGTTCCTTTTCATCTCGTCCATTCATTGCCACTTCCACCCCCAACGTTTGGACCTAACAACCCTTCCAACTGGAGAGTAGATTCTCGCACCTCAAATGTGATATGTTTCTTGAATCTCAGCGCTAGAGGTCTTGTGTGTCTGTGAGTTGTAACTGGAATAGTATATTCGATTTCTTCTTCCTGGCGAGACCATATGTACCTCTTCGTCCCTGTTGGTAAAGCCGGACTTGCTTCCCAAAGAATCGGGAGCGGGACAGAAATTAACGCCTTTCCCGACGTTCTTCCCCAACAGGGACAGTTCCCCACGATGATCATCGGGTCCGTGTACGTGACGGATCTCGACGACTACGACGTCGGAGACAAGAACTTCGAGATCGATGCCTCGACCTCCTCGGAGGTCGACGTGCACTTCGACGTGGACTCCAACAACGGCAACATCACCATGCTCAAGGGGACGCCGGAGGGCGAGTACTCACTCTTCGTCAAGGTTCGTCGCCTTATGATCTCGTCTGCCTTCACTTCTCCCAAGACTCTAGACGATTTAGAGTATCTGTCTACAGCATATAGTGTGTCCTGCTACCTCATGAATGTCCTTGACCACAAGTTCAGTAAAATATGGAATGACTTGAGGACGTTACCGAAGGAACCAGTTGGATGCACATGGGATTGTTTGTGAGGGGGAAAATTCGGTTCTACAATAAAGACAACCTCATTCATCTCCTTTACCCTCCCGTTTCCCCGCAGGTGAAGGACAAATACCGAAACGAGTCGGCCATCGGCGAGGTTACCATCACCGTAGTAGACCTGACGGAAGAGGCTGTGAGACAGTCCGGCTCCTTCAGGGTCGCTGGCTACACCGCTCACCAGGTCCTCCAGCAACAGCAGGTGAAGTTCCTGGAATCACACCGTTATTCCATGGATATGGGGTCGGGTTCTTCTAGGGTAGGTGCTGGCGTTCTTCGAGGGTAGGTACTGGCGTTCTTCTAGGGTAGGTACTGGCGTTCTTCTAGGGTAGGTACTGGCGTTCTTCTAAGGTAGGTACTGGCGTTCTCGAGGGTAGGTACTGGTGTTCTTCTAGGGTAGATACTGGCGTTCCTCTAGGGTAGGTGCTGGCGTTCTTCTAGAGCAGGTACTGGCGTTCTTCTAGGGTAGGTACTGGGATTCTTCTAGGGCAGGTACTGGCGTTCTTCGAAGGCAGGTATTGGCGTTCTTCTAGGGTAGGTACTGGCATTCATCTTAAAGGATGAGAAATGTTACTATATCCATATTGTGAAACGTTATTCTTTTTTTAGTTTAGAAACTGGTGAATTACCTCGGACGGTGGGCAAGATACTCCTTTCCGAGTTAAGAGAGAGGCACCACATCTGTAGCTTCGTTTAAGACAGTTGTAACAGCAGAAGGTGAAGAGTTTCTCTTTAGATCTTGACGATATGATGAGAGTCGAGTTTCGTAGAGGTATTTCTCTCTCTCTCTCTCTCTCTCTCTCTCTCTCTCTCTCTCTCTCTCTCTCTCTCTCTCTCTCTCAACGCTATTTTTATGATACAATATGAAAAAGATATTCCTGGTTTTGTAGCTTTTTCCAGCTTCGAGTGGACACTTCCAAAAGTTTAGTTCAACTCCAATAAAATGAAATTTTAACTGTACGTATACCGCATAAATTTGAAATAAAATTTCGTTGCCCCACAGTCGCGTTGTAGAATAGCCGAATACATTCCCAGCATCGGTTGAATTTGATCAAAATTTTTTTTACATTGGACTTGCAAGGGAATTTCTCACCGCGTGAAATACACTCCACTCGCCCACCTTCGTCAGCAGGTGACCGATAACTCCACTTCCCTCTCTTCGCTTAGGCCGCGACGTCGGGCACGAGCTTGTACGAGCGCCTGAAGAAGGCCCTGGGCTTCATCCACAGCATCTCCGCGGAGAACGTGGACATCTTCACCCTGAGGGACGTGGCAGACGGTGTGGACGTCCGATACAACTGCCACAGCTCCCCCTACTACACCGGCTGCCAGGCTCAATGGCCTCATGATGTCTCGTAGGGAAGAGGTGAGCATTCCATATCCTGCAGTTGGAGTAGAGTGGGTGGTGATGGTGTGGGTTCTTCTTCTTCTTCATCCTCTTGTGTCTGTCTTGTATACTGTCATCATTAAACTACCATCCAGCAGACGTATTTATGACATCACTAATCGTCATCATGTTGCAACTTCGCCGTTCTCTTCTTCCCGTCAGCTCAATACCGCCCTCGGCGTGGACATCTCGCTGGTGAACATCAACGAGTGTCTCTACGAGGCCGTGTCCCCCTGCAACACCAAAAGCTGCCAGCAGTTCCTGCGTCCTAACCTCACCTCGCCTCTGGTCGTCGCTGGCGACACCACCACGATGGTCGGCGTCGACATCACCGAGGAATACACCTTGCGACTGCGGGGCCTTAGAGCCTCTCCCGTCCGAGTGTTACAGCGGGTTCTGCCTCAACGGTGGCGAGTGCTACAAGGCCAACAACAGCCTCGCCTGCAAGTGTCCCGTTGAGGAGGACTACGGCCCAAGATGTGAGCTGAAGAGTGAGAGGTTTGAGGGAGGGTATGCGTGGTACGAACCGCTCAAGGTGTGCGAAAATGCGTCACTGTTCATGTCCTTCGATACGAGGGAAGGAGACGGTCTCCTCCTGTATTCAGGACCGACGGTTCCTCGGCCTTGGAATGACTACCCTCGAGATTTCATATACGTCTTCCTCAAGGACTGGGTATTACAGACCTACATGGACATGGGAACAGGGACCGTGAACATGGCCATTCCAATAGAGCACAACAAGGTTCGAGCCTTCGACTACACCATCACTTGGGACGACAGAGGCGTCACCTTCGAAGTCCTCAACTGCCTCGGTAACTCGACTGCTGAGAATCTACCGACGTGTAAGAGGACCGTCCCCCTGGCGGGCTTCAAGTCCCCCAGCCACCTCCTCAACGTGGAGGGACCCATGCAGCTGGGGGGAACTGCGGCCATGGCCAATTTCAAAGTGTTGGCCACCTCGCACGACTGGACCCTCACGCCGCCCACGGTCAAGCCATTCCTAGGGTGTGTCCTGGAGTTCCGCCACAACGACTACCTCTACGACCTCAACGCCACGGACTACGACAAGTCTACGTTCAGACCCTGTGACGCCCTGGGGCCATCCCGGGTCATAATGGGGAAGCAGTCTATTGTCATCATCGTCGTCAGCTTACTGTGCCTCATATGTGAGTATTCTCGGTCGTGTCTTCTGTACATTCCTCGATCCTAACCTGATAATCCAAGTGTCCCTTTTTACGTACCCAGAATCATTCATAAAACAAAACAAAAAAAAAAAAAGGCCACACTGACAGAGGTCTTCACTAAGTGTTCTCTTGACCAGACGGAGAAAACTTGGGAGAGGCAAAGTCTGATCAGTATAAATGACATCACTTTTCCTAAAGTATAACAACTTTCAACAACAATACGAAGGCTCCTTTTTCCTCTCTCTCTCTCGCTCCCTATTAGCATAGCGAGGTAATGTATGAATCCCATTTTTTTTTTTAATCTACAATTCACTGACAGCTTCTCCACCAGCACCTACAGAAGTACTCCCGTGTTGGGAGTGAGGACGACAGGGCCCCGTTATTCTTTCATGACGAAGGCTCACTCACGGAGGGAAGTCCTCCTGGAAGCCTTTGCTTCCACGCCAGTCAAGGGCCTGGCTTTGACTGGTGGATGTACATTGTGTATGATATAAATGACTAAGGAGAAATTGGGGTAAGGGGGGAGGGAGGGAAGAAAGGGAAACTAAAAAAAAAAGAATGCACTGCAGGATACTAGAACTTGCACTGTAGGAACCTATAACTTGCACTGCACGAACCTATAACTTGCACTGCAGGAAACTATAACTTGCACTGCAGGAAACTAAAAACTTGCACTGCAGGAACCTATAACTTGCACTGCAGGAACCTATAACTTGCACTGCAGGAACCTATAACTTGCACTGCAGGAACCTATAACTTGCACTGCAGGAACCTATAACTTGCACTGCAGGAAACCAGAACTTGCACTGCAGGAACCTATAACTTGCACTGCAGGAACCTATAACTTGCACTGCAGGAAACTAAAAACTTGCACTGTAGGAAACTAGAAACTATCTTTATCATAGAAATTGTAGATCGTATCCTTCACGCCCCTAACGCCTCCGCCTGATGTCTTCTCCCCCGCTGGGTTACAGTGTTGGTGTTGCTGATCCTGTGTCTAGCGCGGCGTGGCAAGAAGACTGTCTCCTACCCCGAGCTGGACGGCATAGTCAAGGAGACCATCGGCGGGACGGACCTCGAGGGCTTCGGCGAGAAGGACATGACCCAGTATGACCTCAAGTTGCTCCGCGTCGGCCCAGATGGCTACCTCTTCAATGGTGAGTTGGACTGAGGCTGTTTTCCCCATGGATCTCCCTAGGTTAGACCATTGTGGTAAAAGTGTGGTTGAAAGTCTACATTGCACCGAGTTAGGTAACAAGTTTCGGGTCGAAATACATTGAAGATGGGGTTGGAACAGACTGTAAATATACATAACCCCTTATGATGCGTGTGTGTGTGTGTGTGTGTGTGTGTGTGTGTTGCAACAGACTGTAAATATATACATAACCCTTATGATGCGTGTGTGTGTGTGTGTGTGTGTGTGTGTGTGTGTGTGTGTGTGTGTGTGTAAAACATCAGCAAATCGACGTTATGGGCATTTTCTTTTTTTTTTCCGACCGTTCATATGTATGAGTGATCTCACTGTGGGTTAAACCAGGCTCTTTGAACTGCTCTTGCTGTCATCTTGTGAGGAGTGTGAAGCGTCTGTCAACCCCAAAGCCCACAGACGACCTCCCGTACTCAAATCAGGACGCAACTTCACCTCACTGCCCTGTCTCTCGCGTCTTTGATAAAAGTCATTAGGTATAAAAAGAAGAAAGAAAAAAAACATACTTCCGCGTCGCCCTGTTTTGTTAGTGTCCTGCGGGATAAATAAAGTCCCTTGACAAAAAAAAGAAAAAATAAGAACGTAAAGGCCATGTTTTAAATCACATGTATGACCACTTAATGCCGGCAGTGGGTGTCAGGTAGCACGTAAAAAAGGTGTTTGTTGTAGAACCCTCTTCACACTTGGGCTCCAGTAGCCTCAACCACCGGCAAAAAGCACGCCTCCAGGTCTGGTGTGGTGAGAGCTGTCTGGCATCATCCTGACGCTCAGGAAAAAGTCACTCACTGGTCCTGGTGGATGTGTGTTTACCCAGATATGGAGGGACGCGCCGGTAGCAAACGTTTCCAGGAAACATCTTAGTCCTGGAATCACATCTTTTGTCGGTTACTGGTATGTAAGAATGGAGATATGTAGTTCATTAACTCTTTGTATATTATAGAAAGTAACTGATGAAGAATATATGAACACAACACACACACACACACACACACACACACACACACACACACACTCACACACACACCAAGGCAAAGCAAGCTCACACTGTCGCTGCTCTAACCACATCTGCTACGTTAGGGCTCCATGAACAACTACGCCTCTCTTGCCCGAGCGAACCACGCCTATCCATACTAACTACATTCCTTCCCCGCCCCCCATATACATATGTTTACACAGCAGGACCTCCCCTACACCGATAAACACAACAATGACGAAACACATACGCACCAGAATGACCCCAGAAAGGCCCTATGCAACCATCTTCCCATCCAAATTCCAAACATCAGCCCATCACACATACAGCCATCTGGAACAACATTCCATGGATATATGCGAGGTACTCTTAATCGTCTGCTCTGAAAACCACCCATCCCTGCAGCATTCATGACAAACGCTGTTTAAACATACCACAGGGCATTCCTCCATGCTCAAGAGATACTGAGCACTTACGCCTGAAGTGCCCATATGCTCACAGTAGACACACACACACACACACGTTCACACCCACAAAGCCTTACTTGATGACCTCTAGTCTCTCCCGGTGGACGTGGTCGCTTCCCTGAGCGCTGCGACCGCGTCACTGAGGGGATTCCAGTAGCAAAGAGGTACTCCATACCCCATATGTTGTAGTCATAGATACTTTGATGGTGTTATCCATATCGAACTTGTAAATAACGCTCGCTGTAGTGATCCCAAAACCGCCAACTGACGCCCAGTTCTCATGTCAACATATGGGGTCAAAGAACACGTAGGGCGTCAGTTCTTTACCCTGGCTGCGCGAAGACGGGAGGAGGGCTCCAGTCTGCTGGTCACAGGTACTCCATATGGCGTTCGCAACTTTGCTGGGGTCACGCACGGCTGTAGTCGCTACACGTCCAGTAGTAGTTAGCTGCTAGACCCTCCCTCTCACACACACACAGGTTGCGGTAGTGTTTGCCTCAGGAAGGGGTAGGGTAGGTGGGTCAACTTCTACCCACTGCTTGTTCTCCTATAGTTCGTAGTGGGGTTGATCACAAGGCTGTTGATAATCGCCTCGTGTCTGTCATTAGCTGGGTTGATAGTGAGCCACGGTCTCGGAGGCTCCTCCTTCCGTCACGTATGAGGAGACATCAGTGGAATGGTAATCTCTTAAGAAACACCGTCGCGCCTGTTGCAAACTGTATTCTATTTTGGCTCACAAATGTTCTGTATTTCTGTAATGGGAACGTCTCGACGTCTCACCCTACTTTATAACGAACGGCGTAGGAAATATATATATATATATATATATATATATATATATATATATATATATATATATGTGCTCTTTTGTGAAGAATTTCCACTGGTTTCTCTGTGTGACGATCCCTAGAGTTTAGAAGCCACTTATCACAACTTGAGAGAACTAGTCTCCTACCTCCTCCTCCTCTACCTCCTCCTCCTCCCTCCTCCTCTTGGTTCCTCCGGCTGCACGACTTCCTGTCACTCGAGTGCCGCCCTCCCCAGACTTGGCCACTCTTCTCCACAAGTTGATGCATCTTAGGACCAACTTGGATGTGTATAAATGGCTCTGAGCCCCCCGGGCAATTCAGCAGAAGGGAAGTACATCTAACATTCGGCAGCGGTTGTCTCAAAAGTCTTTAATGGGACAGTAGTGACAGGCTTGCATGTCGCAATGTGCTCTTAACGCGGCGAGAGAACTTGGTGTCTCACTGGGTTTGTTTGGCGACAGTCCTCCCCCTGACACATGTATGTTTGCTTTGGTGCACAGTTCTCTGAGCTCTCGGCAGACTGGCTAGCCATCTTAGATCCCATACGAGCTAGTTGGACTTCGAAGCATCATCTGCAGTGAAGAAGAAGAAGAAGTAGTAGTAGTTCGAGATCTGCTCTTCAGAGAGAGTTGCGGAAGCTAAGTTGTGAGTTGCTACCGAGAAAGAAAATTGGATTCAATCTCACTCCCTTTGTAATTCACTGGCACCCACTAAGACGGATGACGACGTACGGAGAACCGTGTTTTCTTAGATAAACATTGATTACTGCAGGTACGTACGTTTGTTAACGGCGAGAGACGCTGACATTCTTGTTGTTACAACCTGAAAGAAACAACGAAACTGAAAATAAGACGGTGACCAAAACACCGGCTAACAGTTAAGGTGAGATTGGTACAGGCTGGAGGACAAACAACCCATTCACTTCATCGACGGACACACACATAACGCTTCAGCTGATCCTAATGTTCTATTGATCCGCTTCTCTTGGTCACTGCAACCCCAAGTACCTTCCAGCAGAACCCTCCCAGGGTCTTCAAAACCTACAACCCCGTCCCTTCACTCAGCTCTCTCAAGAACCCTACCAAAACATACAACTCTTTCAGCTAGTCCATCCAGTCAGCCCACCTCCTCTCACCCAAAAAAAATCTACGACAAATCCCACCCTAAATTCATCATGTCCTGAAACCCGTCCTCCTTCTAGTCGACACTGACGAAGGATAATTCTTTCGCATTATGTCTAGCCACCTGGGCTTGGACAGCTACCGGGCAAGACCATACAGATCGCCTGGCGGACTTGTACGCAACCTCAGAAACGATCCAGATTTTTACTGCCCGAGATGGTTACTGTTGGGTTCGAACACCATGCTTTACCAAGGGCTGGGGAACAGATGGCAGAGCTGGAGAAAACGAGTACAAATCTCTCACAGCTCAGCAACTGACACTTCCAAAAAAAAACAAAATCTTCAACTACTGCGAAGCGATGTAAACGCTGAAGCTACATGTATATTTGTAGAACTCAAACACAAGGGAGATTTATCGTGTCATATCTTGGAAAATCCTGCAAGGCCCAAATTGAAACCTCATATCGAATTCTTGGCATTCCTCCTCATCTGCACTACAGAACAGTGCCCACATTGGCACAGCAGGTGTGGGAAGGATGTAGATTATACCAGCGATAACGAAAACTGGAGTACAATAATACAACAGACTATAAGCAACCGAGGCCAAAGAAAGAATGGAAAGAAAAAAGTTCCAGTATTCTACCTACAGCTCAGCTCAGCGCACTGTATAGTGGATGGAAATTTCACTGGCCAACGGAGCCACTACGGAGGGACGTGGTGGTTTCCATAGCATTACACGCTGGCCACAGCCAGCCTCCAAGAACAGCCTGACTGATCAGAGAAACAACACGACAGCTTGGTCCCAGACCATGCTGTCGTGTCGGGCAGCAGACCACTGTAACCATCGTGAGGTGCGTGTGAAGTAAGCTTTAAGCTTTCTAATGGTCAACGAACAGAAGATAGTGAGGATCCATAAGTAACAAGAGTCATCAGGTAGTTAAGCTTGAGGGGGAAAGACCAAAATGTGAAGAGGTGTCACAGAGCATGTGATGAGCAGCTGGGGCCCCCCAGTGGGACATGAACCACCTCTCTTACGAAAATTTAGGAGCCATGTAGTGAGCAGGACCTCGGGGGGACTGTAGAATTGTAAGGCGCCAGAGAGACTGTGGCCCAAAAAATGGAAAGAAAAACAAAATTGAATTCCCCATCGTTAAGTTGATATAGTACCAATGACTTGAAGATATTTTCCTTCATGAATTATGACACTTCCCTAGATTCGTTTTCAAATCTGAATGTATCTGCATATATGTACACATATGTATAATTGATATCACACACACACACACACACACACACACACACACACACACACACACACACACAGACACACACGTGTATCAAGTCTCAGTTACTTTATGTTCCTAAACTACTGTCTATACACTTTTTTTTTTTTAAGCAAATGATCCTTTTATGATACCACTGGATTTTCATTATTTTTTCCCCCTCCTTTTCTTCTCATCTGCAGATGTAGATGCAGGCAAAAATTCCTATACTAATCCCGCCATGAATGAGACTTTGCAGGGAGAAGCAGACCCGTCCATCGTGTGTAAGTAAACGTGTTGTACTGTGGTCCCGGGGTTGTCCCAGCTGGTCCCTGCTGCTTGTGGGAGAGATTCTGCTTCTGTTCTTTGACCGTGATGACATTGATCACCTGGTGATTAACACTTGCTCAGCAGCGGCCGTGGCAGATCGCATCTCTGCCACACACTCCTTGAGCCAGACGCTCCTCACGTGCCAACTGCTTCTAACCTATAGACTACAATAGAAGGTTGCCGTGTCTCGCTGTAGTAAACGCTGACTGGTTTTCGGGGATTCTGGGATACTGATTTGTAGTGCTAGATGTAATCTTCTTGTGTGTTCAGCAATGATACTGTGTTTGCTTGTAAGTTTTGAGTGATCTTAACCTATACTGGGCATCCTCTAAATAATTTTATTCTGTTCAAATGGAAAGAATTCTGACTCACAGTAAGAACAAGATATGCTTAGAATAAAGATGTTAACACACACACACACACACACACACACACACACACACACACACACACACACACACACTCTCTCAAACAAGTAAACAACAGGAGTAACACAAAATGATAAAAATCTAATCTTCATTTACTATACGTTTCCGACGACAGTGCAAAATGACACCGCATATGCGACCAGGTAAGCATATATATATATATATATATATATATATATATATATATATATATATATATATATATATATATATATATATATATATATATATATATATGTTTTGGACAATTCATGTTAACCAAATGACGTCCTAGCTTCGTCTCTTCAATTTATATCAACTGACTGTTATATTTCTCTCTTGTGTCTCCCCTGATGATGTGATTATGACACGAAAGTGCACTTGGGAACTTTACGTGTTTCATTTTTCCCGTGGACTCATAGGAATATATATATATATATATATATATATATATATATATATATATATATATATATATATATATATATATATGAGCGTTACCACCCAGGACTGGCGAGGGCGCGCGTCTGGTGACGGCGAGCCGCAGCAACGTGAGGAGAGGGGGAGATTTAAATTCACCGCAACTGTGCCACACCTCAAAGTAGAATGGGGCCTGGATGTCGTCATGAACGAGTCGCAGTGACGAGGCTGCCTTAGAGCGGTGTCAGCGCAGGAGAGACATAACCACGACCAGCGAGCATTTAAAATCCAAGGGAAATAAAAATCTTGAATGGGAGACTATTATAAGACACTCGTGTTGTGATAACTCACAGACACACACCTCACTGGCTCCTCGCTAGACCTCCATAAGCCTCCTCATTAAACCACCACCATCCCCTCCAGCTAGGCATTATCAGTCGTTCCCCTTACACTCGCTGTCGACGTAGCTACGGCGGCTTTACGGCCTGAAGACGAAGCTGAGACACACGGGTGTACCGAGAATGCGACCCACCCCCGAGCAGGACACTGGCGTTAGTTCAATATAGTGGGGACAGACGATATAGTCACAGGCATACACGGCCATGAAATCATGACAAAAACCAGCGAGTTTTCATGACGAAACGGGCATGTAACCATGGTTAGGCGGATGGTAAAGGGATTGAGCCATGACTTTAAAGAAATACAGGGAGCCATGTCATGAGCTGAGCCTGACTCACCTATGTAAAAGGTAACGTCACTTGTGATATTAACGTCGTACGGAAAGCGTCGATTTCCTTTTGTAATTTGATACGAGAGGGAGTGACAATGATTTGAAATGTATTCTTCCTCCTCCTGTTGTTTTCCCGAGCTAATCTTGAATCATATATATATATATATATATATATATATATATATATATATATATATATATATATATATATATTAGTCAGCTGGAGATAATCTCATATCTTTATACGTGGAGTAAATGTGTGTTTTTATGTAAAAACTGAACTATGTCCTTCCCATTAAGTGAATCATTCTTATTCCTCATATATTTCAAAAATTCCCATATATCTTTTTTTTTTTCTTCTCATCTGCAGATGTAGATGCAGGCAAATATTGCTATACTAATCCCGCCATGAATGAGACTTTGCAGGGAGAAGCAGACCCGTCCATCGTGTGTAAGTAAACGTGTTGTACTGTGGTCCCGGGGTTGTCCCAGCTGGTCCCTGCTGCTTGTGGGAGAGATTCTGCTTCTGTTCTTTGATCGTGATGACATTGATCACCTGGTGATTAACACTTGCTCAGCAGCGGCTGTGGCAGATCGCATCTCTGCCTCACACTCCTTGAGCCAGACGCTCCTCACGTGCCAACTGCTTCTACCCCAATAGACTAAATCAATGCCCCAGTTTGTGTTGCTTGTGTGAGGTACTTTGCTCCTCCTAGTTAGTAGACACTGCATCACTGATCTTCTAAAGGTGTCTTTAAAAAAAAAGAATAATAATAATCCCGTCTTTTATTCATTTCTTTTCTCTTCCCTAAGAGGATGATTTCTGCGTCTGCAGCTCTTCTGAAATCTCATGTTTTATGCGTACACAAGCCTCATAACTTCTAAGGTTAAGTCATGGGCGGAGTGACACAAGTGTGATCAAACTCTCCCTCCATAACATACGGGTGGAGCTCACGAATGGTGATCACGCGTGCACCAACTAGTCTCGTGTACCCTACCATGTGTAATTACATAGTTAACTATCACCTTCCATGTCTAAATATATGGTTAACTATCACCTCCCTTGTCTAATTACATAGTTAACTATCACCTCCCATGTCTAATATATAGTTAACTATCACCTCCCTTGTCTAATTACATAGTTAACTATCACCTCCCATGTCTTAATACATAGTTAACTACCACCTTTCATGTCTAGTTACATAATTAACTATCACCTCCCATGTCTAATTACACAGTTAACTCTCACCTCCCATGTCTAATTACATAGTTAACCATCACCTCCCATGTCTAATTACATAGTTAACCATCACCTCCCATGTCTAATTACACAGTTAACTATCACCTCCCATGTCTAATTACACAGTTAACTATCACCTCCCATGTCTAATTACATAGTTAACCATCACCTCCCATGTCTAATTACACAGTTAACTATCACCTCCCATGTCTAATTACATAGTTAACCATCAATTCAGGGTCAGGGTTGACTGGAATATTTCTTTTTTTTTTCAATTCACTTCCCTTCTTGAACCACATTCCTGCTGGTCCACCCCCCACTCACTCTTCTCTGAGTTCATACGTCGGAGGCTGGCACGTGAGAGACAGCTGGGGTGAATGCCAGCTATGTGAATACCTCACCAGAAACACACGCACCCAGACAGCAAGTCATGTACACGAACAGACATAAGTTTGTTCCAGCGACAATGGAACGACCTGGACGAGACTTTCTTGAACACGTACTGATTTAAAACGTTGCAGTTTGATTTAGGACAGGCACCAAACATATCGTTTCACACTTATTTGTACTTCATTCAAAGTGTTTGACACACACACACACACACACACACACAGGAATATATATATATATATATATATATATATATATATATATATATATATATATATATATATATATATATATAAGCGTGCAAAAACTTGAATCACAAAGTCTAATCTGGTTTGCCCTTTTCCAGCAGGTATAATGCCCTAGAACCATTTCAGCACCAGTAATGACCCTTCCTAAGCCCCTTTTATCAGAATTAAAGACTCCCCCTGGAATCCTTCCAGCAGGCGCTATAAAGATCTCCCCCTGGAATCCTTCCAGCAGGAGTAAAGACCATGCCTGGACCTGTTTGAGCAAGGGCACTGACCATGCCTAGACTTCCCCAGCAGGAGTAATGACTATCCCTGGAAATCTTCCAGCAGAAGGAGTGACACTTCCTCGAATCCTTCCAGCAAGAGCAATGACTCTCCCTGGAACCCATCTAGCAGAAGTAATGACACTGCCTGAAACCCTTCCAGCGGGAGTAATGACTTCCCATGGAACCCTGCTAGGGACCCCTTCCTTCAGGAGCAACGACCCTGCCTGGATCTCTTGTACCAGGAATAATGACGCTGCCTGGAACCCTTCCAGAGGGAGTAATGACTTCCCATGGAACCCTGCTAGGGACCCCTTCCTTCAGGAGCAACGACCCTTCCTGGATCTCTTGTACCAGGAATAATGACACTGCCTGGAACCCTTCCAGAGGGAGTAATGACTTCCCATGGAACCCTGCTAGGGACCCCTTCCTTCAGGAGTAACGACCCTGCCTGGATCTCTTTCAACAGGAATAATGACACTGCCTGGAACCCTTTCCCTCTCCTCCCTAGAGTTTTCCTGAGCTCTCCCTTCGTCAGGTCATCTATCCCTCGTTCCCGGCGGACTTCCAACATTTACCGGTGACCGTCTGCCGCGTCGCAGGCTATTTCCCAACTCACAAAGGACTCGAAGGCTCATTTTCTGCCACTGAACACCACCCAGTCGAGATTCCCAACCCCCGAATTTGTCGCGGCTCACTCATGAATGCCGGGCTGATGGTGGATAGAGGGAATACCAAGGCTGGGTAAATGGGGGCCAGAATTGGCCGCTCTGAGATGAAACATTGTTTAAGCCGTAGTGGGGAAAACGGTCAGGTGTCCTTCAGTTACCGTACGGAGGTCAAATACGGAGAATAGATTTTAGGGCTTGAGTCTTCCCGTAGGTCGATGGGTGACAGACGGGACTTCTCCCCTGTTAACTTTTGCGGCGTTAACTCCCCCTCCCTTCCACAGCCGCTCTGCCGTGTCCAACCCGAAGCCAGTGATTCCACGACCTTCACCTTTAACCCGGTCATTATCAAACGTTTAGGGCAGGTCGAGGCTGGCAGACCCTACATTAGTTACTCCTTAGATTCCCGATATTACTGATAACTGAGTTATTTACGGTGCTGATGATCAGACAGACAAGGAAACACACTGTATTATGTGTAACACCTAACCAGTGTATCTTCACCCGAATGGCAGCCAAAAACTCAATAAACCATTTGATTACTCATTTGCAGACGAACCAACCACACAAAGCTTAAGTCTCGTATCAACCACACTAAGCTTAGGACTAGTATCAACCACGCTAAGCTTAGGACTAGTATCAACCACGCTAAGCTTAGGTCTAGTACCAACCACACTAAGCTTAGGTCTAGCATCAACCACACTAAGCTTAGGTCTCGTACCAACCACACAAAGCTTAGGTCTCGTATCATGCTGAGGAGTCAATATGGAGTAGCATATGTTTCTCATCCTCAAGATGCAGTACACCTCCATCCGATGCATCTCTCTCACACACGTAATGTTTACCGTCCCACTGTTCTTGTCTCTCATATAATACGTTATCGGTTCATGTCCACTCTCCAAGGCAGACAACTCTCTCTCTCTCTCTCTCTCTCTCTCTCTCTCTCTCTCTCTCTCTCTCTCTGCAACCTCTAGAACTATATCATTTTCACACACACACACACACACACACACACACACACACACACACACACACACACCAGGTTGTTAACTCTACGCTAATCTCATTAAGTAACTGTTTTCTTTATCTATCATCGAAATCTTATCAAACTTTATTTTTGCGACAAGCAAAGATCCTCTCTTTGGGGGTCTGTCTAGCCTAAGGCATCTCAAAGTTTCTTCTCTCAAGCTACCACGAGAATATGCTTTTCTTGTTACTCTTGTTACTCCTCTACTGCTGTTACTCTTGTTACTCCTCTACACTCCTCTATTACTGTTACTCTTCTTACTCCTCTACGCTCCTCTGTTCCTGTTACTCTTGTTACTTCTCAACACCTTGCTATGTTACACTGAAGTCGTCACTATTCATACACTCGAGGCGACACTCAGTGTTCTCCCAGTAACACTTACAGCTTCCCACTGTAACACTGATTACCTCCAACCTCCAAGAAATCATGACACTAAGTGTTAAGTACATAACTCCTGGTCCGCCAGAGTACAACATGATCAATAACACTGAACGACCATAGGCGTACGTCTGCGTAATGTCATTAGGAACTTTCGTTACTGCTGTTCTTATTACGTAACTACAAAAACAAAAAAAAATTTTCCTCCAACCCCACCATCACCACCACCTCCCCCTCCTCACCCTCCCTCTCACACCAGCTGATCTGATAATTCTAACAAAATGTCTGAATTCATGATTAGCTTCATACATCCCACACTTACGATACTGATCATTTGCATACCGCGCCACCCTCTCGCATCTGGTTCCTCTCGTGATTGCTGCTGCCCAAATGCAGTCTGTAGAAAATGCCTCGCTTCATGAATGCCTACGAAGTTCCTCTACAGCAATCCGACACAAAGTGATGTTCTGTAGTCACGTCAAGACATGCTCCTCATCAACTCTTTGACGGGTTTGTCACAGCCTGTGCTGCGCCCTAGTGGCTCTGTGCCACATTTGGACCTGTCAGTGTAGTACTCCACCGTTGTAGTTTGACACACTTCTCATCCCGAGGTCTGAAGTAAGTCGTGACTCACGTCGTCGACCTCCTCGACACGTCTGGGTGTGCTGGGATGACGTACATGTAGCAGGAAGGAGGGAGGAAGGGAGCTGGTGTGGCGTCTGCCCTGTTAATGAGAGGCACAGCCGTGTGTGCACGATGATCATGGACTTTAAAACACAAACTATGTCTCGCTTCTGCTGACGAAGAAATATTACTCAATTCATTTTCTTTTTTTCTACAGTCTTGGACATTTGTAATGTATACACTTGCTTTATATAAGACCTTTGCCCCCCTCACCCACCTTATATACTATAGACAACGTCTCCTCCCGCTAAAGTGAGGTGGCATACGGGGAACAGACGAATAAGGGCTTCATTTGCACGCATCCGGCACAAGCTGTCACGTATAATGCACCGGAAACAAAGCGGACCATTCACACGCATGCGCCTTTCATGGAACTTGCCGTCTGCGGCTCCTGGTCCCCGCCCACACTCTCTGTGTGCGCGTGTAGGGTGAGACGGGACGCCCACACCCTGGTCCCGAGGACGATGCAAATGGAGTCGAGGGCATCTCCAGGGAGATGGAATTTCTCCCATCAGTGGCGCGGTGGTATGGAGTACGCCCGTTGTTCTCCATAACCTGGGTTCAGTTCTCGTAGTCGACATGGTGAAATTGTTTTACCATTATCATAATTACTATATATAACTCTAGGGGCCCCCTTTTTTCTTGGGGGAGGGGGGGGGGTGGTTTCTTGTATGTTTAAGGCTGCGCCCCGCGCGGTAGTAAAGCATGGTGGGCACCTTTGGGAATGAGGGTGTCTCGTGTGTGGTGTCGGACGGCAGTCAGTGGAGGTCAGTTGTGGTGTGGTGTGGTGTTGGTGCTGGCAGCTGTCAATTTTCACGGTGTTTACACCAGGCGATCATCACCCATCTTCCCCTACCCCCACTCCCACCCTTCTCTCTCTCTCTCTCTCTCTCTCTCTCTCTCTCTCTCTCTCTCTCTCTCTCTCTCTCTCTCTCTCTCTCTCGAGAGAGAGAGAGAGAGAGAGAGAGAGAGAGAGAGAGACACACGCTGACACACGTCCTACCACAGTGTGTGTGTGTGTGTGTGTGTGTGTGTGTGTGTGTGTGTGTGTGTGTGTGTGTGTGAGTGAGTGAGTGAGTGAGTGAGTGAGTGAGTGAGTGAGTGAAGTGAGTGTGTGTGTGTGTGTGTGTGTGTGTGTAACATTGAAAATTTTCAGAATACACCCAAGAGAACAGAGAATCAAAGATAATTCTTTTATTGTTCGTACACCGTTGTACATTTCTCCGTCGACTGCGTCTCTCAGTGCCTTAGTACGACGACCACGACCCTTGGGTTTAATTAGCCACGGTCACAGGTCAGACCATCAAGCCCGTGGATCAAACTGTCGTTCTCAAGGGTCGTGCTAACTGCTCTAAGGTCGTACCGTCGTGCTCGAGGGTCGTACCGTCGCACGGAGGGTTTCCTAGAACGCTATAGTTAACATTACCATATCATATAAATGCTTCTTTCAAAGTATCACATCTCACTTTTCTTTTAAGATTCAACTTCGGTAACTTCTTGATATGATTGGCCTCATATGAATTCAGCATCGGCTAGCTGCTCTCACAGTCACAGAGGGCTTTTTTTTCATCATCTTACAGACAGACAAGACAATCATCGTTATTGTTTCATAATCTTTAAAATGGTTTTAATGTATAATCTCTTTTCCTTTATTCTCTTTATCATATACAAATCGACATGAGACCCATAATGGGAGAGGTAATTCCATTCGAAACTTTAATCGCCAGTCTTTTTATTTTTTTTCAATCCTCCTCTTGAAAAAATTGTAATAAAAAAAAAAGGCCTTCCATTTGTTTAACTCTTTACATTTTCTTTTTTTACGAGCTGGTGCTGGGGGGGTCTGCTAACCTGTTGCTTCCCGCCAGGACCCGGGGTACACATTTCACAGTCTCCCAAGCTTCTCTCTGTGGTTTATTCTCTGCTTTTTCAAACACTTTAATCCAAATTTTCCCAGGCCAAATAAATTTTCTCTGTCATATCTGATTACTGGAAACTGTTTGTTTCATAATTACAATGTAATCGTCAAGAAAAATGTATTTCACTGCTATTCGTGGAGTTCGCAAGTTTCATGGAACTGATATTATGGAAAACACTGAACACGTGAGGGACAATCATCTTATTGAACAAGCGTGTAATGAAACACTTCAGAATATTAAACTGACGAGAAACAGAATTAATTAACAAATGGTCAGAACATCTCGAAATTATATATTCAACCTGCTCCTCTCTCTTCTCTCCTCTCTCCGTCTTTTTTCTCTTGCCTTCTTTTTAATTGTATCCTTCATTACTTCTCTCTCTCTCTCTCTCTTTTCTCTCGCCTTCTCTTCAACTGTATCTTTCCTCTACAAATCATGGCATCATACAGTTATTCATGATCTGTACTGACTTGCATATAAATTCACATTGAACTCTATAGCGTTCATATCATCGAATCCCCGATCTATTACCAGCCCTTCGACGCAGTCCAACGTCAAACAGATGAGCTGTAGTACGCTTGTAGGCTTTTGCTTAAAGACAGGAGAATGTGGCCAAGAATACACAGAAATAAGACCTTTCTCTTCCTCAACGCTGAGGTAGCAAAGACGTGTGTGTGTGTGTGTGTGTGTGTGTGTGTGTGTGTGTGTAAAGGTCAGGGTACCTTTATCTTCTGTGATACCTCATCGATGTTAATAATGGCTTTGTAATTAATCTGCCACATTTATCAAACGCTGGTGACGCGTCGCCGGTATTCTATACCAAGATATGTTTACTATTCGCATCAGAATTAAGTTTTCATCTTCTTGATCAAAGACAGAAAAGGAAATCTAAGTGCAAAATGCAACGCAAAAGCAAGATGTTACGGCCTCTCAGTCACTCGTAACAGCAGTAGAAATCACGGGAGAGCGACTGTACAACACTTGAGTTCCAGACTTTTTGTAGATGGCCTTTGACCTGACCCTCATGAGTAAGGTCGGAGGCAAGGGGTCAAAGGCCGTAAGGATCATGCTCAAGGGTCGTTAACTGTCGTGCTCGGGATTCGAACGAACGGTCGTGGTCAAAGGCTTAATATTCATGGTGTGATTACATAGTCTCTCAAGGGCCATTCACTCACTCCTCTCTAATGCTCCTCTGGTTCAAGTCTCTCTGACGTGCTGGGGGAAGTAAAGCTCACATGGAAATGTTTCCTCCTTGTGAATAATAACAACAGCTTGTTACAAAGCCTGCTGGTTTGCTCTCCCACAACCCCAGCACCTCAAGAACTCCTGGGTTCGAATCCCTTTCTCTCATCTCTCTGCGGTGCTTGCTCATGGCATATATATATATATATATATATATATATATATATATATATATATATATATATATATATATATATGATGGAAATGTATAATGCATCTTGTCTCTCTCTTCCTCTACACCTGCAGGCCAAGTGACGAAAAGTTCCTCGTCTTTGTGAAACTTTACGTTTTCAGTCTTCTTTCCTGCAGGTGAACCTGACACATTTTCCTTTGAAGTCTCCCGTTTTCTTTGGAGGACCAGGAGCTACGTGAGCCACCACCACCTTCCTCTTGTAAAAAAAAAAGCATCTAACTTTATCTTCCTCATTTGAAGAGTCGGTCAGCACACCTTGTCTTGTGGCTTTTCTCAAGTTTAATCTCTTTCTTTCTTTCTTTTTTTTTTTTTAATCTCTCGCTCACACAGGGGAGGACAGAAGGCGGCTACCTGACGTTGCCGACGCCCCTCGCCAGAAGCGTGAGGCGCCCTTGGCCAAGATGCCGGAGGGGCTCAGCATTGGCGACTTCATTGATGAAAACATTAAGAAGGTGAGTTTATGAGTCGGTGTTGGAACGCTTTATGGTGATGATGGTGATTACGATGATGATAATTAGGATAATGAAATGATAATTATGATAGTAATGATAATGACGATGGTTATCATCATGTGTGTGTGTGTGTGTGTGTGTGTGTGTGTGTGTGTGTGTGTTCTCCTAACGTCCTCTGTGTTCTTCTCCTCCGCCTCAGGTGGACAAGGACCCAGCCGATTTCGACGACGTCCGCCACTACTGCTACGAAGGAGACGAAATGTCTATCGCATCTCTGTCTTCCATCGACTCGAGTAAGTAGCTGACCGTACTGTTCTTTCACTCGAGTTCGTAAACCTTATCAATCTACCTGGTGGAAACTACGTTTCTCTTTT
The DNA here is from genome assembly GCF_036320965.1 of Panulirus ornatus. Lineage (NCBI taxonomy): Eukaryota > Metazoa > Arthropoda > Malacostraca > Decapoda > Palinuridae > Panulirus > Panulirus ornatus. The sequence continues at coordinate 7,920,177 of NC_092227.1, forward strand.
GTATTATAGCCTCTATAACGTAGGTTAAAAATGTTCATTCCACAACTTAATTGGAACCTTGAAGCTCGATCAAAGATAGCATCAGACTAGACTTCATTTTCGCTAAAAAGATATGGCTGTGTTCCTTCAAGTCGTTCTCTCTGTTTTTTGTATCCCCCACCACCACCAGGAGGTTCGTCCGAGAGCGACGCGTCATTCGACTACAAGAACGACTGGGGTCCGCGTTTCCAGAAGCTGAACGACATCTACCGCCGCGAGTCTGACGAGGAAGAGGACAGCGAGTTCGAGTTCCCGAACGTCCCCAAGCGGAGGATGCGCGACACCTTACCCCAGCGGGCTAGCGTACCCAAGCCGACCGCCAGCCCGCCTGGTCACTCACCTGCCGGCGGCGCCGCCAACAACCCCCCCGCGAGCGCTGTGGACTCTCCAGCGGCTGTGAACTTCGCAAAGCCCGAGGTCCAGGGCAGTCAGGAGGCCCAGCTGGGGGAGACCTCGCAGCCGAACTACAACGAGGCTGTCAATCCTATGGCTTCCTTCGACAGCGTTCAGGAAGGGGAGGAGTCGTGGTGCTAGTAGATGATGAATGCATCAGGGGAGATAAGACTGAAGAAAGCTTACGACCCGTAGAAACTGGGAAGTCTGGACTCGTCGTTCAAGAGACGCGACAGACTGGTGTATAAGCAGTTAGCGTTCAATAACCAGTAGCCAAGTCATTAAAGTTATTTGTCAACAATCATCTGAGGTGCACTCCTGCCTGTACGGGCCACTTGCCAGTGGACATGATCCATGAAAACGTGTTGTACATTCCCTCTTAAACCACCGGGCAGCCAGTACCCATGTATGATGCAGTGATCTATCCCCCACCCCTCACTCCTTACCCATAATGTATAGACAGTCCGTGATGACCTTGTCTATACCATCCTCCACTTTGGGTCAGTTTAATGACCGTGATAACATAGGGATGACCCTTGACCGACGCCGAGTGCACGAGTGCGCCTCAGATGAACGCATGCTTTCGTGTGGTGTTGTCATACTCCATGAAAGGTGTCACTACTGTTCATTCTCGCTCCGGCGAGTCGGTAACTTCATGCGCTCACTGTCATGTAGAAATAAGATAAGGATTCCAAATGATGCTTAGGGTAATACAAACCAAAGGTGCTTCAATCAAAGATTAGAGAAAGAGAGAGAGAGGGAGAGAGAGAGAGAGGAGGAAGAAAGTTACTCCTTCAGTCGTGTCCTCTTTGCCGCACACCATGATGGGTGGTGGGTAGGGGAGAGACGTATGAGCAGCTAGCTAGCGACCTGATCAGCAGCAGGAGATATACATGGCCTTTTAATTTTGGGGGGGAAACAGTTGGTTAGAAACTGTCTCCTCTCTCTCAGGTTCCTTATGCCGTGTTCGTGTGTTGGTACGCAACAATAGATTAACACTGGCCAAATCTCAGTGATAACTGAAGATGATGATGCTGAAGGGCAAGAAACAAATAAACAAAAAAAAAAAACCCTCTCCTCATCGATTCACTACGAAATACATTTCTTTTTTTTTTTTCTACAACTTTTTTTTTCATATGATAAAAAACGAGAGAAAATGGAAACTTTCAAAAGCTCAGAACCTTACTGGAGATGCGTGTTACTTAGGAGATAAGTTTTGTGTAATCTACCTGTTGTGTATAAGGTTGATATGCCTGTGGTGACGTGTGATGCTTCTCGCCTTTACTGACACATTTCAAAAATCACTTGAGAAGGAACACATAGAACTTATGTCTGGATTTATGATTCATCGTCATCGCGTCAGCCGTTTTCTTTGCGATCAATTTGCTTCCAGTATAATCCACACTCACTCACACCAGCCGTTTTCTTTACACTTAATTTGCTTCTAGTATAATCTATTCTCACTCACATCAGCCGTTTTCTTTAAACTTAATTTGCTTCTAGTATAATCTATTCTCACTCACATCAGCCGTTTTCTTTACATTTAATTTACTTCTAGTATAATCTATTCTCACTCACATCAGCCGTTTTCTTTACACTTAATTTGATTCCAGTATAATCTACACTCACTCTTCTGTGGTACACTGTTCAATAGCTTTACTAAGAAATCTATGTATAGATATATTTTGTTGCATTCATTGAAATATTTCATATGATTGCCTTGCCCACCAAATTTATCTCCACCTTAAAGAAACTGCTCTTTGAATACTTTTTTTTTTTTTACCAGTGGCGATTCATGTAAACCTGTTTTCCTTTTGTTCTTTAGTACACCTTACAGCTGATATGGGAGCTCGATTTCTGACATCTATAAGCGTAACTTCGCTGGGTGTGTGTGTGTGTGTGTGTGTGTGTGTGTGTGTGTGTCCCCGAAGAGGCCGAACTTAGACGCAGAATTCTCAATTGGCCTAATTAATTCATCAACGCGAAAACATTGGAAGTCACGACCTTGTATACAACATGCCCATAACTATGCCGTAGATAACAGGAGACCTGATGGTCTATGGACCGAACACCAGGCCAAACACCAGTAGCAGACACGGAACTGCAAAGCAGATGGCACCTCTGAGCCCCACCTCTCCCTCCGGCTCAACTGCTGGTGGCTGAAAATGAATGAGAAGGGATATGCGTGTCTATGCGAGTTCATGACGGGCAAAATTTTGAACGGGTGTTAAATTCAAGTTATATAGTGAATTCTGCCTTAAAGAGTTCGGACCCCCTTTTTCTTTTCTTTTTTTTTGAGACATGCGTCGCGTTGTCGGTCACTAACACGCTTTGCACAAAGAAGAAACTCTATACGGTCACATTCTGATCTCATGAGAAGGGCGTTAGGTATGGCCTGCCTGCCTGGTATTACCGCATGCTGGCAGGGTACACGATAACACACACACACACACACACACACACACACACACACACACACACACACACACACACATTGGCTTCAGGGAAGGCCAAGGAAATTAACGTCATGTTCTGATTTTTCTCCCGTCTGGCTTGTGATTTATTTTCCCCCCCTTTCTCCTTGACGCCACTCGGGAGTTATCAATGCGCTGAAGGCATTCGAATGCTTCGTGTTATCCTCTGACCGCTTCTCCTCCTCCTCCTCCTCCTCCTCCTGCGACGCCGCATCAAGCAGCGTTGACTATCGCTTTTTATTGTATGGGTTTTGATCTGTATTCTTCTCCGTTGTTGAACGCTTGCTTTAACAAGAGCCAAGGATCCACTGCCAAATGTCTTTTTTAAGTCCAGTACGTTTCGCTAGTCGTGAGTGTGATCATTTACAATAAGGGTGACCACGTGTGTTTGTTTTAACAAATGATTAAAAAAGAATTAATCATAATGAGGGGGAAAATATGTCGAAGAAATATGTCGAAGTATACTTTGTTATATCTACTCACGTCTTCAGCATATGATTGCCTTTCCTTGTTAGCTCGTAAGGGTATGCTCAGTCGTGTGATTCAAACAGGTAATTTTAAGTTACCATTCCCTTAAGTAGGAATCAAGAGAAACTTTTTTGACATGTCGTTCACTTTACGTAACGACGCCCATGCCTTAGGACCGTTACTAAGGTGGTGATTTGCGTGGCCAAAAGAAAAATGAAAAAAAGAAAGAGTGCTAGTGAGTTCATGTGATTTTTTATATTTCTTTGTCTTTTCTCTTATTTCATCGTCTCTCCATTATCCCAGTGGAGGAGACGATGTTTAAAGATGTTTCTCTTCGTTACACAAGACATCTATCACCTCACTAAGGAAAGTTAACTCGAAGTAGTGGAGAGCCAGCAGGTTCTACGGTGACAACAAAGTGTGCGTTCGGGGATGGGCAAACACGTAATGTGAGGTGCACCCAGCTTCACCCTCACTGGGCGAACACCTCTTCCCTGGTCGTGGCCCAAGTGATCCCAGAGAGAGAAACACCGAGTGCCTCCCCTCCATGAACTGAGCAAGTCCCCATGAACCAGGTGGCTCCACATGAATGAGGAAAGTACCCACGAGGCTCCCCATGAACTGGGCAAGTCCCCATGAATCAGGTGGCTCCACATGAATTGGGGAAGTACCCAGGTGGTGACACCCCATGAATTGGGCAAGTCCCCATGAACCAGGTGGCTCCACATGAATTAGGGAAGTACCCAGGTGGCGACTCCCCATGAACTGGGCAAGTCTCCATGAACCAGGTGGCTCCACATGAATTGGGGAAGTATCCACGAAGCTCCCCATGAACTGGGTAACTCCCCATGAACCTAAAAGGCCATCATTGCTACAACACATGGGCTTCACTTGAATAGATCATTTTCTTTCCTGCGTTTGCGTAAAGGACGGTACGAACCACCCCCCCCCCTTGTTGCGAACAGCAGCACAAGTGCGTAGAACAGGAGGTTGGGAGCGGCACTTGATGGGCGAACCAACGCAACTACACCACGTGATATTCACTCATAATACCAACACCTTTTCTTTTTTTTATATCTGTTCTGTTCCGTTGTTGAAGAATTGCTTCTTCTTCCTTCTTCTTCTTCTTCTTCTTCTTCTGCACTTGACACTTGCTTGTGAATCTGTATCAGGTAATGACAGCCTTATGGATCGATCACAAAAAAAAAATATATAATATGTACGATTTTATTATTTTTTTATAACGTCGAGGATCAAAACAAAGAAAGAACACAGTTCCCACAGTGGCTGAATGTTCTGAGAGGGTGAGTATAACAAGACGTAAAAAGTCGATCCTGTCAGAGATTCTGTTGCGAGACTGTTATGCTGAGAAACATTCCCTAAATAGATATAAATATAAATATATTTTCTTTTACTATGTGATTCCATGCTCTTATATTGTTGCCGTAGGAGTGAGGTTATATATATATATATATATATAAAAGAAAAAGAAGTTCCTTCTCTTAAATTTTCATTGTCGATCCTACATTTTCTTTTTTTTTTTCCTGTTTTGATTAAGGATATGAACATTTGTGATGATTTCATGTGCAGTTACGTTTTCTATTTCTTAAATGCATTTCTCTGTATATAAAAGTAAGTCAGTGTACATATCATAGTCTACGATTTATGTGTATGATTGTCCTGTGAGTAGGTGGTCGGTCTCAAAGCACGTACCAGACGCCCCCGGTGAACACTGCCATCTCTGAGCCATGATTAGTACTATTCCGGACGTGTTGTGTGTGTGTGGTTGTGATATGTTTCTCATCTTGAACTTAACCACTTCAAATATCTGCAGTTTTTCTCCATGTCTTAGACTGGTAAAACCATGTTCACAATCACGTAAAAATGACTCAGTCAATATGATGAAATTCTTGCAGTCTACGAAGGATGAAGATGAAACTGAAAATATGATTAAGAACTGGCTTCTTTGGCAGCTGTCACCATGCTCTGGTAGGGGCCCACCAAAACAGTGCCCATCAGAGAGTATACTGAAGTTTAACGGTATACATTGTACGAATTCTAGATCAACAAAGAGTTCTTCATCTAGCATTAATTCTTTCATAATGATCCCCATGGAAAAAACATGCCCCAATTATGGTCATCTCCGATGAAGATAAGACTGTAAGAAGAAGACTGCAGAAATTAATCACAGCTCCAAGGGTGTTTGGAGAACCACACACATAGCTCCAATTTTCAAAGGTGCAGTAGAAGTAGGCTATTCCAGTGAGGTTCGGTGGTGCTTCAACCCAGAGCTGCACAGGGAAGGCTGAGTGTTGATGGGAGGGGGCGTCAGACACGGCCTGCTGCAGGATCCAACTGTTTGATATGTGGGGAAACCTGAGATGTTGTGAGGCAAATGTTTTGTATCAGTCATTTGAAAATAAATCTTTTTATTTATACGGAAATTCATGAATTTCATTTCCTCGTGAAAGTGACGTGAATATCTGTGCAACTGGACACTGGTATTTGGAGAGCTTTTAGCATAGAGTTTTTCAAACCACGCCTCGTTTTCTCGTGTCCATCTTTCACTCTAACTGGTCCATTTTCATCACTGCTGTTCAAGAGGACTTGCCTTTCCCAGTGAACCACTGTGTTCCCAAAGGTTCCTTCCATCTTGTCTCTCACTCTCCTCTTCCCTTCAATCGACCACATTCTCTATATATACACCACTCTCTCCAACGAACGAACCAAATCATTTAACTGCACACGACTCAACGCTGCTATCCTCCACCTCTTTCAAATCTGCTTCATCTTCGCCCGCTTGATTTACGTTAAGTCTCTTCTGTCCACAACTAGCTTCCGTCCACTCAGGTTTCGACAGGATTTTCCAGTAGGACGGACAAGACCCGACGAACACAACTGGTATCATCGTAACATCTAACCTGTCATGTGTCATGTCTCATGGCCCACAAATGACCAGATTTGCCACTAGAAAAAAAAAAGAAAAATACAGGAGTCTCTTTTAGATTCCAGAGGAGCTTACTTCTTCGGGACAGTGGGTTCCAAGTCCATTAAAGTCGGACCTGTCCCTCTATGGATTACTGCTCTCACATCTGGAGCCTTTTCAGAGCCTACAGTGACCCGATTCACCAAACCCTTCCAGTATACGGCCTTGCAATCAGATCCACAATCACACAAGAGGTTCTTCAACGCTGGGTGGTAAAAGTTTGTGGACCTCAAAATACTGGAGATCCCAACTAATCTCTAAGAACTTTACTAAAATTTCCTTGAGGCATATATACGGGTACGTATATTTCCATGAGCTATGCGTGTATTTCATCAACGCCTTAACGTTAAACACGACCTCTTGGTGCTATAGTAAGAGTCTATGTTGCCTGGATAGAACGAACAGGCTGCGCTGCTTGCAGTAGCAGGAAGATGATGGACGCCTTTGGATAAAGAAATTCTTTGACGACACACACACACACACACACACACACACACACACACACACACACACACATAAATCCTCCCCTCCAATTCTTACATTTCCAAAAGAGGTAACAGAGAAGGGGCCAAGTGAAGACTTTCTCTCTAAGGCTCGTCCTCTGCTGTTAACGCTACCTCGCTAACGCGGGAAATGGCGAATATGTATGAAAAACAAAAAAAAAAAAATATATATATATATATATATATATATATATATATATACATGCAATGCAGTCTTCAAATATGAATATATATGCTTATCAATGAAACAAGGCATTTTACAGTTTACTGATGTAAAGCAACGCTACATTTGTGAGACCATTTGCCGACCGAAAACGAGGCAAATGATTTAAACCTGTAAATCGCAGTGTAAATGCAATATTCATGGCGGTTATTCATTTGTTGGAAAAAAAAAAAAAAAGAGAATCAGTAAAAATGAAAAAAAAAAGAAAAAACGAAAATGGGATGTGAGCAGACCAACTGAAGATCATCACAGCGTTCATATTCTTCTTGTAGATTCGAAGCGTATGAGAGTAGTCTGTGTTCTACAGATCTGAATAGGAGACTATACAAAAAGACACTGACAGAGAATCAACATCCTTGTCTGAATCGGAGTGAATTCTGTATCATCTCGGACTGAATTCTATATCATCATCATTCATTTGAAATACAGCGTCACCCATGTACCTTACACGAAGACTGAATGGCTGTTTGGGCTCTGGGCCTATTAAATGCCAGGGTCATTAAGGCTGTCAAACGTCAAGATATTACCTATCAACTACAAAAGAAAAAACATTTAGCACCTTCGGCAATGATCAAGAGATGCATCTTCGACCACATAAACTCACACTGTGTTTACGGACTGGTAATCTCTCTCTCAGTGCCCCCAAAAGACAATATGTGGTGTGCGTGTGTGTGTGTGTGTGTGTGTGTAAACGGTGTGTAAACGGAGCGCAGTAATGTCGTCCTCATAGGCAGACATGTATGTGGATAACACACGCATGCGCACCGCGTCTTCGCCTCCCTGTGTCTGGAGACATTCCTGCGGACTCTTGAGGATTCAGTTGGAGTGACCATCTAGGCCAAGATTAGTGTTTGTTCGTGTGCTACTTTGTATGCGCTGCCTCGACCCTGTGGCTAATGAGAGGCTTCAGGTTAATTAGTGCGCGAAGCGTCTAATGAGCCGACGTTGACTACACCTGAAGCAAATTATGTAAATAAGAACTCTGGTATTCGCTCAGTATCCCCCAAAGACAATATGAGTGGCATTATATATATATATATATATATATATATATATATATATATATATATATATATATATATATATATATATATATATTCTTCCTTCTTTATATTTTTCTGGAAAAAGAATGTTTCAGCAGTGCTCAATTAATCAAATCTGGTTGCGATCAGAACACTGGCTTTTCACTCAAAGCAAAATATTTGTATCCCCTAAAATACATTCCACGTTACCCTCTTAACCCGTGGCATTACACGAATTCAACCAGCATCCTCCCCGAACCCAGAATGATCCACCAATCCCACCCAACCAAACAGCAACCATGTTATATGTCACACACACACACACACACACACACATCAACACAACGCCCAGAGGCAAACTAAACGCCTTCAGAACACTTGTCGGCCATTAGCTTCGGGCGGGAATAAGAACCCCTCATCATCCAAACAAGTCCTCCGATCTGCCCTTAACTACGCCTCTCTCACTTGCTCGTCCTCCAACTCAATACTCGCCGGAGGCTTTCAGTATCGACCCACCTTGTCAAGCCGGTGGTACTCAGGTCTTCGCAAGAGCCCCCCTTCCTCAGCCCTATCCCACCGAGGCACTTCATAAGCAATCACTCTCCCGCCACTCGTGAATCTGAGGCTCACCCGCGCCTCACGCTTCAGCAACCTTTACTCACAAATCATCCTCCTTCCCCTCCACCTGTCAACACTACATCGGCGGAATGTGTATTGACGCTGTCATTACTCCACAAGCACTAAACGAGCGCCACTCTTCTCCCCCCAACCAAGACTTGATTTAAAATCCACCCCCGTCAGACGCCCACGAATCGGAAACTGCACTCTCTAGACACAGCAGGTGCTTTAATCTCGTTTCCATTCTACGACAGCAACGCGTCTTCCCGGCACGACGAAGAGCGAGTCAACACACACCTCAAAAGGATCATCCCCCTTCATACTCAACCAGTACCGTCCGTACCGACGGCACGGTAGGTATACCATCACCTCAACAGGTCCTAGTACACTCGCCCTACAAGCACACACAACAATCACCACACTGCTCGAGCTGTGATGATCCCCCTCCCTCCTGGAGGACGAGGTAAACTTCCCGAGCGCCCCTCCCTCCTTTCCCACACCCACCCCTCTTCTCCCACATAAAAAAGGGTGAGGGGGGGGGGAGAGGGGGGGATCCCAGAGTAGGAAGGTAAGTAAAGGTATGCATAATGACGAACGCGATAAAGTATTCATACCGTTCGCAGCTCACAAAATGTGAGTAATCATTTATTCATTACATTCGTTCATAACTCAAATAATTTCGCGAGCATATCAACAGTAAACTTAACAACTGATGAATGATTCAAGTGTGAATTAATCCAAAAGGGTTATATCATTCTGCAACAGAATGACAAAGATACAGTAAACACTTTCTGTATTGTGGGTTAATACAGACAGACTACATCAAAAGGTCAAATACTTCAAAATATTTATCATTTGCAACAGAATGACAAAGATACAGTAAACACTTCTGTATTGTGGGTTAATACAGACAGACTACATCAAAAGGTCAAATACTTCAAAATATTTATCATTTGCAACAGAATGACAAAGATACAGTAAACACTTTCTGTATTGTAGGTTAATACAGGCATGCCAACATCAAAAGGTCAAATACTTCAAAATATTTATCATTTGCAACAGAATGACGAAGATACAGTAAACACTTTCTGTATTGTAGGTTAATACAGACAGACTACATCAAAAGGTCATATACTTCAAAATATTTATCAGTTGGTAGAATATTATATGCTTCTATCATTACAGCTCAAAGCACGTGTGTTGAGTATGGTTTTCATCAATTTGGTCAAATATCATACGTTTCCATCATTATTGCTCAGAAGCACGTGTGTTGAGCATGGTTTGGCATAAAGAATCTGCATATATATATGTCAGTCTAAACTTGGTATCTAATTTACCGACCAATCGGGGAGGATGAACAGCTGGGTTGACTGTGGACCGACTGCCGCAACCTGTACGCTCGACCAAGGGCGACTCGTGAATGCGTCACGGTCAGAAACGCTAACCGCTACCCCGAAGGAGGTCCAAATATATATATATATATATATATATATATATATATATATATATATATATATATATATATATATATATATGGTGTTCAACTGAGGTTACTAGAGACCACGAATGTTGGTAAAGTGAAGAGGAAAAAAGAGTGAAGGGTCTACGAGACAGGGAAAGGTCATGAGAGGTGGCCGGTAAAACTAGTGTCTAAGGCCCTAATTAGCCCTCCCTCTCATTGGCAGTAGAGTCAGGCGGAAAACCACCATCATTCCGTGGACTAGGGGTGTGGGGTGTGGGGTCATAGATTTGCTGGACTCTCACACGATTCCACTAAAAAGAAGAAGAAAAAAAATTAGCGAGTGTGCAGACAGGAGGTGTGGCAAGAGAGAACTTGTGTGGTGAAAGTCAGCGAGGTGTATGGTGCTTGTAAGAAGACGGAAGGACTAGCCCAGAAGTCCCGTTTCGATGAGACAGAGATTAGAGACAGAAAGTGTAGGGTCTTGGGTGGCTCCGAGCATATGTACACTTATAGGCAGATAGAGGGACAGATGAATAGATACATACGTAGATAGACAGATAGAGAGATAAGTAGATAGATATATGGAGATATATAGATAGACATATAGAGAGAAAAGTAGATAGATATATGGAGATATATATATAGACAGATATAGATAGATAGAGAGAGAGACAGATATAACGATAGATACTCAATAGAACCCCATTTCCTCTCAGCCAGAAATATGTTCTCATCTTACCTCAGGTGACAGCGAGAGAAAAATCCCCCCTCCCCCCCCATTAAGTTGCTTAAAGTTTCTAAGTATCACTAAGACCCCCAAAGTTGTGGCGAGCCATGGACTCGTCTTCATTAACTTGGTGGAAGAGGGAGAGAGAGAGAGAGAGAGAGAGAGAGAGAGAGAGAGAGAGAGAGAGAGAGAGAGAGAGAGAGAGTTGGGTTAGGGTGAGGAATTTAATATACCTTGAAAAATGAGCTTGTGGGGAGGAACTGTGAGATGAAGTTGGGTATTACAGTCAGCCAATAAACAGGAGAGAAACGCGAAAGACATGGTGTTTCTGTGGGTGTGTGTGTGTGTCTGTACACACACACACACACACACACACACACACACACACCCCTGGCGAGTTATCACTGGTAAATGAAGGAGAGAGAGAGAGAGAGAGAGAGAGAGAGAGAGAGAGAGAGAGAGAGAGAGAGAGAGAGAGAGAGAGAGAGAGAGAGAGAGAGAGAGAGAGAGAGAGTACTGCTACTACCGACCCCGTGCCTCATACTGAGAGATGAGAGAGAATCTTCAGAATGAGGAATTTTGGGGGGAAAATTATTCTCGTCAGGCACGAAGCGTGAGGAGGGTTTCTGTTCCTGGGTTATAGGGTGAGGACCAGAGCGCTACCCAGTGAGAGAGACACCACGGGCATGATGTTACGGAGGCAGGGTTACGTAGAGAGGCATGCTCATGTACGTAGTTGTGGAAATGAAGCAGCAGCCGAGGCCAGCGAGCGAAGCTCCTGAGACAGAGCGGTGAAGTACAGTGGTGGCGACTTGCACGAGACAGGCGCGCGAGATGCAGTGTTGGAACTTGCAGCGGACTTCTTTTGGGGGGCGCAAGGTGCCGTCAGATGCAGCGGCGCAGGGGAAGAGATAGAGAGAGAGAGAGGTAGAGAGAGAGAGAGGTAGAGGTAGAGGGAGAGAGAGAGAGAGAGAGAGGAGGAGGAATTAACCCATGGCAATCATCAGGGGGTCCCATTACCGACAGTACCTGTCCATGCTAGAGGATGCCACTGGCTTCGTTCACATCGTCTTCACGTGAGTCCACGAGGATCGTGTGAGCGCAAGTCAGCGATCTCTCACGACCTACTGTCGTGAGGCCCCTTGTTCCCAGGTGTTGGCGTGGTGACACATAGGTACACACACACAAAGTCCAAGGCATTTTTCAATGTCATTCTGGTGGTGCTGAACGTATGTGTGTGTGTGTGTGTGTGTGTGTGTGTGTGTGTACACGGACGTACGATCTCGCCATTTTATGAGTGTTCCACACGATGTCCTTCGTCTGGGGTGAGGGAGAGAGTCATGTAGTCCTCTCACTCACTCGAGCAAAGGAAGTGAGAAGGTGAGGAAGGAAGGAGGGAAGGAAGGAAGGAAGGAAGGAAGAAAGGAAGGAAGGAAGGTGAGGAAGGAAGGAAGGAAGGAAGGTGAGGAAGGAAGGAGGAGGAGGAGGGAGTCACTTTCCTCTGGCCTCAGCAATATCCTCACAGCATCATACTCTCATATCTATCTGTCTCTCTCTCTCTCTCTCTCGTAAGCCACGCTGTCAACGGCGAATCCCAGACACTCTCTCTCTCTCTCTCTCTCTCTCTCTCTCTCTCTCTCTCTCTCTCTCTCTCTCTCTCTCTATCCATCTATCTATCTATCTATCTCGGGGTTACGCAGCCCGGTACCGACCAGGGAGGGTATATATAAACCCCGGCACCATACACCTGATCCGCCTCGGTGGGTGTCGGCTGATCGGTGTGCTTGTCAAAAGTGTCAGGCAGGCCCAGGTGGCTGTCTTCTCCTCCCTCCTTCCCTCCCTCCCTCTCTCCCTCCCTGCCTGCCTGCTTCTCTCTCTCCCACACACACACACACACACACACACACGTGGACCGCTTGCCTTTCAGGCCACAGTCATGCAACGTCGTCTCCGTCTGTCGTGCATGACGGGTAACAACACGCGACTCCCATCCCACGCTGCTCGTCTGTATGTTTTCCTGCGGAGAGCGCTACGCGCTAGCCCTGCCTTTTAGAATGCTTCTTTTGGCTAAGAAAAAAAAAAGAGTCTTGTCTTAGGTATTCCTAAGGTAGGTAGTCTCTCTCTCTCTCTCTCTCTCTCTCTCTCTCTCTCTCCCATAATATCTTCCGTTAGGAATGAGCTACATAAGAGAGAGAGAGAGAGAGAGAGAGAGAGAGAGAGAGAGAGAGAGAGAGAGAGAGAGAGAGAGAGAGAGAGAGAGGCTTTGCGCTCCCTCAGCTACCGGGCAGCGGGGGGGCCGGGCAAGGCGCGGGTGGAGTGGGGTTGGTGGGTCTCTCTCTCTCTCTCTCTCTCTCTCTCTCTCTCTCTCTCTCTCTCTCTCTCTCTCTCTCTCTCTCTCTCTCTCTCTCTCTCCCCATCTGTCCCAGTTAACACTACCGCGTTATGAAGGTCTACCTCGCCCATTGGCCGTGACTTATGTGGTACTCCGTGGGGGGCTGTATGTCGCCATTACCCGTTATTGGAAGGCACGGCAATGCAACGGGCGGGAAGGAAATTAATTAATGAGAGAGAGAGAGAGAGAGAGAGAGAGAGAGAGAGAGAGAGAGAGAGAGAGAGAGAGAGAGGTGGGGAGGGGGGAGTTATCATTCCATGCAATGACACCATTCGGTGTGTGATTGTGTGTGTGTGTGTGTGTGTGTGTGTGTGTTGGTCAGGCTGGGCACCGCTGTCATAAACACGTATAGCGTATGGTAATTAGTCCCATCAATTTCCCACTAATGTTACGTCATTAACGTTTTATAGGGAGATGACTCTCCCAGGTGACTCCTGGCTTGTAATGAAACGACTCCATCATTAGTAATGATCAGACATTCATAATTGCTTTACTAATTAGGTCGCTACTACTACTACTACTACTACTACTACTGCTACTACTACTACTACTACTACTACTACTACTACTACTACTACTACTACTACTACTACTACTACTACTACTACTACCACTATTACTACAAATACTACCATGACGACAGCAATTACTCATACTTCCATTTCTTCTGCTTCTAATCATTTCTTCACGACTCTTGACCCCACCTGATAGCACTAGCTGCTCCTGGCCTGAAAGCAATGGACTCTCTTGACCCGGGAGCCGTCAGTGCAACGCATCAGGGTAACACACGAGCCTTGGGGAAGGAGGGGAGGAAAAGGGAGGGAGGGTGAGAGATGGACTCACAGCAAACCAACACAGGATATTGACCGGTTCGAATCTTCTATTATCAATGGGGAAGTGGGGATGGGAGGAAGGGATGGAAGGGCTGGCTGGTACCGTGGCAATACCTCCTCCCCCTCACCCCGACATCATCACCAGGTAGAAATGCTCGAGTTAAGAGAAAAGAATATGAATATAAATTCCTCCCCTAATGTATGAAATGTATTGAAAAGGAAGTAAAGATCTATTTTCAGTTTGCCAAGGGCACGTTCAGTCAATGATTTTGTATCTTATAGAACGGCATTAATGGCATTCAATTCTAAGAGTACATTCAGCCAATGATTTTGTATCTTTTTAGAACGTCATTAATGGCATTCAATTCTAAGAGTACATTGAGCCAATGATTTTGTATCTTTTTAGAACGTCATTAATGGCATTCAATTCTAAGAGTACATTCAGCCAATGATTTTGTATCTTTTTAGAACGTCATTAATGGCATTCAATTCTAAGAGTACTGAGGACATGCTCCATCGCTCAGTCTACCTACCACATTTCTCATTCCAAGTCCCAGTTCTCAGTGTCACGAAGTCCAATCTACGTCTTCTGTCACTTCGGACACTTCCATCAGCATAACACACATCAATTACCTATTTCTTTTTAATTCCAAGAGCTGCTATCTCCATTTCGGACACTTCCATCAGCATAACACACATCAATTACCTATTTCTTTTTAATTCCAAGAGCTGCTATCTCCATTTCGGACACTTCCATCAGCATAACACACATCAATTACCTATTTCTTTTTAATTCCAAGAGCTGCTATCTCCATTTCGGACACTTCCATCAGCATAACACACATCAATTACCTATTTCTTTTTAATTGCAAGAGCTGCTATCTCCATTTCGGACACTTGCATCAGCATAACACACATCAATTACCTATTTCTTTTTAATTGCAAGAGCTGCTATCTCCATTTCGGACACTTCCATCAGCATAACTTACATCATCTACCTATTTCTTTTCTAATTGCAAGAGTTGCTATCTCCCACACAGTTACCATTCCCTCTCCACTTCCAGTAACATAACAGTCTCACCGTTTGGATCAGTAACATTACTCTTTTCTTCCCCCTCTTTATCTCCTTCACCATCTCTGGTTATCTCTTCCTCACTACCACATTCGATCATAGATACGAATGTATTGATCAACTTTCCGTTGGTACTGACCGTATCAAAGTCACTAAGCAATACTTTCCTACTCACAACATCAATACACCTCTAATCTCTTAAGTCTTTTCTATCTTGGTATCACATTCTTTTGCCTGACCAAGTTCCCTGATTTCTCAAGTCCAACTTCTTTCCCTAATTCATCACAATTTGTCCACTTGAGGCGCACTCGAAGAAAATTCTCCCAACGGTAATGTTGTGAATTAATTTTAGGTCCTTTTTTTCCGTGGTTTCCGCAAATGTGGCTAATCTTGGAGAAGCATAGCCAACAAAATGATTTAATATACAGAGTACATAGTTCTAATTGCAATCTACTGAAAGCAAATAAAGTACATGAACTTCTAAGCTTTCTTTTCCCTTATTAATATATGAAAAAAATGGAAGTGGTTATAGTAAAAAAAAAAAATTGAAAAATAAGAAAAACATTATAACGTCTTATCAACGTAACAAAAACTATTCGTACTGAGGACTTGATATCTAGAGGTATCCAATTTCCAGACAACCTGCTTCCTGCTCAACAAACACTAGAGTTTCCCCTGCATTACCATGATCTGTGGGCCATCTGTCATATATCGGTTACCTATACCTCACACTACAACTATCCATTTGTATGTCCGACCCAAACACCGCAAAATACCAAGAAAGAATTGGAGGACCGAGTGACACACCCGCCCTCGGCGATGTCTGAACAAGAACTGAAGGTAGAGGGACCCATGTGGTCGTACACATATGGGAACCCCGTAAAACAATTATTCGAGAAACGTCGGGTTTTGACTGACCCATGGATAGCGCGTGCTTTAGAGTTCACGAGGGTAAGTAAGGCTGCGACATCCATAAACACATTAGCGTCAACGAAGAATATTTCCGTTACTATGCGCGATCCCGCAGGGGAGAGTAACCCATCATAATACCATAATACCTATCATACATATCATACTATCATAATATCATAATACCTAGAACATATTCCTCCTTCAGGGGTGAACAAGAACGCCGAGACCATTCATACAGACGAAGCTGCTCAAACCAACAGCGCCAAATGACACTGACTGAACAGATCCACCTTGTTAGGCCATCGGCATCCTGACTGAACAGCTCTGAAGAACACTGGTGGCTCAACGGCTCTGAGATCAACGACACAGCGTAAACAAAACAGGGTCAAGTTCACAACCCTGGCATCAGGGAGAGTTAAATCTAACGACATTGTAATGGAGGGTAACCGGACACAGCATCAGAGGACCTATTAGACATTAGACCCCATGTTAAATACTAGGTCACACACACACACACACACACACACACACACACACCAACATCACGTCTGACAGTTGAGCCTATAAAGAAAAGAGCTGTCGATAGTTGAGCAATCTTGACAAGTCTGTATCGATTCTCTCACACCTCTCAGAGAGGCAGAGAAAAAAAAAACAAGAAACAAGGTCTGACGCAGGGTATGATCCCTCTTATATTGAACTCTTCATCAATACCCACTTACTTCGCCTCCAATTTACGTCTACTGACGCGGCGGGAGGTATAGAATAAGGCACTACGATTCACCATAAGTGTAAAAAATCCCCCAGCATCGTTAAATCCAAAGACCAATGTGAACCACTTAAGATAGAAACAAACTGGTATATGCATAAGAAAAGCAGAGGAGAGAAAAATATGGCAGACATCAAAACATAACCAAAACACAAATCACTGACACATTCAAAGCATCGACAACAGCGCTAATGTTACACCACTCTCATGTTTCCACCGAGCCTCACAGATCCGAAGAGAAGGTCCAGTCATCCATCAGTTAACACAACGAAACATCTCGAAGCCCAGGATGAGTGACCCCCCTTGGTAAACTAGCAGATAGCATCACTCTACACACGCACCCGGTGTGCCAGAGGTATAATACAATTTAGGAACGAAAAACATACGTCTGTAATCCAGCAAGCCACCCACCCACTCCAGAAGACCTGCTATGTGTGTACGCTCGAGCTATCTTCTGTGTCTCCACTTCGCCTTACCTGTAATAGTCTCTTCTCCATCCCCATCAACTCTCCCCATTTCGAACCACCTTTTCAAAAAAAAAAAAGACGAAGCCAGCGAAGCACGACAGGGTTTTCTTCTGTCTAGCGTTTAAAGCAGCGCAGAGGATTGGGGAAGTATGATCCCACGGTGAATTATTCATAGCCAACAGAAACTTTCGCCAGTAAACGAGAACGTCCGCGAGACATGGCAGGTTAGGTCGTATTCACTCACCACCAGATGTTTACTTTACAAATCTATGAACCTGGCAGAGAGTAATAGCGTTCCTCAGATGTCGAACATTCGACCCTATCCTTCTCATTCGTACGTGCGAAATTCCTTCTCTAATCTACGTATGTACGGGCTATACCTGACAGATCACCACGTAAGTATAATCTGGTCATCTTAAAGTAAGAAATATTAATCTTTTGAAATATTCTCGACCTCTTCTCAGCATCCATCAATCACTTCACGAATCGTAAAGGGATTCAGGGACGCAAGAGGGACTCGATCCTGTCGCATGCAGGGTTAGGCAATCGTAGCATCACCTGGTCGATGATCAGAACCTATACTCTCCCTTACAGAGAGAATAGGACGGGGTTATTATGGTTTTCAACCAGCAGCCAAGAAATCACAAATCAAACACTTCAATAACAGAAGAGAGAAACATTCATGAAAATAAACGCGAGGACGGTAAGAAAAGACAAGGGGGCCAAAGAGTACAGGCGAATAGGGAAAAAAAAGAGGGAAAACAAGACAAGAGAGAGAGTGTGAAAAAGAGAGAAAGAGCAAAAATAACATTACGAATGTCTGAAGGACAATGTGGACTTGGAGAATATGGGGTGAGCCACCAGGTGTGTTCGGAAACCGAATGTGACCAACGAGCTGTGTCCCCGAGGAGGGATGGGGGCCTCAACTCTCCTCACGGTTGTAAAACTGGCCAACAGAAGGGAAAAACAAATTTCCCGGCTTCGTTTTACCTGAAAAGATGGTTTTTTTGGGGGGGGTAAAACGCGAATTGAAGTGAATCGTTGTTACATTAAGAAGGGGAACCGACACGCAAATCAGCGAGGAGAATTTCGTCCCGTTGTGTTTATTTCGTTTCAACGGTAGTCTCAACGCTTTTGAAGACGTGAATACAGGAAAATGAGGAAGGATCACTTTGAATCAGGTCGTGAATAACACCGAAGGGACAGTACAAATAGACGCGTACCCTCCACGTCGTACGAAAACTACTTTCAGAACCACTCACCAACTCCACACACACACACACACACACACACACACACACGCGTGTGTGTGTGTGTATATACATTCGACATAAACGGATCTTATAAGTAGATGATCGATTTATATCATAATCGAAACTGAAAGTCCATCAGGTGAAGGTACGGCGCCTCATCTACCGTCCATAAGTCTCTTTTAAATCTCTGTTGGGCATGAGCACACCCTGATGAAGACAAGCAGGCGGGAGTGAACATGAAATAATCCTACCATGCCAGCAGAGAGAAGGGGGAATGGGGTGGTGGAGCTGGAGTACGAAGAGGTTATTGCTCCAGAGGTGAGCGACCAGCTGCCAGCTGAGGATTAGAAGGCCGTCCATCTTAATGGTGTTCCAGTCGACACACGTTCATACGTGGCGTCGAACCAGGTTTCGACCAGGTTCCGTGTACATTGTGGAGAGAGAGAGAGAGAGAGAGAGAGAGAGAGAGAGAGAGAGAGAGAGAGAGAGAGAGAGAGAGAGAGAGACTTAGATGCTGTCGCTGAATTGATCTATGGCTGAGACTTGCTGCCATCTTTCCACAAGTGACAATGTCTATGCTGATGGATCTTACATCGAGATGTTAGGAATTCTAGTAAACATCTTAGTTATTCTGTCTAATCTTATTCAAAGCAGTTACGATTATGCTAAAGTGCGTCTATTGTTCTAACCATTTTGTTTTTTCTATGCGTCTAGGTAGTTTTCGCTTCATCTAAATATTTTCTTTTCTCTCATCTAGATACTTATTGTTTCATCTAGGGAATTCTTGAATCACCTAAGTCCTCTCCTGATTCATCTGCTACTTCATCCGAGTCATTTTTGCTTCATCAAAACACTTATTGCTTCAAATAGTTATTCGCTGCTCCATTTAGATATTCGTCATTCTTTATTTCGCCTCAAACTTCACTAGTTTGTAGTTACTCACTTCTTTTCCCAGAAAAGGTTGGGATGATATAACTCTGTGTCAAAAACGCATACGTTTTGGGCATGATAAACGAGATATTAGAAAAAAAAATGAAGATTACGTAAGATACGACTGAAAAAAAAAGTTGCTAACTTGGATTGCTTTCAATAACAAATTTATTATGGACTCTGCGATGCATTATTAACATTTGACAACACAATCAGGATAATTTACATTTAAATTTCTACACTCGCAAACGAAGAGAAAATTAACCCTAATGAATTAATTTTAGAAAATCCTGTAGAGAAAAATTAGCACATTTCTGGAATAGACTTTGTTTATGCAAATGAATTGGTATTAAAAAAAAAACATATTTTCTGGGGACACAGTAAAGCTTGATGGTTCATTAAACGTGAATGGCTAATGACTTAAAGCATAGTTGTGTAGAAGTAATTACTGCCAACCCTTCACAGGCTTAATCATTGACGACAAGAAGCGATGGTCCTGTTTAGTGATAACAGTTCCAGCATTATGTGTGTGTCTGTGTGAGGCATCTTCTGCTGGAGTGAATGAAATGCACCAAAATGTATATATTGTTCATTCTTTTTTCACTTCAGTGGTAATGATGAATATATGTACCTTAAAGTTTTGAGAAATGTTTGATTTTATACATCATATATAGGGAACAGAGAATGGGGCCAGGTGAGGATATTCCCTCAAAGGCCCAGTCCTCTGTTCTTAACGCAACCTCGTTAACGCGGGAAATGGCGAATAGTATGAAAGATATATATATATATATATATATATATATATATATATATATATATATATATATATATATATATATATATATATATTTCACCCCTGGGGATAGGGGTGAAAGAATACTTCCCACGTATTCCTCGCGTGTCGTAGAAAGCGACTAGAGGGGACGGGAGCGGGGGGCCGGAAATCCTCCCCTCCTTGTATTAACTTTCTAAAATGGGAAACAGAAGAAGGAGTCACGCGGGGAGTGATCATCCTCCTCGAAGGCTCAGAGTGGGGTGCCTAAATGTGTGTGGATGTAACCAAGATGTGAAAAAAGGAGAGATAGGTAGTATGTTTGAGGAAAGGAACCTGGATGTTTTGGCTCTGAGTGAAACGAAGCTCAAGGGTAAAGGGGAAGAGTGGTTTGGAAATGTCTGGGGAGTGAAGTCAGGGGTTAGTGAGAGGACAAGAGCAAGGGAAGGAGTAGCAATACTCCTGAAACAGGAGTTGTGGGAGTATGTGATAGAATGTAAGAAAGTAAATTCTCGATTAATATGGGTAAAATTGAAAGTTGATGGAGAGAGGTGGGTGATTATTGGTGCATATGCACCTGGGCATGAGAAGAAAGATCATGAGAGGCAAGTGTTTTGGGAGCAGCTAAATGAGTGTGTTAGCGGTTTTGATGCACGAGACCGGGTTATAGTGATGGGTGATTTGAATGCAAAGGTGAGTAATGTGGCAGTTGAGGGAATAATTGGTATGCATGGGGTGTTCAGTGTTGTAAATGGAAATGGTGAAGAGCTTGTAGATTTATGTGCTGAAAAAGGACTGATGATTGGGAATACCTGGTTTAAAAAGCGAGATATACATAAGTATACTTATGTAAGTAGGAGAGATGGCCAGAGAGCGTTATTGGATTACGTGTTAATTGACAGGCGTGCGAAAGAGAGACTTTTGGATGTTAATGTGCTGAGAGGTGCAACTGGAGGGATGTCTGATCATTATCTTGTGGAGGCTAAGGTGAAGATTAGTATGGGTTTTCAGAAAAGAGGAGTGAATGTTGGGGTGAAGAAGGTGGTGAGAGTAAGTGAGCTTGGGAAGGAGACCTGTGTGGGGAAGTACCAGGAGAGACTGTGTACAGAATGGAAAAAGGTGAGAACAATGGAAGTAAGGGGAGTGGGGGAGGAATGGGATGTATTTAGGGAATCAGTGATGGATTGCGCAAAAGATGCTTGTGGCATGAGAAGAGTGGGAGGTGGGTTGTTTAGAAAGGGTAGTGAGTGGTGGGATGAAGAAGTAAGAGTATTAGTGAAAGAGAAGAGAGAGGCATTTGGACGATGTTTGCAGGGAAAAAATGCAATTGAGTGGGAGAAGTATAAAAGAAAGAGACAGGAGGTCAAGAGAAAGGTGCAAGAGGTGAAAAAAAGGGCAAATGAGAGTTGGGGTGAGAGACTATCAGTAAATTTTAGGGAGAATAAAAAGATGTTCTGGAAGGAGGTAAATAGGGTGCGTAAGACAAGGGAGCAAATGGGAACTTCAGTGAAGGGCGTAAATGGGGAGGTGAAAACAAGTAGCGGTGATGTGAGAAGGAGATGGAATGAGTATTTTGAAGGTTTGTTGAATGTGTCTGATGACAGAGTGGCAGATATAGGGTGTTTTGGTCGAGGTGGTGTGCAAAGTGAGAGGGTTAGGGAAAATGATTTGGTAAACAGAGAAGAGGTAGTAAAAGCTTTGCGGAAGATGAAAGCCGGCAAGGCAGCAGGTTTGGATGGTATTGCAGTGGAATTTATTAAGAAAGGGGGTGACTGTATTGTTGACTGGTTGGTAAGGTTATTTAATGTATGTATGACTCATGGTGAGGTGCCTGAGGATTGGCGGAATGCGTGCATAGTGCCATTGTACAAAGGCAAAGGGGATAAGAGTGAGTGCTCAAATTACAGAGGTATAAGTTTGTTGAGTATTCCTGGTAAATTATATGGGAGGGTATTGATTGAGAGGGTGAAGGCATGTACAGAGCATCAGATTGGGGAAGAGCAGTGTGGTTTCAGAAGTGGTAGAGGATGTGTGGATCAGGTGTTTGCTTTGAAGAATGTATGTGAGAAATACTTAGAAAAGCAAATGGATTTGTATGTAGCATTTATGGATCTGGAGAAGGCATATGATAGAGTTGATAGAGATGCTCTGTGGAAGGTATTAAGAATATATGGTGTGGGAGGCAAGTTGTTAGAAGCAGTGAAAAGTTTTTATCGAGGATGTAAGGCATGTGTACGTGTAGGAAGAGAGGAAAGTGATTGGTTCTCAGTGAATGTAGGTTTGCGGCAGGGGTGTGTGATGTCTCCATGGTTGTTTAATTTGTTTATGGATGGGGTTGTAAGGGAGGTAAATGCAAGAGTCCTGGAAAGAGGGGCAAGTATGAAGTCTGTTGGGGATGAGAGAGCTTGGGAAGTGAGTCAGTTGTTGTTCGCTGATGATACAGCGCTGGTGGCTGATTCATGTGAGAAACTGCAGAAGCTGGTGACTGAGTTTGGTAAAGTGTGTGGAAGAAGAAAGTTGAGAGTAAATGTGAATAAGAGCAAGGTTATTAGGTACAGTAGGGGTGAGGGTCAAGTCAATTGGGAGGTGAGTTTGAATGGAGAAAAACTGGAGGAAGTGAAGTGTTTTAGATATCTGGGAGTGGATCTGTCAGCGGATGGAACCATGGAAGCGGAAGTGGATCATAGGGTGGGGGAGGGGGCGAAAATTTTGGGAGCCTTGAAAAATGTGTGGAAGTCGAGAACATTATCTCGGAAAGCAAAAATGGGTATGTTTGAGGGAATAGTGGTTCCAACAATGTTGTATGGTTGCGAGGCGTGGGCTATGGATAGAGATGTGCGCAGGAGGATGGATGTGCTGGAAATGAGATGTTTGAGGACAATGTGTGGTGTGAGGTGGTTTGATCGAGTAAGCAACGTAAGGGTAAGAGAGATGTGTGGAAATAAAAAGAGCGTGGTTGAGAGAGCAGAAGAGGGTGTTTTGAAATGGTTTGGGCACATGGAGAGAATGAGTGAGGAGAGATTGACCAAGAGGATATATGTGTCGGAGGTGGAGGGAACGAGGAGAAGAGGGAGACCAAATTGGAGGTGGAAAGATGGAGTGAAAAAGATTTTGTGTGATCGGGGCCTGAACATGCAGGAGGGTGAAAGGAGGGCAAGAAATAGAGTGAATTGGTGTCATGTGGTACACAGGGGTTGACGTGCTGTCAGTGGATTGAAGCAAGGCATGTGAAGCGTCTGGGGTAAACCATGGAAAGCTGTGTAGGTATGTATATTTGCGTGTGTGGACGTGTGTATGTACATGTGTATGGGGGGGGGGGGGTTGGGCCATTTCTTTCGTCTGTTTCCTTGCGCTACCTCGCAAACGCGGGAGACAGCGACAAAGTATAAAAAAAAAAAAAAAAAAAAAAATATATATATATATATATATACATTTTTTTTTTCTTTTCATACACCGCCATTTCCCGCACTTGCGAGGCAGCATTCAGAACAGAGGATTGAGCCTCAGAGGGAATATCCTCACTTGGCCCTATTCTCTGTTCTTTTTTTTTGGAAAAATAAAAAAAACGAGAGGGGAGGATATCCAGCCCTCGACTCCCTCCCCTTTTAGTCGCCTTCTACGACACGCAGGGAATACGTGGGAAGTATTCTTTCTTCCCTATCCCAATGGATAATATATATATATATATATATATATATATATATATATATATATATATATATATATATATATATATATACTGACAGAAGTATCATGACTTCATGTGACGTGATACGTAAACACGTCTTGCAGTATTTTGTAAGGAGTTCGACTGAAGGTATTATTACTCTCACACACAACCGGAAAAATCATGAGAAAAGAAAATATCAAAATTCCGAATCCACTTTCATGTAAAAGCAGAGAGAGAGAGAGAGAGAGAGAGAGAGAGAGAGAGAGAGAGAGAGAGAGAGAGAGAGAGAGATTGTGGTTGGAGGGAATTTTCGCCTGGACGCGTCGTCAGGGATAAGCCCGACCTCGAATATGCATGAAGTTATTGTCGCAATATTTCCATCCGCTTAGTGTTCACTTATACTTGAGGAAGGAAATACTAATAAAAAAAAAAGAAAATGGCAAAACATCTTGTCACAGAGGGTCCATCATCAAATAGCAGGTGGTCAGTGTTTTGAAACATTACTGATCCTTATTCAAAACAAAAAGTTGTGTCTTGTTCAGCTCACTGAATGTCAGTAAATTACTGAAGATCTCTCTCTCTCCTCCCTCCCTCTCTCTCTCTCTCTCTCTCTCTCTCTCTCTCTCTGGAGGAATGCCCCCACTGTTCCAGAAGGCAAATCACCAGGAGCGAAAAAAAAAAAAACCTTGGGTCAGGTACTGAGACAAGTTTTAAGCCTCTGAGGATGACGCCCACAAACACCCTCTCTCTCTCTCTCTCTCTCTCTCTCTCTCTCTCTCTCTCTCTCTCCCACCCACGCCAGCGGCCATCACGGGCGCGGCGAGCGGTGTGAGTGTGGTGGGGTGTGTGGAGGCGAGCGGTGTGAGTGTGGTGGGGTGTGTGGAGGCAAGCCTCGTCTTAGAGGAGCGAAGCGCCCGAGATGATCCTCCTTCCTGCGCCTCCCACGCGGGGAAATAAGCGCATCACGTCCGTATTTGATGCTCCTGAACACCAAAGGGGATGTGTGTGGTGACCTTGATCGCGGTGTGAATAGCCCGGCTGGATTCCAACCAGCGGTCTTTCACTGCTGGTGGGTGGGAGGCTACGCTGCTACTCTGGCCAACACTGCATGGCCTCGGGGGCACGGCAGGCCGGGGTGAACCCCTGAGCACGACGGTGCGGCCCTTGGAGCACGACGGCACGACCCTTGGAGCACGACGGCACGACCCTTGGAGCACGACGGCACGACCCTTGGAGCAGGACAGCACGACCCTTGGAGCACGACGGCACAACCCTTGGAGCACGACGGAACGACCCTTGGAGCACGACGGTGCGGCCCTTGGAGCACGACGGTACAACGCTTGAGCACGACGGCACGACCCCCTGAGCAAGACGATACGACCCCCCTGAGCACGACGGTACGACCCCCTGAGGAACGGTGAGTTCCTTCGGACGACGAAACGACCCTGCAAGGCTCTGATGGCCTGGCCTACAACCTGACCCTCCCGAAGGCTTGCGTCGCGACCCGGGCCATGATCGTCATCAGTCATAGACCAACGGTCGTGCACAACGTAAGAACATAAAGACTAAGGACACTGCAGGAGGGCCTATTGGCCCACGCTAGGCAGGTCCCGAGTCTGTCCACCGTAAGACCAACCGCCCGAACTCACAAACACGTCCAACCTTCGTTCAAAGCTAACCTAAAGACCTAGTTTCCACTACTGTACTTGGCAGCTTGTTCCATAAATCTAATACCCTATTCCTGAACCAATATTTACCCACATCCGACTTGAATCTTCTTTTTTTCTAATTTATATCCATTATTTCTTGTCCTATCCAGTGGCCCCACTCTCAGAACTTTATTCATGTTACCTTTACCAATGCACTTCACCCTTTTGAAAACTTCATCAATGCCCTTCACCCATTTGAAAACTTCAATCATATCCCCTCTAGCCCTCCTCCTCCTCTTAAGCGTTAATTCAGTCTTTTCAGCCTTTCTTCATAAGGGCTGTACCGTCGTCGGAATGATAGTACCATCTCTCGCTCTCAAGAAGTCTGAAATTGTGTGGATCCTCCCCACCAGCAACCTCCTAATAAATCAGGAAGGCCCGAGGTGGCGCGTCCGTCCAGTGAAGAACAAGGCTCCTCTCGAGTGTGTCTCCGGCCGAAGGACGACCTACCTCACCCCAGAGACAAGTGAGGGGCAGGCGAGCGGTGGATATACACACACATGGATGGGAAGCAAACAGCTTTGCGTTGCAGGGGAAAAAAACGGCGAAAGGAGAGTTCCTTAATGTCTGGGCGAACCCTACCACACCACACTGTATCCAGGGCGGGGTCTGATACAGGCCATCTATAAACAAAATAACCTATGATTAAGAAATACGGCAGCAAGCAAGCAAGCAAGCATCTCCCCAGGCTAACCTTTTGACATTTATTGGAGGAGAGAGAGAGAGAGAGAGAGAGAGAGAGAGAGAGAGAGAGAGAGAGAGAGAGAGAGAGAGAGAGAGAGATAGAGATAGAGAGAGAGAGAGAGAGAGAGATGCAGAGAGACTCCACTATCTCCCTCAGCCATGACCCATGGCAAGCGTAAAGCCGCCATAAGACCCTGTTCCCCCGTCAAGCGAAGCCAGCAACGTCACCCTTGACCCTGTTCCCACGTCAAGCGAGGCCAGCAACGTCATCCTAGACCCTGTTCCCCCCCGTCAAGCGAGGCCGCCGGCCACCAACCTCTTCCCTCTTACCAACCCGTGACCCCCCTGGCAAACGAGGCCAACACAGCCAACACGGTCATTCGTCACGGGTCAATAAGTGTCAGAAGAATTGGCCCGTCACTTCGGCTCGTTCGCTGTGATCTTTCATCGCTACACCACAACGAATCTGCTGATGTTAATTAAACCAGCGAACGAGGCGGGCGGGTCTCTGGCTGGCCACGATGGTGCCCTGTGTGTATCTGTCTGTTGGGTCTGTCTCTGCCTGACTGTCTGTCCGATTTTCTCACCTCTGTTCTCCAATCTGTGCATCAAATCTGTTTGTCTCTCGGCGTCTTTACTGTCTCTCTCTCTCTCTCTCTCCCTCTCTCTCTCTCTCTCTCTCTCTCTCTCTCTCTCTCTCTCTCTCTCTCTCGCTGGTACTACTACGTGGGAAAAACAGAGACGGGGGTGGGGGGGATCATACACCTTACCAGCGAGAGGCGGGGAAAAAAATGGGGACATCATAATACACCTTCCCAGCGAGAGGTCGTGTCGTCCAGGGCCTATAATGACGACCCCGGGTCTTTGACTTATACAATCCTCAAGATGTAATCATAACCCGGGGGGAGGGGGAAGTGTATGGTTATAAACAGAGAGTCCAATATGCCTTGATCGGGGCGCACTGTCTTACGGGATATTCTCAGTACGTTTGCTCGTTATTTTCGTTATATCTCTAAGTACGGTTAGGTTAGGTTAGGTTAGGTTTGCTCGTTATTTTCGTTATATCTCTAAGTACGGTTTGGTTAGGTTAGGTTAGGTTAGATTAGGTTTGCTCGTTATTTTCGTTATATCTCTAAGTACGGTTAGGTTAGGTTACGTCAGGTTAGGTTTGCTCGTTATTTTCGTTATATCTCTAAGTACGGTTAGGTTAGGTTAGGTTTGCTCGTTAGTTTCGTTATACTCTAAGTACGGTTTGGTTTGGTTAGGCTAGATTAGGTTTGCTCGTTATTTTCGTTATATCTTCAAGTACGGTTTGGTTAGGTTAGGTTACGTTAGGTTAGGTTTGCTCGTTATTTTCGTTACATCTTTAAGTAGGGTTTGGTTAGGTTACGTTAGGTTAGGTTAGGTTTGCTCGTTATTTTCGTTATATCTTCAAGCAGGGTTTGATGACGACGAGCGAGGACAGGAGCCGTTCTGAACGCCAGACTGGAACGTGAGGATGAATGACTTGAACAGAAAAGGTCAAGTCGCTCTCAGACTCCTACGTCCGGGGGACAGTACTTCCCTGGGCGACTTCCTGTTTACAGCCTATTAGTTATCAATATCATTACTGTTATCGTTAATGATAATAACAACAACAACAACAATAATAATAATGATAATAATAATAATAATAATAATAATAATAATAATAGTAATAATAATAATAATAATAATAATAATAATAATAATAACAATAACAATATATCATTATGATCATTACTATTATCCTTTACAATGATAACCAAATAATGGTAATGTTGATAACAATAATAATAATAACGATGATAATAATAATAATAATAATGACAATAATAATAATAATAATAATAATAATAATAATATTACTAATAATAACAATAATAACCATGACTATTATCATTCTTCTTCTACTTTTATTATTATCATTAGTATCATTCTTCTTTTATCATTATCATTATCAACATCATCATTATCATTATCAACATCATCATTATCATTATCAACATCATCATTACCATTATCAATAATAACATCATCATCACGTTACTTCCGGCATGTGGTACACAGTGGGGGGTGATGATGACCCAAGAGGCCAGCGACCACAGAAACCACACAAAGGTGGGGAGGTCAAATCTGCCCCACCCACCCACCCAGACTGGCCGGACTGGTGGGTGGGTCGTCTTCTTCCCACGGTAAACCCCCGCCCCCCTTTGTGTTACAAGAAGGACGCAGAGGGGTATATGCCCATCCCCCCGCCCAGAGGGGTCGATTCCCCCGCCGTGCAACCCCGTGGTTTCGATACAGTGCAACCCCAGGTCTTGCGCAAGGCGGAAGGAGACTGAGTGTCGTTGTGCCGTGACAGAGTGAGAGATGAAAGAGAGAGATAATCAGATAGACAGACAGATAGATAGATAGATGAACAGATAGATAATCAGAAAGACAGACAGATAGATAGATAGATGAACAGATAGATAATCAGATAGACAGACGGACAGATACCTGAACAGATAGATAGATAGATATAGACAGACAGATAGACAGATAGTGTGAGAGAGAGAGAGAGAGAGAGAGAGAGAGAGAGAGAGAGAGAGAGAGAGAGAGAGAGAGAGAGAGAGAGAGATGGAAACGCGACTCCAATGTGAGAATGATAATATCAAGGGGTACTAACGAACAGCAAGGCTCGCCCCGTAATATTTTCCCCTCCATGATCAATGACACAGTTACGAGGGCGAGGTAATAATATCCTACGGTGTACAGTACATGACCGGGGAATTGTGGTCATCAGATGTACAGTCATCCTGTCCGTGTGTACGTGTACTGAGGCACATGATGAGTGAGTATGTTGTGTGGTGGAGTTAAGGCGATACAAACTGAAACCTGCCTTCATTTTTTCACTCACCACTCGCTAATCATTTCCCGCGCTAGCGAGGTAGCGTTAGGAATTGAGGACTGAGTCTAAGAGGGAATATCGTCACTTGGCCCCTTTCCCTGTTCCTTCTTTTAATAAAGCAAAAACTGGAGGGGAGGATTTCCAGCCTCCCAGCTCCCTCCCACTTTAGTCGCCTTGTACGACACGCAGGGAATACGTGGGAAGTATTCATCTCCAGGGATATATATATATATATATATATATATATATATATATATATATATATATATATATATATATATATATATATTCAAAGCCAACTCAGTAACACACTTATAAAGACACTGTGCATGAATGTGAAACGGGCCAAATTCTCTCTCTACACACACACACACACACCAAAATGCTGGTGGCAACCCTGTGTGTGCGGGAGATATTGCAGTGTGGAGAGAATTTGCAATGCAAACTGGAAATCAATCGACAGACTCCACTAACACAACATATTTAGGGCATTTCACGGGTGTCGAAAGACTTGGACGAATTCAGAAAGCAATTCAGAGAGAGAGAAACAATATATATATATATATATATATATATATATATATATATATATATATATATATATATATATATCTTTTTTTTTCTTCCACTGTGAGATTAGCTAATCCTCCTCGACCAATGGCTGGTCAAGCGTCTATAATTTCCCCCTCCCTCCCCCAACACACTCGTATTTCTCACACCCTCCTCCCCCCCACACACTCTGTAACCCGACCCCCAGCACACATGTTGTGATTTCCTGGCCTGGTGACCTTTACTGTGTACCTAGTGTGGCGGCGGCGGAGGAGGAGGAGGAGGAGGCCGGGGACTGACCGACCGGCCAGACCTCCCTCCCTCCCTCGCTCCGTCAACCACCGCCAGCCATCCACCCTCTTCCTCTTCCTCCTCCTCCTCCTCTGCTGCTGGTGTTTGCTCGAACTCTCCATCAACTCTTACTCCTCCTTCTCCTCCTCCCTGAAGTTTTCCTCAACCACAACGACCACCACCACCGTCGCCGCTACTCTCCTTCCTTACCCCTTATAGCGATGGGGTGTGTTCTATTCACCGCTGAAGTACAGTGTCCAGTGTGTGTGTGTGTGTGTGTGTGTGTGTTATGAATTCCTTGATGATATACTTTACTGCTCTGTTCCTCGGAACGATTATACACAGACACACACACACACACACACGCATCCACACACACATACACACACACACACACACATATATATATATATATATATATATATATATATATATATATATATATATATATATATATACTCCTTTATCACTGTAATGTACAGAGGCGTTTTCAAGACGAGTTTCGAGATCTGTCTCTGAAGATTAACAATACTCAAATGATTACCAGCTTCTGCTCCTACTCAAAGCAACAATCATTTACATGATGATATTATCATACAGTTCTCTGTGTTCACACACACACACACACACGTACAGTAATTTCACACCACTTCGCTCTCGCCCTCCCTAGGGTGTCATAAACACCAACAACAATGCCCATAGTCTCTCTCTCTCTCTCTCTCTCTCTCTCTCTCTCTCTCTCTCTCTCTCTCTCTCTCTCTCCCTCTCTCTCTCATCACTGGGCCCCCACCTCGCTTCATTAAGCCCTGATCATTGTCTCTGGGCCTAATCGTTAAAGGGGGGGCATCTGTCATGACATTCGCTACAGATGGTAGGGTGAGTGATGGGAGGGGGGGTAGGGATTCGTCAGGCAGGAAGGGAGGAGGAGATCTGAGCGATGAGGCAGAGAGAGAGAGAGAGAGAGAGAGAGAGAGAGAGAGAGAGAGAGAGAGAGAGAGAGAGAGCAGAGCAGAGCAGAGCTCTTCTCCGCTACACACACACACACACACACACACAGTGAGGGGGACCATTACCTCCATCCTAGCCTGTAACCTAATATTGGGACGGATCCTCGTTATCCCCCTCTGTGAATGGGAGGAGGGGTGAGGTGGGCGGGGAAGAGGAGGAGGAGGAGGAGGAGAGCATAAACACACGTGCTTTGCGTGAGGGGGTGTCAGTCCACCGGGTGTGACTAACGCCTGGTAGAGAGGAAGACGGACCGAGGCGTTTCTTGGAGGTAACCAAGCAGCGGCGGCCCAGGAGTAACCTTGGTGCCCCAGGCGTTAGATGTGAGGCAGGCAGCCCGGGGGCAGCAGAGCGCTGCTCGCCCTGAGGGAATCGACTGCGGTCTTGTATCAGCAAATGATTGCTTACTGTGATTACAGACTTGGCTGCTGGGATGAAATTTCCTTTCCCTGCCTCGTTCTCCTGTCTTCTTCTTCTTCTTCTTCTCCTCCTTCTTCTTCGTCTTCTTCTTCTCCTTCTTCTCCGTCCACTTCTTCTCCTTCCTCTTCTTCTTCTCCTCGCACCACAAGAGCACTTAAGCAGCTTTGCGTCTTAGTTACTTGACCGATCGGGAATACAAGATGCTGCAGTTCGCGTATAACAGCGAGCTGTAGGTACTCTCTTTCTCTTTCTCTCTCTCTCGAAATAGAGAGAGAGAGAGAGAGAGAGAGAGAGAGAGAGAGAGAGAGAGAGAGAGAGAGAGAGAGAGAGAGAGAGAAGATGACAACTCAATTACAAGATCTGGTACAACAAGAGCGAGCGACTTTCGCCATGGGACCCTCAACTCCACTCTCAAATGTCAGCCACACAGAGACCAGACCAGACCAGACCAGCGGGAGGGGATGACATCTCAGGTGAGGGAGGGAGGGAGAGAGGGAGGGTAGGAAGGGCAGGTTCAGGCTGGTAGGGAGGGATGTGAGAGGTAAGATTATGGGGAAATGACAAACGACGTAAATCAAAAGATAGAAATTGAGGAGAATTGGATCCCGTATGAGAGTGCCGGCAGGGAGTACGAAAGAATCATAGATGTATGGATCCATTAAGGACCATTTGTGCACATGTCTTATTCATTACCACGTCGAGGATGATCAAGCCCCGTGACTATATCTGTCTGATTCGACCCTGTACCGAGGATGATGAAGCCCCGAGAACAAACCTCTGTTCGACTCTGTATCGAGAATGATGAAGCTCCGAGAACAAACCTTTCTTCGACTCTGTATCGACGACGATGAAGCCCTAAGAACAAACCACTCTTCGACTCTGTATCGAGAACGATGAAGCTCCAAGAACAAACCTCGCTTCGACTCTGTATCGAGAATGATGAAGCTCCGAGAACAAACCTCTCTTCGACTCTGTATCAAGGATGATGGAGCCTCAAGAACAAACCTCTCCGACTCTGTATCGACGACGATGAAGCCCTAAGAACAAACCTCTCTTTGACTCTGTATCGAGAATGATGAAGCTCCAAGAACAAACCTCGCTTCGACTCTGTATCGAGAATGACGAAGTCCCCGAGAACAAACCTTTCTTCGACTCAGTACCGAGACTGATGAAGCCCCGAGAATAGAATTTCCTGAAAAGTCCCATTTTCTATCTGTCTTACCATAGTGCGCATCAGACTGTTCTACAACACAAAGAACAGAACGAAAAAAAAAAAACCTCCTGACGAACGCAATATTCTTCATGAGCCGTTATCCTTCACGACCCGTGAGCTTGCGCGACCGGAACTGAATGCTTAATCAAGGGTACTGGCGGCAATTAACGAGGGAAGGGAATCATCTCCGCAAAAAGAGAGGATGCCCGACATGAATAATGCAGACTAATTAGGAAAAGGAAATCCCTTTGTGGAACCCGGCTATAAAACTACCACACGACAGAAAGATGACTTCCTCGTAGAACCGGGTCATGCCGCGGTGCTGGCAGTCTGTGTAACTAGACACAGCAGAGGGGGGGGGGGACTAAAATGCTCTCAGTAACCTACATGGGAAGCCTTAATGTATGGCGACACCTGACGCATTTAGTCACACCTTACGATACACACACACACAAACAGAGAGAGAGAGAGAGAGAGAGAGAGAGAGAGAGAGAGAGAGAGAGAGAGAGAGAGAGAGAGACGGGGGTACCAACCACACGGGTGATTGTTCCGGGTTGTATCAGATGGCCAAGGCTGGCGGATGAATATTTTGGGTGGGTGTGTAAACACCTTCCGTAGCCAGTGTGTTCAAGGAGACGCGTGGACGTGTCCACACTTCTAAGCACCATCAGGTATCCTCCAAACTCAAAAAGTGAAGAGATGAAGAATCATTTTTTTTTTTTTGGAGACGCGTCATCTTGAAATCTCCCTCTGAAGTGTACGGGTGTGTCAGCATCCGTCATGAAAAGCCAAGTTTTCAAACGTATACAAAATATATCCTCACCGACGACCACCTCCCCAGAGGAAGGCAAGAAACGTAAGGTTCCTGATCATTACACACCGTCCCGGACATCTGGCGGTGTCTGCGAGAGGAAGGTGGAAGGCAGCGAGGTCATCTTTCATAGGTGTTCGTCAGAGCTAGAGAGAGAGAGAGAGAGAGAGAGAGAGAGAGAGAGAGAGAGAGAGAGAGAGAGAGAGAGAGAGAGAGAGAGAGAGAGAGTTCCAGGACACAGACACGTAGTCGACCTTTGCAGGAGTGGCCGTCGAGTTTGAGACACCCTGGCTCTGCTGTTATGGCTCCTGTGTGTGTGTGTGTGTGTGTGTGTGTGTGTGTGTGTGTGTGTGTGTGTGTGTGTGTGTGTGTGTGTGTGTGGGTGTGTGTGTGTGTGTGTGTGCTGGCTGCTCTTGTATCCTCAACACAGGAACAAAAACTAATACAATTTCTGAATGACTTCGGAGCCGAAACGTACCAACGTGCACCTGTTGTTGATCTCACCCGCGGGGATCCTCACTCGTCCTCCTACCACTTGGCCTTTGACTCCCGCTCCAGCGAGAGCCACAACGAACATCATCGCCTTGCACTACAGCAGCAGGTTTCTGATCTATACACACTCTCTACCGCTATCTCCTATTTCCCGTGCTTTATCTTCTCCACCCAACTACTACCACTTATTGTTCTTCCTATCCGCAATGATAAGAGAGTGATAAGAAGAGTCTGTGTCGGGGGGTGACACCATTATCAAGACGCTTGTGAATACGGCTTCATCACGTCTGCCGAGAGTGGACTGGGTCTGCCCTGTAGTGCTGTGGATACCCGACCCCCCTCACACACAGCTTCTCTTGAGGGTGTCACTCGCCCTCCGTCACCTTAAGTAAGTGAGGAGGTCACGAGGGTCGTAAAAACCACCAGAGCAAAGCGGTGTGACTCTACCATTCCCGCCCACTTAACCCCGGACCTCCAATCAACGCCAAGGAAGAGTGGCTTCCAACTCTACTTCAACAACAACAGTTACAGCGCTACATGGTTACAGAAATTACAGAGGTGCCCTCCGTCCAGACCCGAGTGGCCAGATGATCATGTACCATAAGATGTTACAGGGGATGGTTCCTTACAGCAGCTGCTGAACACAGCACTGGGTTGTGAAACCGTTTGAACAACAGTTCCCTTTATTCCTCTTAACCTAGATTTTGTTTCATTAATTATACCCTCCACGTCTCCATTACATACTGACTGAAGTCATACACTTGGAAGGCTAAGCTGCTCCTCCTTGCAGAAGACACCATTTGAACGACACACACACACACACACACACACACACACAATACTCTCTGCCTATAGACCCAAGCAGCAAGTTGTAGCATACATTACAACCGCCAGCAAGCAACGTAACCAGCCCACACGACAACCCAGTGGAGGAAAGGGACAATATCTATCTTAAGAGTATTCGAGACAACCCTTTTTTGCCTCACGAGAGCCAATTTGTCGTACACTTCTCAAGCAAATATAATGCTTAAGAGCATCAGAGACCACAACAAACCTTTGAAGCACTAAGTAACACCTTTGAAGCACTAAGTAACACCTTTGAAGCACTAAGTAACACCTTTGAAGCACTAACACCTTTGAAAAGGATAATTCGTGACCAAGATCTTATTTTTTTTTTTAATTACCTAGAGTCAGACACTACAGCGTTACGTACAGGCTCGTCATATTGTAATACCGATATCATTCGATTGAGATTCGTGCGTGAAATTGCAGGTTCGTTCGAGCGTGCTGTGAACATTCCGTTCCCTGACAGGAAATACGTTAAAAGCATTTTCAGTGCATTACTATACCACATTTTTTTTTGGTTTGTGGGTGTTGGGTGTGTGGGGTGTGTGTGTGTGTGTGTGTGTGTGTGTGTGTGCGACTACACTCACTGATGTAATTTGATACGCCAGGAAAAACCCGCAGACAGAGTCATTATCTCCTCTCTAATCCTGACAGTAGACAATTCCAGCAATTCTCTCGCCCATCCTGTTGAAGCGATAATGATGGTTGTGATGATGTAATCATATCAACATTTAATAACACTGGACAACACTATAAAGATTTTTCTCGAATGGGGAAAAAAAAAAACAATGAATATCTGTTTCTGAATCCATTTAGGTTCTCAGAATTTCGCCATCACCTATAGTTACTCTGTCCCCAGCATGAATAGCTTATGTACACTTATATGTGTACTCAGTGCTCGACGGACGGCATTTGAAACAAAGACGAGTGACGAAACACAGCTTGTTTTCATTGTCTGTGTCAAGTACAGCAGCTTCTTATTGTGAGCACAGACCTAGATACATGAGTCACCAGGGGAGGACTAGGAGGAGGAGGAGGAGGAGGAGGAGGAGGAGGAGGAGGAGGAAGAGGAAGAGGAAGAGGAGGAGGGCTGAAGACACACCCGACTGGAAATGGTGGGACATTCCAACAGTGGCCACTCCTGAGTAGCAACAGTTCTCTATCAGTTGCAGGGTAGATAAAGCTCCATGTGTAAACAGTGTCTTTTCCACTCTGTTGACAGATTGTGCTTCCGTGTATTCAAGTGTTGTGCCGATGCCCCATCCACCATTATAATGCCGGAAGACTAAGTAAATAGTCCGAATTCTTTCTGCTACATATGCGGTAATTGACATTCATATATATATATATATATATATATATATATATATATATATATATATATATATATATATATATATACTACTTTTTTTCATTATACTTAACCGCCGTCTCCCGTGTTAGCGAGGTAGCGCAAGGAAACAGACGAGGTATGGCTCAACCCACCCACATACACATGCATGTATGTACATAATCCCGCACACATACATATACATTTCAACTTATACATACATATACATACACAGAAATATACATATATACACAAGTACATATTCACACTTACTGCCTTCATCCATTTCGTCGCCATCCCGCCACAAACGAAATAGAATTTGCCCCCCCCCCCCCCCACACACACACATACATACATACACACACACACACACACACACACACACACACACACACATATATATACATGCAACACGATAAGTTTCCAAGTACACTGATGATGTGATTATTACACGAAAGTGCACCAAGCATACAAATCATGAATTATTTCTCAAGAATTTTTTTTGTTTATATATATATATATATATATATATATATATATATATATATATATATATATATATATATATATATATTTTTTTTTTTCTTTTTTCTTTTTTTCTTAGGGGAGGAAGTTATCCCCATGATTTTTTTTATATTTTTTTGGGCGGGATAATGTTCCCATTTATTTTCTTTAACGTCCCTACGCAGATAATATGTGTCATCCACTGCTGGGAGAAAGCCAGACTTCCGCCAGATTATCCTAATCGCTGGCGAGGCGAGAACTGAAGTTGTCTTGGTGTTGGTGCCTCAATAATAACTCAAACTGGTTGACATACACACCGCCAGTGTCCACACACCACGGCCGTGTTCTCCTGCAGCACCAGCAGGAAGAAAGAACTTAGCTTCCTCACTGATGGAATCTTTCGGCAGGGGGAGCGTGTGTCATCCCGACACCCATTTCAACGCCAGTATATCCTGCATAGTACACTCGGTCGTCTCTAACGTTGGGCCAGGCATATACTGGGGGAGGCAATCGGTCTTGAAAGCCAGGCCAGACATGTGTTGGGGGTCCAAGTTGGTGTTGAATGGGAGGCATGACAGGTCTTGGGATCTGCCACATGTTATTGAAGACAGGAAGGACAGGCACTGCGAACTGCCCACCCCACATGACGGTGGGCCTGACAAGTGGGGTGGGCTGCCTTTCCTCATGGATGGTGGGCCTGATAGGGGGGAGTGTGGGCTGCAGTGCCTCTGGGAGGGTGGGTCTGGTGGGGGGGAGTGTGGGCTGCAGTGCCTCTGGGAGGGTGGGTCTGGTGGGGGGGAGTGTGGGCTGCAGTGCCTCTGGGAGGGTGGGTCTGGTAGGGAGTGTGGGCTGCAGTGCCACTTGAGTGGGCAAGGTCACTTGGTCAGCATCAGTGGGGCAGTGAGGTTTCACTTTTGGACAGCGGCCGTCGACGGAGAGTGGTGTCACGTCGGCCGCAAGTGCCTTCTTGTAGGAGGCACGGCAGAAGTACTGGATGACGGCAGTGCCTCGGTGGTTCTCGCTGGTCGTGTAGGTCTGCATGTCGAAGCGAACGATGTCCCCGAACTGTTTGAAGAATTCCAAGACCTTCGACCTGGAAATCTTGTATGGAACGTTGACGACCCTGATGGTATACCGCTCCAGGACAGTTTTGAGAATGCCTCGCAACTGCTCGTTGGTGGGGACGATGACATGTATGTCGTCATCATCGCAGTCCAACTCATCTCCAGGTGGGAGTCGGGTCTCCTGTGGACGGTCCAGCAACTCATCCTCATCGTGGAAAGGCAGGTAGGCCTGGTCATGGAGGGTAACCTTGCTCATCTGCTGCTCGATGAGGTCCAAGCCGGAGGTTTCTGCCAAAAATTCCATTGTTCGGGAGACTGAGATTACGTTCTGCACTTCACCAGACAATTCCGGTTACCCTTGCTCGTCCCCAAAGTATATGGTTAGTCTGTGTATCTGATATGGAAAAATGACAGGAAGACTCAACCTTACGTGGTCTAATATCCAACATGGAGACAAAAAACATAGGCGGCTTCGGCAATGTCAAGTGTAGTGACCATCTAAAATAATGTAAGTGGATTAGTTGTTG
The DNA here is from genome assembly GCF_036320965.1 of Panulirus ornatus. Classification (NCBI taxonomy): domain Eukaryota; kingdom Metazoa; phylum Arthropoda; class Malacostraca; order Decapoda; family Palinuridae; genus Panulirus; species Panulirus ornatus. The sequence continues at coordinate 7,958,515 of NC_092227.1, forward strand.
TCAGATGGTGACCAGGGGTACAGGTGGATGGGACAGACTGGATATAGTGAAGATCCATAGATGTCACAGACTGGGTGTAGCGAAGATCGGTAGATATCACAGAATGGGTACAGTGAAGATCGGTAGAAGGGACAGACAAGGTATAGTGAAGATCCATAGATGGGACAGACAGGGTATAGTGAACATCCATAGATGGGACAGACAGGGTATAGTGAACATCTATAGATGGGACAGACTGGGTATAGTGAACATCCATAGATGGGACAGACAGGGTATAGTGAACATCCATAGATGGTACAGACAGGGTATAGTGAACATCCATACATGGGACAGACATGGTATAGTGAACATCCATAGATGGGACAGACAGGGTATAGTGAACATCCATAGATGGGACAGACTGGGCATAGTGAAGATCCATAGCGAAGATCGGTAGATATCACAGAATGGGTACAGTTAAGATCGGTAGATGGGACAGACAGGGTATAGTGAACATCCATAGATGGGACAGACTGGGTATAGTGAACATCCATAGATGGGACAGACAGGGTATAGTGAACATCCATAGATGGGACAGACTGGGTATAGTGAACATCCATAGATGGGACAGACAGGGTATAGTGAACATCCATAGATGGTACAGACAGGGTATAGTGAACATCCATACATGGGACAGACATGGTATAGTGAACATCCATAGATGGGACAGACAGGGTATAGTGAACATCCATACATGGGACAGACAGGGTATAGTGAACATCCATAGATGGGACAGACAGGGTATAGTGAACATCCATACATGGGACAGACAGGGTATAGTGAACATCCATACATGGGACAGACAGGGTATAGTGAACATCCATAGATGGGACAGACAGGGTATAGTGAAGATCCATACATGGGACAGACAGGGTATAGTGAACATCCATACATGGGACAGACAGGGTATAGTGAACATCCATACATGGGACAGACAGGGTATAGTGAACATCCATAGATGGGACAGACAGGGTATAGTGAACATCCATAGATGGGACAGACAGGGTATAGTGAACATCCATAGATGGGACAGACAGGGTATAGTGAACATCCATAGATGGGAGAGACAGGGTATAGTGAACATCCATACATGGGACAGACAGGGTATAGTGAACATCCATACATGGGACAGACAGGGTATAGTGAACATCCATACATGGGACAGACATGGTATAGTGAAGATCCATACATGGTACAGACAGGGTTTAGTGAACATCCATAGATGGGACAGACAGGGTATAGTGAACATCCATACATGGGACAGACAGGGTATAGTGAAGATCCATAGATGGGACAGACAGGGTATAGTGAAGATCCATAGATGGGACAGACAGGGTATAGTGAACATCCATACATGGGACAGACAGGGTATAGTGAACATCCATAGATGGGACAGACAGGGTATAGTGAAGATCCATAGATGGGACAGACAGGGTATAGTGAAGATCCATAGATGGGACGGACAAGGTATAGTGAAGATCCACAAACGGGACAGACAGTGTATAGTGAAGATCGATAAATGGGACAGACAAGGCACAGTAAAGATCGGTAGATGTCACAGACTGGGTGTAGTGAAGATCGGTAGATGGGACAGACAGGGTATAGTGAAGATCCATAGATGGGACAGACAGGGTATAGTGAAGATCCATAGATGGGACAGACAGGGTATAGTGAAGATCCATAGATGGGACAGACAGGGTATAGTGAAGATCCATTGATGGGACAGACAGGGTATAGTGAAGATCCACAGACGGGACAGAGAGTGTATATAGAAGATCAGTAGATGGGACAGACAGGGTATAGTGAAGATCCATAGATGGGACAGACAGGGTATAGTGATGATCCACAAATGGGAGAGACAGGGTATAGTTAAGATCCATAGATGGGACAGACAGGGTATAGTGGAGATCCATAGATGGGAGAGACAGGGTATAGTGAAGATCCATAGATGGGAGAGACAGGGTATAGTTAAGATCCATAGATGGGACAGATAGGGTATAGTGAAGATCCATAGACGGGACAGATAGGGTATAGTGAAGATCGGTAGATGGGACAGACAGGGTATAGTGAAGATCGGTATGATGGGACAGACAGGGTATAATGAAGATCGGTAGATGGGATGGACAGGGTACAGTGAATATCGGTGATGTGATAGAATGGGTATAGTGAAGATCGATAAATGGGACAGACAGGGTATGGTGGAGATTGGTAGATGGGACAGAATGTGTACAGTAAAGATCCACAGACTGGATAGACAGATTACAGTGAAGATCCACAGAAAGGACAGACAGGGTATAGTGGAGATTGGTAGATGGGACAGAATATGTACAGTAAAGATCCACAGACTGGATAGACAGATTACAGTGAAGATCCACAGAAAGGACAGACAGGGTATAGTGGAGATTGGTAGATGGGACAGAATATGTACAGTAAAGATCCACAGACTGGATAGACAGATTACAGTGAAGATCCACAGAAAGGACAGACAGGGTATAGTGGAGATTCACAAGCGAGACAAACGGGGTGTCGCCACCCCGCCACACACGAAATAGCATTGGACCCTCCCTAAACCCACACCTCCATCCCAACCCCCCCCACTCCAGAGAGGTACCGCAAGAAGACAATGAAGACCATGTATGCGTTCACACTCAGTCTCCAGCTGCCATGTGTAATGCACCGAAACCACTGCTCCCTTTCCACATCCAGGCTCTGCAGATCTTTCCATGGTTTACCCCAGACGCTTCACAAGCCGTAGTTCAATCCACTGATAGCACGTCGACCCCGGTACTCCACATCTTTCCAATTTACTCTATTCCTTGCACGCCTTTCACCCTTCTGCATTCGCTCAATACATATAATATATGATATATATATGTATATATATATTATAGTGTTAAGATCAGAATACTGAGTCTTTGAGGGAACATCTTCACTTGGCCCCGTTATCTGTTACCTATGTATGATCAGATGTATCATTTTACACAGTAAGAATTACGACCAGTCAGTGAAAATTTTTTCCGGAGACTAACCTTTATATATATATATATATATATATATATATATATATATATATATATATATATATATATGTATAGTCTCTTTTTCTAGACATTATGTTAGCAACTTGGTGGTAACCATTGTATACATCCTGACTCAGTAGAAGAAAAAAACAACAAGATAATCAGGGAAATACATACTGTAAACAGGATTCATTCATGCTGTTTGATATTGTTCCCTCGTTATGATGGGTTAAGAACACTCGCTACAGAACCAGTATTTTGCCCGGTAATATGTAGCCAGCTCAGAGCTTATCTCTTAGTTTGAATATATTCATATGTATGAAGTTTTCCAATGTTGTCTGTAATGAATACAGAAGTAAACACATCTATGTTACTGAAATGAATGGGATAGATTAGGCAATGCGTGTGTGACGGTCTGTCCTATCCACACATCTTCACTATTCTATCACATCAGTCGATCGTCATCATAGCCTATCTGTCCCATCTACTCATCTTCACTATACCCAGTCTGTCCCACCTACCGATCTTCACTATACCCAATCTGTTTCATATACCGATCTTCACTATACTCTATCTGTTCTATCTACCGAGCTTCACAATACCCTCTTTGTCCCATCTACCTATCTTCACTACACCCTGTCTGTCCCATCTACCGACCTTCACTATACCCAATCTGTGATATCTACCAATCTTCGCTACACCGTCTGTGACATCTACCGATCTTCACTATGCCTTGTCTGTCCCATCTACCGATCGTCACTATACCCAGTCTCTCCCATTTACCTATCTTCACTATACCCTGTCTGTCTCGTCAGTGGATCTTCAGTATACCCTGTCCGTCCTATCTGTCGATCTTCACTATACCCATTATGTCCCATTTACCAGTCTCCACTACACCCTGTCTGTCCCATCTATGGATATTCACTGTACCCAATCTGTCCCATCTACCGATCTTCACTATACCCTGTCTGTTCCATCTATGGATCTTCATTATACCCTGTCTATCCCATCTATCGATCTTCACTATACCCTGTCTGTCCCGTCTATGAATATTCACTATACCCTGTCTGTCCCATCTATAGATCTTGACTATACCCTGTCTGTCCCATCTATGGATCTTCACTATACCCTGTGTGTCCCATCTACCGATCTTCACTACACCCTATGTATCCCGTCTCTGGATCTTCACTATACCCTGTTTGTCCCGTCTATGGATCTTCACTAACCCTGTCTGTCCCGTCTATGGATCTTCACTATACCCAGTCTGTCCCATCTATGGATCTTCACTAACCCTGTCTGTCCCATCTATGGATCTTCACTATACCCAGTCTGTCCCATCTATGGATCTTCACTATACCCTGTCTGTCCCATCTATGGATGTTCACTATACCCTGTCTGTCCCATCTATGGATCTTCACTATACCCTGTCTGTCCCATCTATGGATCTTCACTATACCCTGTCTGTCCCATCTATGGATCTTCACTGTACCCTGTCTGTCCCATCTATGGATCTTCACTGTACCCTGTCTGTCACATCTATGGATCTTCACTATACCCTGTCTGTCCCATCTATGGATGTTCACTATACCCTGTCTGTCCCATCTATGGATCTTCACTATACCCTGTCTGTCCCATCTATGGATCTTCACTATACCCTCTCTGTCCCATCTATGGATGTTCACTATACCCTGTCTGTCCCATCTATGGATCTTCATTATACCCTGTCTGTCCCATCTACGGATGTTCACTATACCCTGTCTGTCCCATCTATGGATGTGCACTATACCCTGTCTGTCCCATCTATGGATCTTCACTATACCCTGTCTGTCCCATCTATGGATGTTCACTATACCCTGTCTGTCCCATCTATGGATCTTCACTATACCCTGTCTGTCCCATGTATGGATCTTCACTATACCCTGTCTGTCACATCTATAGATGTTCACTATACCCTGTCTGTCCCATGTATGGATGTTCACTATACCCTGTCTGTCCCATCTATGGATCTTCACTATACTCTGTCTGTCCCATGTATGGATGTTCACTATACCATGTCTGTCCCATGTATGGATGTTCACTATACCCTGTCTGTCCCATCTATGGATGTTCACTATACCCTGTCTGTCCCATCTATGGATATTCACTATACCCTGTCTGTCCCATGTATGGATGTTCACTATACCCTGTCTGTCCCATCTATGGATGTTCACTATACCCTGTCTGTCCCATGTATGGATCTTCACTATATCCAGTCTGTCCCATCTATGGATGTTCACTATACCCTGTCTGTCCCATCTATGGATGTTCACTATACCCTGTCTGTCCCATCTATGGATGTTCACTATACCCTGTCTGTCCCATGTATGGATGTTCACTATACCCTGTCTGTCCCATCTATGGATGTTCACTATACCCTGTCTGTCCCATCTATGGATGTTCACTATACCCTGTCTGTCCCATCTATGGATGTTCACTATACCCTGTCTGTCCCATCTATGGATGTTCACTATACCCTGTCTGTCCCATCTATGGATCTTCACTATACCTTGTCTGTCCCTTCTACCGATCTTCACTGTACCCATTCTGTGATATCTACCGATCTTCGCTACACCCAGTCTGTGACATCTATGGATCTTCACTATATCCAGTCTGTCCCATCCACCTGTACCCCTGGTCACCATCTGACAACAATTAATCCACTTACATTATTTTAGATGGTCACTACACTTGACATCGCCGAAGCCGCCTATGTTTTTTGTCTCCATGTTGGATATTAGACCACGTAAGGTTGGGTCTTCCTGTCATTTTTCCATATCAGATACACAGACTAACCATATACTTTGGGGACGAGCAAGGGTAACCGGAATTGTCTGGTGAAGTGCAGAACGTAATCTCAGTCTCCCGAACAATGGAATTTTTGGCAGAAACCTCCGGCTTGGACCTCATCGAGCAGCAGATGAGCAAGGTTACCCTCCATGACCAGGCCTACCTGCCTTTCCACGATGAGGATGAGTTGCTGGACCGTCCACAGGAGACCCGACTCCCACCTGGAGATGAGTTGGACTGCGATGATGACGACATACATGTCATCGTCCCCACCAACGAGCAGTTGCGAGGCATTCTCAAAACTGTCCTGGAGCGGTATACCATCAGGGTCGTCAACGTTCCATACAAGATCTCCAGGTCGAAGGTCTTGGAATTCTTCAAACAGTTCGGGGACATCGTTCGCTTCGACATGCAGACCTACACGACCAGCGAGAACCACCGAGGCACTGCCGTCATCCAGTACTTCTGCCGTGCCTCCTACAAGAAGGCACTTGCGGCCGACGTGACACCACTCTCCGTCGACGGCCGCTGTCCAAAAGTGAAACCTCACTGCCCCACTGATGCTGACCAAGTGACCTTGCCCACTCAAGTGGCACTGCAGCCCACACTCCCTACCAGACCCACCCTCCCAGAGGCACTGCAGCCCACACTCCCCCCCACCAGACCCACCCTCCCAGAGGCACTGCAGCCCACACTCCCCCCTATCAGACCCACCATCCATGAGGAAATGCAGCCCACACTCCCCCCTATCAGGCCCACCATCCATGAGGAAAGGCAGCCCACCCCACTTGTCAGGCCCACCGTCATGTGGGGTGGGCAGTTCGCAGTGCCTGTCCTTCCTGTCTTCAGTGACATGTGGCAGATCCCAAGACCTGTCATGCCTCCCATTCAACACCAACTTGGACCCCCAACACATGTCTGGCCTGGCTTTCAAGACCGATTGCCTCCCCCAGTATATGCCTGGCCCAACGTTAGAGACGACCGAGTGTGCTATGCAGGATATACTGGCGTTGAAATGGGTGTCGGGATGACACACGCTCCCCCTGCCGAAAGATTCCATCAGTGAGGAAGCTAAGTTCTTTCTTCCTGCTGGTGCTGCAGGAGAACACGGCCGTGGTGTGTGGACACTGGCGGTGTGTATGTCAACCAGTTTGGGTTATTATTGAGGCACCAACACCAAGACAACTTCAGTTCTCGCCTCGCCAGCGATTAGGATAATCTGGCGGAAGTCTGGCTTTAACCCAGTAGTGGATGACACATATTATCTGCGTAGGGACGTTAAAGAAAATAAATGGGAACATTATCCCGCCCAAAAAAATATAAAAAAAAAATCACGGGGATAACTTCCTCCCCTAAGAAAAAAAAAAATATATATATATATGTATATATATATATATATATATGTATATATATATATATATGTATATATATATATATATATATATATATATATATATATATATATACATATATATATATATATATATATATATATATATATATATGTATATATATATATATATATATATATATATATATATATATATATATATATATATATATATATAGAAACAAAAAAAAATTCTTGAGAAGTAATTTATGATTTGTATGTTTGATCTGAGCGACTGCTCCTGCTGGCGTTCACTCCTCCCAGCTCACATGACGGGGGCGGGGAGGGTGAACGTCACAAAACTGCAAATAGAAATTATTCAGTATCAACTTTCTATTCTGTTTATATCTATTTTTTCTAATTTTTCCTATATCTCTTATTTGTCCTTTTCCCTAACATGGCCTGGACTGGAGCATATATATATATATATATATATATATATATATATATATATATATATATATATATATATATATATATATATATTTTTTTTTTCATACTATTCGCCATTTCCCGCATTAGCGAGGTAGCGCTAAGAACAGAGGACTGGGCCTTTGAGGGAATATCCTCACCTGGCCCCCTTCTCTGTTCCTTCTTTTGGAAAGAAAAAAAAAAAAAAAAAAAAAACGAGAGGGGAGGATTTCCAGCCCCCCGCTCCCTTCCCTTTTAGTCGCCTTCTACGACACGCAGGGAATACGTGGGAAGTATTCTTTCTCCCCTATCCCCAGTTTCCCGCCTCGGCGAGGTAGCATTAATAACAGAGGACTGATCCTTAGAGAGAATATCCTCACTTGTCCCCCTTGTCTGTTTCTTCTACTGAAAGAAAAAAAAAAAAAAAGAAATCGTGAGGGGAGTATTTCGTGCCCCCCTGCTCTACCTATGATGAGGGAGCCGGGGCTCTACCTGTGATGAGGGAGCCGGGGCTCTACCTGTGATGAGGGAGCCGGGGCTCTACCTGTGATGAGGGAGCCGGGGCTCTACCTGTGATGAGGGAGCCGGGGCTCTACCTATGATGAGGGAGCCGGGGCTCTACCTGTGATGAGGGAGCCGGGGCTCTACCTGTGATGAGGGAGCCGGGGCTCTACCTGTGATGAGGGAGCCGGGGCTCTACCTGTGATGAGGGAGCCGGGGCTCTAACTGTAAATATAAAGAACGTAAACAACTAAGGTGAAGTTACTTAGCTATTACTCCACACCAAACACTAAAATAGGCCACGTACGAACGGGGTGCATTAATTCAGGTAGATGGAACCGCGACCAACAGCTGTATACGTTCCTGCACCAAAATCCTCGAAAATAAGCAGAGAAGCAGTAATTTATTGTTGTTGTTGTTGTTGTTGTTGTTGTTGTTGTGTAGTCAGAGGTAAGAATATCTCTCCCATGGGACTAACTGGAGGGTAAGGAAAAAGAAGAAGAAAAAAAGAAGGATGAACGAAAGAAACTACGTAATTAGAGTCGTCAATATATAAGGGAAGTAGAAAACGGATGGTGGGTGTTTCTCTCGCAGGGACGATGCTAATCCATAATGAGAGATGATCATATAAGTATACAAAGTGGTTTAAACGCCAAGAACACTTTTTATTTTTATATAACATCTGGACTGAAAGCCTGCATGGAGGGAGCAATGACAACATTTACATTGCCACGAGCAACTCACGTTTGTGTAATTACGCAAGCACTTGCAGACGAGGGTGCGAAACCCACGTCACAATGAGTAACGGGGCAACCTCACCTCGTAGTGACGAAGAAAAGAAAACGGCCCGGCTCGAGGTCCGATACCACCACCCACTATTATAAAGTTGTCTACGTTGTAACGACGCACAAATTTCCTGCACGCACGTAGGGCAGCGTTGGTTATAGGGGTGTGGGGTGTGTGGGTGGGCACTTAATAGTGTGACACGCTGCGTACAACGGCGAGGCGAGCTATGTAACACTCCGTTACACGAGGGGGGGGAAGAGATGATGGATCGCGTAATAATGATACACTCATCCGCCACTAATTCAGGATTGGGTATTAATATCCTTCCAGAGATTGGCTGTTCGGCGCCTTGGGAACTCTTCACTCGTATGGTCGAAAATAATGTTAAAAGAAAAAAAGGATTTTCTTTTTTATGTGTGACTTAACTATAAGTCATTCTTGGTGGGTTTCTGATCCTCTTGACCTTTGTCTTGTCAATATTCGTTTAAAACCTTTACTCCGTAAGGGTTTTATATATATATATATATATATATATATATATATATATATATATATATATATATATATATATATATATATATATATATCACAATGCACTCCAACCGCAAAGATTCGAACCCTGCAACATTTTTCATGATAGCTGGGTACGCTAACCACTCGACTGTTCATATGCAATATATATATATATATATATATATATATATATATATATATATATATATATATATATATATATATATTGGCCTGTGAAGCGATTACGGTCGGTAAAAGATGCGAACGCTACTATTCTTCAAAAGGAAATGAGAGCAACATGCACAGAGCGCTGCCTGGCGTCAAGGGTGAGGTGCATTTACGCAGAGAAAATAATGTTAAACGCATCATTAATCCCACGTGCCTTTTTTTTTTCATGTCATTCTTTTACAGAAACAATTTTGATGAGGGCCCTTTTTTTTTTTTGAGCTAGAGTATAAACTGGGATGATGTGTACTGTACCATATTTTTGCGCAATAAAAGTGAAATACAATGTTTTTTTCGAATCTGAATTGGTTCCCAGGAATACAATGACTGATAACACCTACAGTTTACCCTTGAATATTTTCTTTAAAAACATGATAATGACAATAAAATTAATACCATGCTATTTCCATTTTTCAAAATGACGGTACTGTTAATGCTACTAGATCCGTGAGAATACGATATATATATATATATATATATATATATATATATATATATATATATATATATATATATATATATATATATATATATATAAAATAACACGTCCTCTCCCTAAAGGAAAACGTGATAAAATACAGTTTAACTGTGTGTTGTAGAAAACGAAGTAATTAACGAATTGAAATTAATTTAAATTTTCGGTCGTCGTGAATGAACTACATGCGTCTCTCCCAAACATTAAGGCCTTGGACTTGCGGCATTCACGGTGCAACAACAGCATAACTGATCTATGAACAGCTGGGGTTGACTATGGGCCGACTGCCGCAAGTGGGATTCAAACCAACGCTTCTCTAAGTATAAGGTGTAGTTCAGATCTACATGGCTGGACATACATAAAGCTGTGGACCTTTTTACTGACTGATGACTACACGGAGGAGTTGTACGAGTTTAAAAAATAACCCGATGGGACGGGTGTTTTGGCGTTTATTTTGGTGAGTGTGGTGCTCAAGAGAGGTTTAAGAGATGCAGAAGAAATGTTGAAAGGTAACAGATCCTTGGTGTTGTTGTGTCTTTGTTTTGTTGAAAGATTTGCATGTTAGTTATGAAAAATGTTCTGTATATATATATATCTTTTTCTTTCTTTTAAACTATTCGCCATTTCCCGCGTTAGCGAGGTAGCGTTAAGAACAGAGGACTGGGCCTTTTTTGGAATATCCTCACCTGGCCCCCTTCTCTGTTCCTTCTTTTGGGAAAAAAAAAAAAAAAACGAGAGGGGAGGATTTCCAGCTCCCCGCTCCCTTCCCTTTTAGTCGCCCTCTACGACACGCAGGGAATACGTGGGAAGTATTCTTAATCCCCTAACCCCAGGGATATATATATATATATATATATATATATATATATATATATATATATATATATATATATATATATATATATATATAAACAGATTTCTATGACAGCTCAAGTGCTTCTAAATTTCTCTTGACATATAGACATTATATATCTGTTGTGGTACTGACCTTTTTATTCATGGTTTACCATTTAATTATAAATACATCAGTGGATATGACTTTCATTGTGTAGTGGTACGATGAGAGCGATTCATTTGACGAGTGTATGTATGTATGTATGTATATATGTGTGTGTGTGTGTGTGTGTGTGTGTGTGTGTGTGTGTGTGTGTGTGTGTGTGTGTGTGTGTTTGTTTGAATTAAGTCTCTACGGGCTGTGTCAGAAAGGTACAGAATATCTGCTTTTAATCAGGGTTACTTAAGATCCATTTTCTCCCTATAAATTAATCAAGTGTGGCCTTAATCATCTTAAGTTTGGTTTATCAATGACTGATTATCCTAACTGATAAAAAACATTCCCATGGTAAGTTGTCCCTGTTAGTTACCATGGCGTAGGGGAGTAGTGGGGACTATAGAGATCACCAGAACCTCTCTTGTCAAAGAGCCACGGGAAAGGTTTTGTAACCTGTACTGAATACGAGAGCAATGGGCTATCTACCACTACTCCTAGACTTGCAGGAGGTTCTGTACGTACAGCGACAACAACACCTGCTAAATACTCTGGACTGGTCTTTCTAACCAACAGGTGACCGAGATGAGAACTCGGAAAGTGGACCGATACCAATCGTTACCATATATCGCGAATTTCGAGATATGTCTCTTCGGGTCGAGAGAGAGAGAGAGAGAGAGAGAGAGAGAGAGAGAGAGAGAGAGAGAGAGAGAGAGAGAGAGAGAGAGAGAGAGAGAGTGTGTGTGTGTGTGTGTGTGTGTGTGTGTGTTACAAGTTCAGCAGCAGCACAGCTAACAACAAAATTCGAGACCCGTATCTAAAATGACGCCCCTTTACGATGGGATCCAGGAGCGTGTAGTCTCCCTCGTCTTGCCTAAGTTACTGCCCAATTCTGTAGACTAATTCTCTCCTGAGCTCCATTGATTACGTCAGGTGCGCTGGGAGGCCACAGACGTCCCCAACAGCAAGAGAGCGCCGAGGTGGCGTCGAGGAAACTGGTCTGCAGAAGTCGAGGCAGAGTCCAGGTGCCAGCCGCGAGGATCATCGTTCTCGCATACCTCCGTTCTGAAGACAGGGCAGAGTTCAGGCCAGCATCCGGTAGCACCTGACGAAAAATCAGCCGTACAGAAAGAGGCATTGTGTTCGGACGGCACGGCATGTGGTATCAGACTAATCATGTCTCTCAGGGGTGGCTGGCAAGAACCACCCTCGTTAGCAACGGTGACAATAACGTCACATAACTCCAGTCGCTTGTTCGACTCGAAGTGGCGGAGTTGCCTTAGAATGTCCGAGTATTTTGCACTGCACGAGAAGGAGCCATCAACAAGGCGTTGCTGCATAATTTTGTCACGGGGGCTTCAGTGCATCCACATGAAGATGGATGTCTCAGCGGTAAACCTTCTAAGCTAAGCCGTAGTAACCATACAGAAGGCCCCCCAGAGATCACGACTAAACTGAGCTGGATGATGAATGCGACGAGGTCTTTGCTGGAACACCAGTCCGACGCAGGGAATGTTATGCTTCTATAATGCGAGAGGCTCGTTCTCCACCTATTGCCAATACACACCTCTCTATAGTTCATGAGCGTCACCACCACACGACCATCACCTCTTCGTCCTTTCACAAACCATTCGTCCGTGAGAGACGACTTCTAAACACGACTGGAGGAACAGCAGCTTTAAAAGAAAAAGAAAAAAGATCAACCTACTGTTCGCGTCTGACTTGGTTGGTTAAATTTGGTTTAAATTACCGCATACACTGTTTTAGTTAAATCTGTAGGTGATGTTCGCACGTTCAGCCGCAACCAACTGACGCGTATTGATCCCCTGCATGAAAACTTCCGCTACGTCATGGGCTAAACTAAGTGTTGAAATATACATATCGGTTAAAAAAGAAAAGAAACAAAAAGCATCCACCAGTCCCCTTATCACAGATAACAAGCAATCAAGTCATGAGTTTAAGAAGAGCATTGGTAGTTACAAGTGTTCCACCCTCGTGAATCGCTACATCAAAGTGATCTGACCCTATCAGAGGAAGGTTTCTCCCCCTCACCTGCATCATGGATCATGGTGTGTATACGCGGAAGCATCTGGCATCTATTAATTCTTGTATACGACTTTGGTTTTAGTCTCGGGCAAAAGCCCTCGCCAGGCCCTCCACTGAAACGCAGATTAGTGGAAGAAACTGAGGAGGAAAAATGGAGAAGAGTAATGTATATGAGTGTTTGAGGAAGGTGGATGATGGAAGGACAGGCAGTTGGGCTGGCGATGGGGGGAAGAAAAAAACACAACCAAACTCTGAGACTGTAAAGAGTTCCATATCTTAACTGTGTAGGGGATAAGGGACGGACACAGCACACCGGCCCATCCATGACATATCAACGGCATCCGTAAACCAACCATGGAAGGCACTGGCTTCCTGAGTGAGGAGAACGAGGCAGGAGAGCCATGAGAGAGGAACATAGATGTTCACCGTATGTGTCAGAACCACACTGTTTACCACACACTTGACGAACAGTCCTCCAAACAAACTCTACCATTCAAGATACGTACGATGCTTTAAAAAAAAAAAAACCCTTCGTGTCTATAGATATTATGACTCACTCTGAAAATAAAAAAGTTTAAGTTACGTATCGCATTTGATTCTGACCATAACTGATGATCGATTGTAGAAGAAAACCCTCGTATCGTGCGTGAGGAGGCGAGAGGTTGCAGGATATTGGTGAATGCTGTGGCAATGACCATCACCTATAATTTTGAGATTAAGAGAAAGTTTCACTGATCTCATTCTTCACGGTCGAGATTACAGTTACACTAACTACGTTACCGGGAATCAACTGAGGTATAAATACATATAACGTATGAATTTACGAATACGTTCAGTATAGCGTCGAGGCCTCACCAGAACTTTAAGGCTCTACTCTGAAGACAGTTCATGATGGATCTATAACGAATGTATCATGAAAATATTCATCAGCTCGGAAGAAAAAGATTGAAGGCCCCAACATGGCGACGAGAACGCCTCTCCTATCGCATCAGCTCATGGCTGGGATTCATGGAAGTGAGTCTTTCCATGAATCATATTCTGGCGGACTGGTAGCAAGGTGAATGACATGACCGAATCCCTCGAAGCTGTTGTTCATGGATGGTTGGTTATAATAGGTTCAGGGCCTCTCGCTAAACCAGTTCCATTAGAGTTTTCAGTACCTTCGTCAGGTGTTCAAAGTAATTCTAAGATCACACACAACACACACACACACTGTCTCTCCCTGTACGTATGTTGCTCAGGGGTTTGACACCATTGCAACGTGCTTATTACTGCTGGTTCTCACATGCTCTATGTCCCTGACTAATATTCCACCACTAAGGCTACGATATAAGATAAAGAGAACTTATGCACCGCCTTGAGAGCGGTGTCAACAACATGATAAACATGATGTATATTTTTTACTGGTTGAAATTCCTTGTGTCTCACCGTTACCATGGAGTTGACAAGATCCGTAGACAGTGGTGCCATACCGTACTATTACGCCAAAAGAACTCGCACAGAAATGGTTGGTCCAAAGACAGTGGACTGACGTGGTAGCATCTGGCTTGACACGGAGACACTATTACTGTCCGAACCTTCTCTCTATCACCGCATACTCTGAACCTTCAAACATATTCCTCCCAGATTCTGCTACTACACCTCAGGTCCGTCAGGTCAAAACGTCCCTCCCAAAACCCTCTACTGAACCCTTTCAAAAATTCTGCACCTCCTACATTCCTCTCTATAGTCAACACGCCCCATTAAAATAAAAAAAAAGACGAAAAAAAAACCAGAGCTTCCAAAATTCATGAACTCCTAAAACCCATCGTCTCGAACACACGAGTCAAGGTAAATCCTCACAGCAGGTGTATTTCACCCACATGAAGAAGGAACGACGAAACGCCACGAGCAGCAGCACCGGCATCCACCCACCCACCCACACACACACCTGACTCCTCACCATCTACATCATCAGGTCTCACTTCACCTATCAAGACACGACGAGTTTCCTCTCGTCCGGCAGTGTAGAGAGAGAGAGAGAGAGAGAGAGAGAGAGAGAGAGAGAGAGAGAGAGAGAGAGAGAGAGAGAGAGAGAGAGAGACCCCTACGAACCACTACTACCTCGAACTAATCTTCGTAACGCTGTAGATGAAGACGCACCCAAGTTGGGGAGATCCCAGGGACCAAGTCACACACTACACACACCTCACACACCACCAGCCCTTGTGTATTAAGAGGCAGTCCTCCACGCCGTCAAGAGGGAGTGGATTGGTTCCACTCACGCCATCGTTACAGACGGAACGCCGCTGGTGTATTAAGACGTGACGCCGTGCCAGGCGTACAAAAGTGACGCGCCCCATTAATGGATGATTTATGACCAGAGGTACGTTGCATTTTTACACAATGAAATGACTCTCTTCTCTCTAATAAGGCGTTTCATTTATTATCATTATTTTCATTCAGATTAGCTTCGTGCACGAGATGGCGCCAGAGCGTTCGCGTGTGATGTGAAAATTATGTTTCCACGTAAGAAATATATATATATATATATATATATATATATATATATATATATATATATATATATATATATACTCCGGTTTATTCCTTGTTGCCCTCCTCTGTACCTTCTATTATTAGTTCTTTGTGCCTCTGTAAGGACGGACCAAACTTGAGGAGAATATTTTAGCTTCAGCCTAACGTAGGATGTGAGCAGCTTGCTGAATATTTCTAGACCAATGTCCCTGAGTGATTCTATTACACGTGCCAGCAGTATTTTTTTCCTTCCTTTACTCTCCTCCTAATGCAGGAGTCTGGGGACTTGAGTCTATTCCCAGGTCTCCCTCCCAAACACATTTCCGCAGCTTATTTTCTTCTGAGCCCATCCACATGACATCCACTTGAGTTCAAGTTCGTTAATCACGCATGAGACCAATTCTGGTGTTTGTCTAGGTCCCCTTGCAGGATGATGCAATCCCCTTCGGCCTTCCCGTCGCTAATGACATTGTCATTATCCTTCTGGCAAGTCACTTATATCGAAAATAAAAAGGTAATGGCCCGAGAGCAGACCCAAGAGGCACGCCACTACTGACCTCGTCTTATTTCAAGAAGACTCGTCTGACATGCGACCTTTGTGCCCTTCCGCTATGATAATAATCTTGTAACCATAGAGGGATGTTTTCCCTCTCTTTCCTTCCTGGGGATCCTCCTCTGTGTTTCAGTGTACAATGTTTTCTGGTACATAAGGTACAGACAATCCGCCTTAGTCTTCTCTTTTTTGTCTAAAAACAGAGCTCCCTCTCTCGTAGAAATCTAAGAGGTTCGTTACGTATGACTAACTTTACCTGACACCGTGTTCTCTCTCACTTTAACCAGTTCCTCCTCTGTAAGCAGTCATCACTGGCTGTTTGAATTAGCTTTCCAAATGCTTTAAGGCTAAACTTTTCAGGGTAAACCAGTCCGTACGCAGTTCAGCGCACCATCATTTCTTTTAAGGACAGACACGACGTTCGTCCCCTTCCAGTCCTTTGCCCCGTCCCGAGCGACAGCACTGAACAACACCACCAGTGGCTTATCAAATGTTTCTGCACACACCGTCCGCACACGGGGAGAAATTTCATCAGGAACACGAGCAGTGTATAGGTGAGGACTCGCTGGTATACTGCTTATAGTCCTTTCTATGTACTGCTTATAGTCCTCTCTATGTACTGCTTATAGTCCTTTCTATGTACTGCTTATGGTCCTTTCTATGTACTGCTTATAGTCCTTTCTATGTACTGCTTATAGTCCTTTCTATGTACTGCTTATAGTCCTCTCTATGCACTGCTTATAGTCCTCTCTATGCACTGCTTATAGTCCTTTCTATGTACTGCTTATAGTCCTTTCTATGTACTGCTTATAGTCCTCTCTATGTACTGCTTATAGTCCTTTCTATGTACTGCTTATAGTCCTCTCTATGTACTGCTTATAGTCCTCTCTATGTACTGCTTATAGTCCTTTCTATGTACTGCTTATGGTCCTTTCTATGTACTGCTTATAGTCCTTTCTATGTACTGCTTATAGTCCTTTCTATGTACTGCTTATAGTCCTCTCTATGCACTGCTTATAGTCCTCTCCATGTACTGCTTATAGTCCTTTCTATGTACTGCTTATAGTCCTTTCTATGTACTGCTTATAGTCCTTTCTATGTACTGCTTATAGTCCTTTCTATGTACTGTTTATAATCCTTTCTATGTACTGTTTATAATCCTTTCTATGTACTGCTTATAGTCCTTTCTATGTACTGCTTATAGTCCTCTCTATGCACTGCTTATAGTCCTCTCCATGTACTGCTTATAGTCCTTTCTATGTACTGCTTATGGTCCTTTCTATGTACTGCTTATAGTCCTTTCTATGTACTGCTTATGGTCCTCTCTATGTACTGCTTATAGTCCTTTCTATGTACTGCTTATAATCCTCTCTATGTACTGCTTATAGTCCTTTCTATGTACTGCTTATAGTCCTTTCTATGTTTTGCTTATAGGCCTTTCTATGTATTGCTTATAGTCCTTTCTATGGACGGCTTATAGTCCTTTCTATATATCTATCTGCTTATCTCCCCATCCCATCTCTCTGGTATTCTGGGTGGATGCAGGCGAAGACCTTACACGAAGGAAACATTCTTGAACTTGTCGTTCAGCTGCTTTTTCACCCGTACATCCTCTC